>NC_054840.1:19832126-20135126 GCF_018345385.1 Vulpes lagopus
AAAATAAATAAATAACAAATAAAGCCCTCACTATGAGGAAAACAGTTCTGCAGGATGGAGAAGAACAGTGCCTAATAACACAATTCCAGCGCCTAGATGCAGCCATATCTAAAGTTAACTATAATTTTGTACTTTTGAGTTATGGGCACCAGTAAATTTCTTATTCTCTTAATGTCTTTGTCTTAAATTTTTGCCATTTGCTTCTGAAAGAATCCTGACTAATTTAATCACCAACCTCTTAGATAGATCAAGGTATGGGGGGCATGTTTCGCCAAACTCACAAAATTAATGATGGAGCCCAGACTTATGCTATAAGAATGTCTGAGTCCGAATCCTGGTCTTTTTTTCCACTCTGTTGCTCAGCTGGCTGTACAAACAGATTCAAACCCCCTCCTACTCATGATCTCAGGTTGTTGGACATTTATAAAACAGCCTTGTATTGGGGCCAAGAATCCTAGGAAATTAAGTAGATTGAGATGAAGTTTCTTGTGTTATTTAATCTTTTAAAATTTAAACTGCTACCTCACCATGGGGGAGTCTAGCTCAGAAAAAGAAAAAAAATTCCTCTAAAGAAAATATCAGGATTAATCCTCTCAGTCAAACTATACATTCGCTAAAGAAAGGAAAATCACTTTTATAAAGACTCGTTTTTTTCTCAGAAACTTGTAACATTCATGGTTTTTTTTTCTTCTGCTGGGTTTATTGCACGTCATAAATCTTTTAATTCCCTGAATCCGGTTGAATGTAACTGAATCATTGTTTCTGTGCACTACTGTGGACCTGCCAACCCCCACAAGCTTAATCTTGGGACTGTCAGAGAGTCTACGAAAGTGTCCAGCTCAGTATCTGGCACATGGTGGCATTTGATAACTTCTACTCTTTAAAAATAAACATGAGTGTGTCTTTTCTATAGTAATGTGGAAGTGTGAAGGACACTTTTCCAAACTTTTGCAATTTTCAAGCTCTGAAACCATCACTTCTATTGGAGTCCCGTGGTTTTAATACATACTAGAAGAAGATTAAAATAAAGCTATAAAGGAGCAATCTCTACACTATATTCTAATTTTACTGGAGAAGAAAAAACATGAAATTTTGTAGATGTTAGATAAAATTCTTTTGAAGAATTTTTGTTTTATGTTTTAAGACTTTATGTTTTAATCCTCATTACTTTCTTACTGAATTTTTAAGACATTTTCAAAAACTCTACTTAATCCAATTTTATGAAAAATGCAGTTTCTGGGTTATAGTCAAATATTTAATATGCTAGGAGAAATGTAAGTAACCCCTGAATCTGTCAGAACCGATGACTTGGTTGATGGGATAAAATTAGGTTAAAGAATGTTGTTCTTCATGGGACACTTGGGTAGCTCAGCAGTTGAGCATCTGCCTTTAGCTCAGGGTGTGATCCTGGAATCCAGGGATGGAGTCCCACACTGGGCTCCCTGCATGGAGCCTGCTTCTCCCTCTGCCTGTGTCTCTGCCTCTCTCTCTCTTTGTGTCTCTCATGAATAAATAAATAAAATATTTTAAAAAAAGAATGTTGTTCTTCAGGTCTACATTAGAGTTGATCATTTTAAAATAAGGCATATTTTATTGTAATGTTTATTGAATATATAATGTGTATGAGCATACCAATTCGTATGAAAATACCAATTTTTTAACTCTTGAAGGAGAATATTTAGTCAATTGTTTAAACAGGGTGCACTGAAATGTTTTTACTACTAATGGTTTTTTAAACTCTCTATCCAGAAAGTAAAAAATGATATTGAATTAGTTCATATTGTGTATTGAGTTTTTGTAGCTCATATATTCACTTTATTAATATATTGTGCCTTTATACTAATCAGCCTTTTATCCAACCAAAATTATTAATTGAATGCCTACAACAAACTATATACGATGTGCTCTAAACACTTACCTAACACTAACAACTTATTATCATTTTTCTTTAATTGAACTGTCTGCTCTGACAGTCATAAAGCCAGAACTTCCCTATGCAAAAATTATGAGCCAGGGCTTTAGACTTCAAGTAGTTTAAAGGGTAATGTTTTCAGTAAAAACAAAACAAAACAAAACAACTGCCCTAGCTGAAAAATCCTCCAGGGTGGGATAAATCTGAACAAGAACAAGTCTCAGAATAATAGTCATCCCCTTTTGGTTTCTCCTTCATGATTTGCTGTCAATTCCTTCCGGTGAAAACCATCTGAAATTTAAGACTTCAGGCTCAAATTGTTTCAAAAACCCCAAACTTGATATACAGCGATTGACTCAACATTTCCACCAGGAGTCTAATAGAAGTCTCAAACAAAACATGGGCAAAAGCAAATTCTTGATACCGAAGCAAACCAAGTGAAAACTTGAGAAGGCCTCTCCCTTTGCGGTTTAAGTGTGACTTGTCTTCAGGGCGCTGGGCCAAAGTCTTAACTATACTTCTGACTGCATTCTTTTCTTCACACAGTAAATTCAATCCATCATTGAATCCTGCTAAAATCTTCCTCAAATCTAACTACCTCTCACCACGTGACTCCAAGTCCCATAATCTCTCATTTGGACTACTGATGTTTCATGAGACCCTTTCAAAGCTCACTGGGCTTTGACCCTCATCTACTGATGAACTAATTTCTAGGCAGCAGCACAATTATCTTAAAACCCACTTCATATCATATCATTCTTCTGCTCAAAACCCTCCATAGCTTTGACATCTTACTCAGAATAAAACTCCAATCCCATACCTTGACCCTTTGCCTATAAGGCTCCATATATTATACAACCTTTGTTTCCCTCTCTGATGTCATCTCTTCTCCCTGGATCCTTCTTTCTGAACCACAAATATCCTTCACATACAAAAACCATATTCTCAACTGAAGGATATTTACATTTGTCATAACACCTGACTACATAGCTCCTCCCTCAGATTCACCCCTCATTTACACTCAGGTTTAAGCTCCAATGTCACTTGTTCAAAAGGCCTTCCTGACCAACCTAAATGCAACAGCATATAACCCAAACTCTAAACACTAATAGCTTACCTGCTTTTTACCCATCATTCTTATCACAGATAAATTATATACATATTTGTGTGCATGTCTTTCACCTCTCCAACAGAATGCAAGCTACGTAACAGTGGAGGATTTTTCTGTTTTGTTCACTGTTATATTTTCGTTGTCTGCAACTGTGCCTGGCCCAGAGTGGGTATTCAATAACTTCTTAATCAATTAGTCATTAACTTTTCTTCTTTTCCTTTCACACTGTCCTAGAGTTTATTCCATGGATTCCTGACAAAAAAGAACTGGAATAATTCTGTATGTCTGATTTTTTCCATACCCCCTGCATAAGATGCAGTATTATATTTCTGTTGTAAGCTACTCATTGTGAGATGGCAGAGGTATGGAGTAAAAGATGAAATGTCCCACTTAGTTACATGTTTTTGTAGAATTCTAGGCATGAACTGACTACCAAGAAGGGAGCTTATGGGGATGACAGTGATGAGGAGGAAGGCAGTATGTTTTCTTTGCTCAAAATCCTCCTCCACATAGCCCTGAATAAGATCTTAGAGGTCAAATATGTTACAATCTAGAGGAAGCTGAATCCCTCCTCCAGCCTCCTACACAAGGGATCATCCCCTTTACCACCAAAGGCAAGAAACTCACCCATGGATGTCATGAGTCAGAAGCTCCTCCCAAGTAAACTCTACCCTCTGGAGTATCTTTCAGCACATTATGAGATTATACTCGATTTGTCACTAGAGATGTTTTTCCTGCCGAGTCCCCCCAAAACTAACATCCAGATCCTCTGTCAGTCTTGATCTTTAACCAAGTATAACAACTGTCAGCATTTCTGAAGCTCAAATCAGGCCTACTCTCTCCGCCCAGCCTCCAGGCCTTTTGGCAATGTTGTCAGGGTTTCTGTGACTGTGAATCAGCTCCCAGAGCACAGGAAAAAGACACTGGTGTCTGAGGACCTCCTGGGAAAGACAGACTCTTTTGTCATCAATGTGCATGAGGGCTAGATTATGTGAGGCTTGTCAGTGCCGGTGGACAGTCATGCCAGTTACAGTTCAAAGAATGAGGAGCCACCTACTTTGACATGAGCTTTCTTAACTCTCTCTAACCAGTTCTGGAATCCACAATGACACTTATATAGCTTTGTGATTAAGCCTCTTCCCTTTATTACTTTGTGACCTTGGTGAGGTCATTAACCCTCTCAAAGCTTCAACTTCCTCAGCTGTAATTGGGAATTGTGAGTACCTAATTTATTGAGTTGATGTTAGTATTAAGTAGTTATACTTCTTGCTCATAATAGTCACTCAATTAACCTTACCTACTATTAGTTATTCTTTTCTTTATAATGGCATGGGGAAAATAGTATATAGGCCTATCTTCTAGTATTCTTTGCTATCGGTTCAGCAAAAGCTTCCCCCTTAAATGTAACTAAAAGGTAAGATGTGTCAGAGTTTGTAAAAAAAAATGAATTATTGATCATTCAGATGAAATTTTGATATTTTGAAAATATATTATTCTATTAAAAGGTAACCAAGTACTTGAAGACATTCCACTTAATAGTATCATAATTACAAAAGACATTTTATTCAATTACTTAGACAATTTGGTAACTTTCAGTTACACTTACCTTTTCTTGGCATTATTATCAACATTTACTCTCCATGGTAACCCTGAGTCTCTCAGATATAATGAGATTGGATTTTTGCACAAGTGGGATGGTCCCGTCAATGTGTTACAGGAAATCATAATATTGAAGTCTTTTCTAGTTCTGCAGCACAATCACCCAGATTCATAGGTTTTCAAAGTTTGGCGTTCTTATGGAGGATCCTGAGATGCGTTCAGGTGTTCCCTGAAGTCAAAATCAATATGCCTTTTTGCCAATAGTACAAAACTTCCGGGGTATGAAGGTGAATCAAGGCTCTAACATCAAATTGTATTCACAGTCACTGTAAAAGAATATCCTTCAGAAAGTGCTAGGAATTATTGATTTTGTTAAACCTCAACTCTTGGCAATGTGCCCAGCTAACGTTCTGTGTGATGAAATGAGAAGTATGCATAAAGCACCTCTACTGCATGCCAAAGTATGATAGGTGTCTCAAGGAAAAGTATTTGTATGGGTATTTGAGTTGAAAACTGGACCAGCTGCTTTTTTCATGGAACACTATTTTTACTTGAAAGAATGACTAAGAGACAAACTATGATTATTCGAACTTGAGTATTAGGCAAATATTTTTTGAAAATAAGTGAAGTGAAACTGTCACTTCACAGAAAACAACTAAGAGTATTTGTGGCCAGTGTGTGATTTGCACTTTCAAATGAAATTGTATATCCTTTTGCAATTTGTAAAATATGGATCCACCCCCAGGAGCTTTATGGCTTACCAATACTTAGACTTCTGATGAGATTGGTTGTATTAACCAAGATGGTTTGTCAGTATTGTAGGATGAAACATACTATCCCTTGGGGAGATCTACATAACTTAGTGATCTTAGTTATCTATATGGCTACAGTATTTTCCATCATAGTTATGCCAGTTTACATTCCTACAGACAGTGTGTAAGAGTTCCTTTTCTTCAATTTCTGGACTGATTGCTGGAGTCAGGGCTTGCAGGAGTTTGTTAAATAGATGTGTCGAGAATGGGCATCCATGTGTTGTTCCTAATTTTAGAGGAAAATTTTTCAACCTTTTACTATTAAGAATGATGTTCACTCTGAGCTTGTCATTTATTATCTTTGCTATTGAGGTACATTCTTTCCATATATAATTTGTTGAGCATTTATTTAAATCATGAAAGGATGTTTAATTTTGCTAAATGCTTTTTTGCATCTATTAAGATGATCATAAGATTTTTACTCTTCATTTTCTTAATGTGGTGGCCACATCTATTGATTTGCATATGTTGAACTATCCTTGCATCCCACAGATGGATCTTCGTTGCTCATAGCATACCACCGCTTAAATGTGCTATTGAATTTGGTTTGCCAGTATTTTATTGAGGATTTTTGCATTTATGTCTTTTCTGTTTTTTCTTAAAGGTGGTAATCATATCCCCATTCTACTAGACCAGGAAAAAATTAAGTAATATCTCAGTCCTCTGGTATAAATCAAAATATCAGTATTTTGCTATAAAACCTGATTAGTAAATAACTAATCAAGAACATCTTGAGCCCGAAAGAACATCCTATTTCTACCCCCATAGAATTGATTTATGCACCTAGTCATAGGCAGGGGAGTTGAAAAATCTCAGGAATTCTCTGCAGGAGGAAGGCCTGTCCCAGGATGCTAACCCATAGGAGGATGCTAGAGAAAAGAATGGCTGAAGCCTGAGACTTGGTCAGGACCCAAAAAAGTGAAAAGGCTAGATTTTACAGATGGAATGACCTCTTTTCTCCAAATCACTGATCAGGTAAATCACCTCTCTCTCATGAGTAGGGATGAATGAGGGAAAGGGAAAGAGGGCAGGCTTCGCTCCCCCCCCCAAAAAAAATCCAACATGATAGAAGTTCTTTTATGAGGTGCTGCAGAAAAGCAAGCCAACAAAAAGAAAGATGCTTACCATACTACCATCTGGTGACTGTCCACGGACAGATAATTATTTTTCTTTTCTATTACCAGAATATACCTTTAATTTAACGTTCTGTTTATTCCATTCAACATTTATTATATTAATATTTTTCATGGTTCTGCTTAGTCTCCATAATCATTATTTTGTAAGCTAATATTTTCCATTAAATATGAGACATATTTTAGTTAAGTATTCTCTTAAAATACACATTTTAATTGTTTCCCATTTTCAATTTGGTGATGATCTTCTTGCATGTAGCCTCTTTCCAACTTTTAAATTTTCTGTGTTGCACTTACATAAATGGGATTATTGACTATTTTTATAATACTTCATATGTATTACTGAATTGCTATTTAACGGATGATGCACAAATGCCAGACTTTGGCCTAAACATCACGAGATAGGGGTCTCCAAATTTGAAAATAATGTTTTTTCAAGGGTGTAAATTTTTTTAAGTCCCCTCCCTACCTCAAATATTCTACACCTTTCTTTCTGTTATCTTCTTTCTCCCATTGACCAGCTTTCCAAAGCTCCAGAACAGACAACATCCCTTAGACTTTTGTGGAGTTGAATAAAGCTGGAAAACCGAAGCCAAAGTCAAGAAATTTTCCAGAGAAAGAGAATTGAACATTACTCTGAATCTACTCAGGAGCTCCACCCTTTCCTCTTTTCCTCTCCTGCTTCACTGTCCAATAAATCCTTTTGACTTGTGGACCTGCTTCTTGCTTCTTTAGAATGCCAAAATTCCTGATTGGACACTGATTGTAGGTATCAACTATCTTAGACAAAGTCCTGGCTCTATCTATAAGCTTTTAATTATCTGCCAACATAGCTCTATTGTTTTTGTATATGTAGATTGCGAGTTAGATGTTAATATCATCCAAAAAAAAATCAATGATCTCAATCTCAATAGTTTGATCAATTTGCCCTTCATATATTTTCTATCAAGACATTTGTATCCTATTCTTCAGGTTCCCAGCACTGGCAAGTCACCTGATTTCCTAACTGATTTTCAATTATTTTCCTTTGAAGATGATCCAATTTTTTTATTATTATTCCTGGTATAGAAATACATCTCCTATAATTATCTTGTTGGTCTTTAGGGATCCTATGCAGGTCAGGAGAGCATTTGGGGACTTTTCTGACATGACTAATTGTTTAATAGCTCCTTTGTCTATCTCAAACTTCTCCTTTGTTCTAGTTTGATCATATCCATATTATAATTATCTATTCAAATCTTGCAACCCCTACACATATGTCATTTTTTCTGATTCAAAAATTCATAGATTCATAGATTCATAGATTTTTTTTCCAAAAATGTGGATGGAAATTTCAGTATACATGAGATCTCAATATATACCAGGAAGGTGAATTTGTTTGGAATTCAGTGTCATTAGACCTAATAAATTATGTTACTAAAATTAAAAATGAAAGGATTTTGTTGTAACTATGCTGAAATTTGCCCTATATTTCTTTGTAGTCCTTTCAGGAGCTAGTCTAAAAAGCTCTGCATTCGGTAAGTACTTTAATATCTCTTTACTGAGCCATAGAGAGACTTTATCATTATACACTTGGACTATTATTAATAAATTGCTTCAATTATCTTGTTCACATTATTACTAAAGTTCAAAATTTATAAAATAATAGTAATGGAAGCATTTCATGTCAAGTTTCTGGCTCTGCATTGAGGAGTTAGCAGGCAACAGCTGCTGACAGTCAATCTAGGGACTACTGAGCTCTCCTGTCCATTCCACTTCACTCCCTTACATGCAGAGGCAGCCCCATGAAACAAGTCTGCAGCCATTAGTGTTTTGACCTGTGAATTCCTTAGTCACACCTTAGTCTCCACCTTTGTTGCGACACCTTGAATTTAAAACCCTATTTTTGGACTGCCTAATTGTCTCTTTATAGAAATTCTCAAAGTACTTTCAAGTACTTAATACACATACTCCCCCCCCCCACACACACACACACACTTCCCTGGCAATTATCACCATTACTTCTTGCTATGGTATCCTCATTTTTCTAGTGAGTTGGTCTTTATAACCAGTAAAACAACACTGCTCTTCATCCTAAAGAGTGATCCAGGAGATGTATTATTCTGCAAATCCTCTGTTCCTCGTTTATACAACTTGCATTCTCTTCTATGTCTCCTGATAACAATAACCAAGGACAATAATCATGATAACCCCAGCAGCAGCCAATCTCCATCTTTCTCTGTGGTCCAACCAATTACCGACCACCTTTCCTTGCTTATTAATAATTGTAAAACAGTGTGGTCAAACACTCAGGGATTATTCTGAGTGGCAGCCTTATAATTCTGCAGAAACTACAAAACAAACCCAATCAATGAAAATGGTTAAAGTCATTCACAACACTTTTTTTCCTTAATTCTCAATCTAGTCTGTCACTAAGTCATGCTTTTTGTCCCCTCATAAATATACCTCAAATCATCTATTTTTTTCCATTTCTCTGCCACTACCTTAGTCTAAGCCACTGAACTATTTTTTTTAATTAATTTTTATTGGTGTTCAATTTACCAACATACAGAAAAACACCCAGTGCTCATCCCGTCAAGTGTCCACCTCAGTGCCCGTCACCCATTCCCCTCCAACACCCGCCCTCCTCCCCTTCCACCACCCCTAGTTTGTTTCCCCGAGTTAGGAGTCTTTATGTTCTGTCTCCCTTCCTGATATTTCCCAACATTTCTTTTCCCTTCCTTTATATTCCCTTTCACTATTATTCATATTCCCCAAATGAATGAGAACTATTTAAATACCTTCAAATACGCAACCCTCACCTGTCCATTCCCACCTTCTTTGCCAATCCCCTTAGATCAGTCCCTCCCTCTTCCCATGTACTGTTTGACATCCTAGGAGGCTGATAACCAGGCTATGTGTCAGGTGGCTTCCCACTGGTTCTGCTAAGGGAGATAGTGGCAGGAGATTGGAGGATGAAGGAAGAGAGAAACAAGCTATTTTCCTCTTCCTTCCCTACCATGGGCAACCTCTCTGGCATGGTTCCAGCTTCTGCTGGGAGATCCCGGTCCCTAATCATGTTTACCACCTCCTTCCTTGGTCTCTTCAGTCCTGGCGTTTTAGAGACTTCTAGCTGTTGCTAACTCTGGGGTTACCTTGTTGTCACCAATTGTCTTTTTTTTTTTTTTTTTTTTAATTCTTATGATTTTTTTTTTTTTTTTTTTTTTTTTTTTTTTTTTTTTTTAGAGAAAGAGCACATGAGCAGGAAGGGGCAGAGGGAGAGAGAGAATCTTAAGCAAGCTCCATATCCAGCATGGAGCCTGACATCATGACCTGAGCCAAAATCAAGAGCTTAACCCCCTAAGCCACCCAGGAGCCCTGTCACCTGTTGACTTTTCATCCACTTCATTAGCTGTCGACTGTCGGCCGACTCTTCCCAGACTGGAACTGTCAGGAGAGAAATCTGACAAATATAATCGAGGAATTTTAGAGTCTAGCACTGTTGTCCTCTACTTCTTAAGACCAAGACTAACTCCGGTGGCGCAAAGTAACAAAGCTATTATCATAGATTAGGTGATGAATGTCCTTTGCAAGAGCCAAGACTATAAACCCACCTCTGAAACTGAATAAAGTCACCAGTCAGAAGGAAAAATCATCAACAACATAAAACAACAACAACAAAAAAAACTGACCTTGAACTGTTACTCCCCACATAGACCACTAATGATTGTTTATCATGTGGATTCTCTCTGGCATTTAACTCTTTCTTTTTGAATATGATGATTGGTGGGGGCATCCGCATCTGAGGAGACAGACTGCATGAAGGTAGATGCAGAGGCAGCAGTCCACAAACGGTGTTAAGATGAAAGTCTCTGGTGAGCAGAGTCTTTTTTCTGTTGTTTGTACAATTACTGAGCAAAAAGTACCAGTATGGGCTTCATCTTTAATTGCCAGACTTCTCTGCAGTGCACACAATTCCCTTTCTGCAATCTTAGCAGTTTCTCAGCAATGCTGGTGGTCAAAAAAAGCCCTGTATCATTCAAACCCTTTGGACCACTGCGTAATTTTAAAATGCACGGGCTTTTATATTTATATCCCAAGAAATCATACTTTGAAAATGGCTAGTTCTTCTTTCCTCACAGACTTAATTTCCCATAAACTCATTGCAACTAGGTTGGAAAGAAGCAAAAAGGCCTTGAAACTATATTCAATCAGATGCAACATAACATTTATAATTTGATAATTAGGGATCCCTGGGTGGCGCAGTGGTTTGGCGCTTGCCTTTGGCCCAGGGCGCGATCCTGGAGACCCGGGATCGAATCCCACATCAGGCTCCCGGTGCATGGAGCCTGCTTCTCCCTCTGCCTATGTCTCTGCCTCTCTCTCTCTCTCTCTGTGACTATCATAAATAAATAAAAATTAAAAAAAAATTATAATTTGATAATTATGAGTTGGAAACATTATGGTCTCTTTTCATGGGAGCTCTGACTATATGACTACTTATCTTCAAGCTGAGTTTCTCAGAAACATGAATATATAAATATTTGGAAGACACACTCCAGTCCTTAAGAAGTTCAAAAGGAGACAATTTCACAAATCATGATGCCCAATTATTTTTTTAGAGTTACACTAGAAATACAAGAAATGTGTTAATGTGGTTTGCAAATGGTTGAAAGAGATCACATCTGGCTAGAAAATTTAGAAAGGATTTCCAGGAGGAGTTTTGAAAGGTAATTATGGTTTCATCATGAAAAAATAAGAACAACAAGAGCAAAAATATCCCAGGAATGTCAGAGATATTTGTGGGGAGTGCAGAGTAGTCTATTGTCTTAGGCTTCTCCTGAGTAGAGGTAATCAAGCAACTAAAAATGTAAAAGGGATTGGGGACCATTTTGTCAAAAATTCAGAACATCAGAATGAACAGTGTACATCTGGTCTGATAGCCAATAAAGAAATTTGTAAGGCAAGATAACAATGTTTATTATTGTATTTTTGTTTCTTGCCATTTACTTTGCTGCTCAGGTTCAAATTCTAGAATACTTAGACATGAAATATAGCAACACTCAAAATCCAAGTATAAGACCTAGCCAATTCTTTTACTTAAAATATGGACATCTGGATTATTGCTTGAAGATTTAAGCAGCCGAGGTTTTTTGTGCCTTAAATTCTTTGGGTACAAAAGTAAATATATTCAGGCAGCCTGGGTGCCTCAGTGGTTGAGCACCTGGGTTCCCTGAATGGAGCCTGCTTCTCCCTCTGCCTGCATCTCTGACTCTGTGTGTGTGTGTGTCTCTCATGAATAAATAAATTTTTAAAAAGGTAAATATATTCATAACTGTATGTTTGCACATGTGCTTAATTTCATTACAAGCCATGAGACATGTCAGAATAACTCAAGTCACATTCTCCTATTTCTCCTAAAAATAAGAGAGATTCAAGGGTTTTAGTTCAATTCACTTGATAGAGAATTGGGGAATTCCAGTCCTTTTTTGGAACTTCAAGATGAAAAAGAAGATTGTGTTCTGTATCATGTGTTAGAACATTCGGGGCAAATAAATACCTATTTTTTTTAATCAGGAATTAAAAATTTTATGAGGGGTATCATAAATTCAGCGGCTATAGTGAATCCTTGTGGAAAAGTGGATCATTTATAAACAACTGCTTTGCAAAAACAAATACAGCATTTGCTAACCCAAATTTTCAAAGACATTGCTCAAGGTAGCAATTTTTTCTTCATTCTATCTTTTCTCCCTTTTTCCAAGCATTAAAGTAAAACAAATCTGTTTTCCTTCTTGTCTCTCTCTTCCCTTGCTAATCTCACCAAGGATTAACGATTTCATTAGTTTTTTTCCAACAATCAACATTTGATTTTTTGGATCCTCTCTACAGTATAATTGTTACCTATTTCACTGATCTCTGTGTCCTCTATCTTTTGTTCTACTTTATTTGGATTTAACTTGTTATTCTTTAAGAAAAGTAACTTCTTGAGATAGATGAGCTAGGGGTCATTGATTTCCTGCTTGCTTTCTTTTCCTTTTTTTTTTTTTTAAAGATTTTTAAATTTATTTATCCACGAGAGACACACACAGAGAGAGAGGCAGAGACACAGGCAGAGGGAGAAGCAGGCTGCATGCTGGGAGCCCGACGTGGGACTTGATCCTGGGTCTCCGTGATCATGCCCTCAGCTGAAGGCAACACTAAACCACTGAGCCACACGGGCTGCCCTTCTTTCTTTTCTAATACATAAATTTAAAGATAAAAATTTCCCTCTAAGCACAGATTTCCCTGAATCATCTAGGTTTGGGATCATAGTATTTTTTTTTTAATCATTCAGTGAAACATATGGTGTAACTTCCGTTTTTATTTCATTGCTCTGTGAGTTAATCTGAAGCTCTTTTTTTTTTTTTTAACAAGTTTAAAAATCAAGTTTAATTAAAACAAGTTTAATTGAGAAAAAAATATATATGGGGCACTGTTGTAACCTATAGTCACAATGCTGTGCATTATATCTCCAGAAGTAGTTATCCTCTATAACAGAAACTTTGTGCCCTTGACTCTGGTAAGTATCACTCCACTCTTTCTTCTAGAAGTTTGGCTCTTTTAGAATCCACACATAAGTGAGATCACACTGTTTGTCTTTCTGTGTCTGGCTTATTTAGCATATTGTCCTCCAGGCCTATCCAGGTTGTTGCAAATAGCAAGATTTCCTTTTTTCTGACGCCAAGCAATATTTCCTCATATGTATATACCACATTTTCTTTATTCATTCATCTGTCAATGGACACTTGGTTTGTTTCCATATCTTGGCTATTGTGAATAGTGCTGCTATAGGAGCTCAGGTATCTCTTTAAGATCCTGATTAATTCTTTTGAATAAAAACTCAAAAGGAGAATTGCTGGATCATATGATAGGTAGTTCTATTTTTAATGTTTTGAGGTATTGTTTTCCAGAACAGCTGTACCATGAAGTTCATTGTTAAATTTTTTAAAATGTGACAATTTTTATTTTAGCCAACTCTCTTTTAAATCATTAGTTTTTGTTTTAATTGCATTTTGTCAAAGGATACACACTGCGATGTCAGTCCATTGAATTTTCTGAGATTTACTTAATGATATAGAATATAATCAATAATTATAAATGTTTTTTCGGTGATTAAAAAGAATGCACCTTTTGAAGTTTGGAGCTTAGTATTTAATGAATGTTAATTAGATCAAATTCTTATCTATATTTTTCAAATATTCATAGGGGAATTTTCAGTGTTTTGTTTAATCACTTTTATCTTATATAGTTTGAGTCTGTGTTTTTATACAGTGTGTTATTTGCATATGAACTTAAATTTATTATATCTTCTTTGTGAATTAAATTTTTAATCACTTTGAAGAGACTGTTTCTATCTCTAGAAATGTTTATTTTGCCTTAAAAGTCTACTTGTCTGATATCATAATAGCTACACTGGCTTTCTTTTGATTAATATTTGTATAATATATATTTTCCATCCTTCCAACTCTCATTCTCTTATAAACAGTATAAAAGCTTTGTTATTCCAGCTTGATAGCATTATCTTTTAGTTGCAATATTTAGAATCCCATTAGATTTAATTTAAATTTAATGTCATTACTGATATATTTTATTTAAATCTTTATCTTATAATTCATCCCAATCTTTTTATTTTCTTTATCTCCCTTTCAGTTCATTTGAATTTTTTAGATTTTATTCCATTTCCCTGTTTATAGTAACAGGAAAGTTATATATTCTCTAACTCTTCTTCAAGATACTAGGATATTCTTTTAGAGATTCAAATATGATTCCTTGATTTGTAAAATCTAATACTCATTTGCTTTTTAATCTTCATCTTCTACAAACATCAAAGAACTTTTTAACTCCATTTAGCCCCTTCTGACTTAGATACCATTGTTGTAATGGTATGGTAAATACAACATTTCAATCCTATCTAGAGTATAAACTCAGAAGACACTACTATTAATCAGCCAGTATTCATTTATATTGGTGGTGCCTGGGTGGCTCGGCTGGTTAAGAATCCAACTCTTGGTGTTGGCTCAGGTCATGATTTTATGGGTCTTGAGGTCAAGCTTGGCAGCTGGCTTCATGCTCAGTGAGGAGTCTGTTTGAAGATTCTCTCTCTCCCTCTCCCTTTGCCCCTCCCTCCCTCCATGTGCATGCTCACACTCTTTCTCTCTCTCTCAAATAAATAAATCTTTTTAAAAATATTCATTTATACTGACACCCATATTTTTAAAAATTTATTTGTAATTTTTCTATGTATATCTATAGTCTTTGATTTGAGGTGATTTTCTTTCTTTCTATTTGAAGAGCATTCTTTCATATTTCCTTTACTACATGCAGATCCACTGGCTTTAAATTCTCTAATTTTGTTTTTGTTACAATGTCCTAATTTTTGTCATTATTCTTGAATGATAGGTCTAGAATTCTATATAGGTAGATATTTTCTTATAGAAAATTGGATATGTTAATTTTATTAAAAAGTCAACTGTTAATTTCTCTGGAGATTATTTTTTTAAAGATGTTATTTATTTATTCCTGAGAGACACAGAGAGAGAGAGGCAGAGACACAGGCAGAGGAAAAAGCAGGCTCCATGCAGGGAGCCTGATGTGGGACTCGATCCTGGGACCCCAGGATCAAGCCCTGGGCCGAAGGCAGGTGCCAAACTGCTGAGCTACCCAGGGATCCCTGAAGATTATCTTTTTCTGGCTTCTTCTTGATTACGTTTTTCTAAAATAACTGAATAGATTTATTTCTGTTTTCAGATTTTAAGTGGTTGAATTTTTTCTTTTTTCTTTTTTTTTTTGGTTGAATTTTTTCTAGTTAAATTTTTGAAACTAGTATTTCAGGTTAGTGCATTATGAATAAACATAGCTGTTCATTTTCACTTTTGCAGTATTGTACTTTGATAGTCTTATATGTGATTAATTTTTATAAATGTTGCATGATTATTCAAAGGGAATGTATACTTTCTGAAATTACAAATATGAGTATGTATCTGTTTAACTATTTTATAATTTTGATTCTCTTTATTCTGACTTAGTTTTGCTTGTATTTGTCAAAGATTATGAGTCTTTCAGTACTATCATCATTTTATGTAATTCTAATTCTTTTTCCTTATGTTCTAATTCTATTCATAAAGGTTCTATTTAGTGTGGATTAAATATTTTTCAATATTAAATGATGATTTTGATCCAGCATAGTTCTTTTTGTCTTGAATTGCCATTATTTTGATTATTATTGCCACCTCCTTTCTTATTTACCTTTGTCTGATTTATTTATTATCATTTTCACCCTTTTATTTTTAACCTTTTTATGACATTTTGCTTTAAATTGGTCTCTTATATAATTAGATTTTATTTTATTTTTGAGTCTTTTGTTTTTCATAAGGAATCTAACCTACTTACATTTCTTATTTGTGCAAAGGCACAATATTTATGCATAATACTAACTCACCAATGGGCTACTGGAAAGTAAAAAGTGTTCTCAAATATCTACCTGTTCCTTTCAAAATGGGAAAGCCTAGATTACTTGATATATTAAGATAAGTGCTATCATATATTTAATAATATTTCTATATATTTGTATAGTAATTCACAATTTATAATGTATTTGTGTAAATGTTACACAATCATTATATAGAAAGTATCAAGCAAGATGTTTGTAACATAACTCATGTTAAAACATTCTGTATTAGCCGATCTCTTATGACATTGCTTCGAGTCATAGTGTAAGTTCTTCCCAAAATCTTATGAAGTAAGCAGGACACTTTTTATCTGATTATATAGAAGAAACTGGTCACAGAAATAGCATGATATGTACAGGAATGCACATATTTCAATAAAGAGGACTAGGACTCAAACCCAGTTCCAAAAATCTCAGGTAACATTGCTTTGATCTTGAAATCTGAGTTTTAGTTCTATTTTTGTAGTTTTTATTAATGCATATTTTCTCATTTAGATGTCACTGTATAACAATATGCTGATCTAGTGTCATTGTTCAAATTAAAAAAAAAAGATTATTTAAATAATACTGCCTAGCATAAGGAGGCCTAAATAAAACTCATATTGTTTGTTCAGCTTCTATGAAGATAAATAAAATCAAGCTATATTGTTTTCTAGTTTTTAATCCCTCTCAATTGAATGATTCTACTGTACTCCAACATATATGGAAAAGTGGCAATGAGTTCACAGAAGTCAGATGTCATTAAAAAAAATTATAAAATAAAGGCTGAGCTGCAGCCTTAGTCAGGCTTTTTAGGAAGGTGACTGGCATTAGCCAGCCTCTTCCATGGGGTTCGACAGCAGCTGGCCTCAGCTTTCCCAAAAGGACACTAACAAAGTGGCAAGCTTTACTAAGACATAGAAAGGATTTCCTAATTCCATTTACTGTCATGTTTATGGATGAGACATGCACAGATTCATTTTCTAAAAGGGATGTAGAGAAAATTCTCAGTGCTACGGGTTTCAGCTAACTTCAGTACTACTGTACGTTGAACATATAAACAAGCAGATGTTTTGATTGGCATATTTAAATACTTAAATGCTTTGAAAGCCTCTTCCTTTTTAGTTTAGTGCTATTTTAAAAGCCTAACTTCTCTGTGACAACTGGTCAGATACATGGAGAAAGAAATCTTAGCTGTAAAAAGGATGGCAAAATTAGAAAATTTCAATGCATCATAATTGTCTCTAATGCTGAGTGCATGGTGCCTACAGTTCTGTTCTAATAGTATTTTCCCAAAAGTCCTTGAGGAAATGCTAATAGATTTTGTTTGTTTTGGGGTTTTTTTTAGATTTTATTTATCTATTCATGAGAGACATTGACAGAGAGGCAGAGACATAGGCAGAGGGAGAAGCAGGCTCCCTGCAGGGACCCTGATAAGAGACTTGATCCCAGGACCCCAGGATCATGATTTGAGCTGAAGGCAGATGCTCAACCACTGAGCTACTCAGGTGCCCCAACTAATAGATGTTCTTATAAAGCAATGGTGAGAGAAATATTTTCCTTTTATAATTAATTTTAATACCGTATTTAAAAAGTAACAAAGATATTTTGTCTCTTTTTTTTCTTTTTTTAGAATGAGAAAGCAAGACAGCACAAGTAGGCAGGGAAGGACAGAGGGAGAGGGAGAAAGAGAGAATCACATGGAGCCTGTCCCTGGGCTCAATCTCAGGACCCTGAGATCATGACCTGAGTGGAAATCAAGAGTCAGACATTCAACCAACTGAGACACCCAGGTGCCCCTGTATCCTTCTATTATTTGAAAATGCAATGTCTTTTATGTTTATCTTGAATACTCACAAAAACAGATTCTGTGGCTAAGAGGAGAAAACTTTAAAAAAAATCTTGAGATTCTCAAACTGTGACCGAATGGAATAAGCAAAAATCAAACTTCCCCAAATTCAAACTAAACAACTAGACACTTTTTTTTTCTTTTTAAAAAAGGATGGGGGAAAAATAAAAATAAAAATAAAAATAAAAAAGGATGGGGGGATAAAAGGTTGGTGGGGATAGTGGTAGTCTTTCCAAGATGTTAAGTATTGACAATGTTGTTTGAAAAAGCTTAATTCATAATGGAAATGTATATAATAGGATTTTTCATATTGGGTACTCAAATAAATATAAAATACTTTGGATTCTCCATTTTCCTTTGTTATAAGGTGGAAGGGAACACATTTGAAAATAAACTTTTATCATTTATTCCAACAATTCAGTTGTGAAATCATTTTTAGTGTCTACTGTATTTAAAGTATTTATTATAGCTCAATGATTCTCTGTTGGGTTTCTGTCAATACATTATAACATTAAAAGTATTTCTATGGGGATCCCTGGGTGGCGCAGCGGTTTGGCGCCTGCCTTTGGCCCAGGGCACGATCCTGGAGATCCGGGATCGAATCCCACATCAGGCTCCCGGTGCATGGAGCCTGCTTCTCCCTCTGCCTGTGTCTCTGCCTCTCTCTCTCCCTCTCTCTCTCTCTGTGATTATCATAAATAAATAAAAATTTAAAAAAAAATAAAAATAAAAATAAAAGTATTTCTATGGTCTGAAAAGTTAGGAAAATGTACCTAAGATATTGGGAAGCATTTATATACAGGAAAGAAAGGGGGAGAAGTATATATGAGTTTATGTATATACACACACATACACATACACACACTTTGGAATCAGACAGCCTTAGACTTAAATTTTAGTTCTTCTAACTAGCTGTATGGTCTTGGACAAATATATTAACTTACCCAAAAACCTTTAGTCTTTCAAGGAACACAAAGATACTACAAGTGGGAGCATTACCATGGACTCTTAGGATTAGAAGCAACATCAAAATAACTCTTTCAATACTTTGATGCTGGAATATTTTTTTATGACATCTACACTCCAAGCAATATTGCTTGAAGTTCACTGATAGGCCAAGCATCTATTGATTGAAAGAGCTATGAAGAGAGCATCTATCTGTAAGACAGTTATTGAATGTATCATATCATTCACCTTTCACAAAAATGATAATATTATTATTATGCATTTAGGCTCCAAAAACTAGATTACTTGATAATATTATGCATTCATAGTAAGACAGTTATTGAATGTATCATATCACTCACCTTTCACAAAAATGATATTATTATTATGCATTTAGGCTCTAGAAAACTAGATTACTTGATCTAAATCATAAAAGTGAGAGAGTAAATATACAAATGGACAACAGCCATACCATATATAAAAATAGACCTCCTGATCCACAACTTGCAGCAACTTGCCCAGGAAATCAACTTCTTATCTACAATAAACAGCCCAGAAAGCCAGCCTGCTATAATGGAGATTTGTAGGAAGCCAGATTTTTATCTCTAGTAATAATCCAGGAAGCTAAACAATAACTCCTATAATAATTGACTCCAAGTGACCAAGACTCCATTATTAATTGACAGCTTCCTTAATTTTTCCCACTTCCAACTTAAAACCAACCAGAGAAAGTCAAATATGCACCCCTAACCAATCACATAGGATGCCCTGCTTCTAGTTAGCCCACTTGTAGCATCCCTAGGTCAATAAACTGCAGCGATGATACAGTTGAAGTCTTCCATTTTTTTCTGCTATAAAGCTTTCCCACTCTGCATGTCTTTGAATCTCTATCAGAATGCAAGTGATGTTGGCTGACTCCCTTGCTGTAGCAAATTATCAGTAAATAGGTTTTGCTTTTCTTATTTAGTTGGTCTTCATTTATTTGCACAAAAGTTAATAAAAAGTAGGATTTAAGAAATTGTTGTATGTGTACAATAGGCTACCTGTGTGAGAACATTCATTGTGACATAGCTTATAATACACAAATATCCACTAATAAAAGACAAATTGTGTTACAGCTATATACTAAAAAACTTTACAATAATGAAAAATGAACAAACTGCAACTATAGACAGCAACATGGATGACCCTTTCTTTCAGGGAAAAGATAATTGTGATTATTAGGAAGGTACATACAGGGAGATTACAGCATGCCAGCAACTGCAATTTATTGACCCGGCTGGAGGTTTCATTAGATTTTCTTCATTCTCAATCCAGACTCCTTGGCTAGAATATATTCCATTCCTAGAATAAAATTCACAATTATTTATTGAACTTGTAGTTTGGGTGCAAAAGGTATGGCATATTCCAACTCCTAGGAGATAGTTTCTTGTTTTATGCTAAGAAAAAAAAAAATTCTTTTCTGGGACCACCACTTCCCTCTAAACTCCACTCCTAAATTCCTGTCTCAAACCAGATTTATGCATTTCCCAGGGCCAGAGTTTTCTGCTCCAGAGCTGCTGGGAAAGAATGACCGCTAAACAAACTTGCTCTGGGACTCATCTAGATTCCTAATGAAATATTTGTTTCATTTATTATTGAACATAGGATTCCAACATAAAGCTACATTCTAATGAGCAATTCTTGCCTTATTAGGAATTCTATCTCCATCATGAAGAAATTCTCTACTTCTCATGTATTTTTCTCATCTTCTTAGTCTACATTCTCCGAACACTCAGAAATGCAGGATCTTGCTTCCCGAAAGTTAGAATCAGCCACGTTAAGATCCATTTCCTCTCTCTTGATCTTGGCAGCATCTGGAATGTTCTCTGCCAAAATTCCAGGCAGCTGTGTAAAACATGGTGCTTGGGAATGAACAGACACGTGAATTAAGTGTGTGGGTGCTATTTTCGGTGAAAATTTATAGGTTTCCCTTTTAAGTTTCAGATTTATAAGCAGCATGAATAATAATGTGCTTGGTATAAGGTTGTAATTTTATTCAAAAATGCACATCTAATGCTGCAAAATATTATCAAGCTTTCACATTGTATAAATGTCTTCTATGACTTATGCAATAATTACATTTAGGAATATTCACTGATTCTGATGATTAACTTAATCATACCAGTTTATTTTTTTAAAAGATTTTATTTATTCATGAGAAACACACAAAGAGAGAGAGAGGCAGAGACACAGGCAGAGGGAGAAGCAGGCTCCATGCAAAAGGGAGCCCAATAGGAACTCGATCTCGGGTCTCTAGGGTCATGCCCCACGCGGAAGGCAGGCGCTAAAACGCTGAGCCACCCAGGGATCCCCAATCATACCAGTTTCTTGATGTGTTGGATGGTCTGTCCCTTTCTGTTGCCTCAACACTAATACTTTACAATCTTGTGAGCTTGCACTCTATTCTGGTCATAAGGCTATATGCAAAGTTGAATAAGGTACAACACACACATGTCACTTTTCCTTTTTTCTTTAAAGATTTTATCTATTCATGAGAGAGAGAGAGGCAGAGACACAGGCAGAGGGAGAAGCAGGCTCCATGCAGGGAGCCCGACTTGGAACTCGATCCCAGGTCTCCAGGATCACGTCCTGGGCCAAAGGCGGAGCTAAACCGCTCAGCCACCCGGGCTGCCCCATATGACTCTTTTCTAAAGATACTCATTCTACATCCAACAACTTCCAACTTTAGCTCTGACAATGTAAAGAGCTTAGAAGTTACCACTCCTGTCCTTACAACAACAACAATGACAAAAAGATAAGCAAATTGAAAATCAATTATTTTTCTTGGACCCATCAGAAAAGTGAAATAACAGGCAAAATTACCACCCTGGAAAGACAGATAACTTCAGAGAGAAACAGCTGAGCCACTTACCTGAAGTGGAAGGTACTAAGCTAATAGAAACCTCTACGTGATGATTTTAATGAATTGCTAGAGGCTGAGTATAAATGAGCTTGAGAATGAGACAATCCTGGGGGTTGCAGCCTTGGGAGATTCCAACATTTTTGTAGGTTTTACTTCCAGGTACCCCACCAGGCTCTTAAGTTGAAGATCCAAGAAAGATGCTCTCATGTCTTTGGCAGAAGGAAGGGAAGTATAATCATTGTGAAATATACAAACATTCCCCAATAACAAAGGCCTACTCTCAAGGGGAAAAGACTATTAGAACCTTATTCCATTTGAGGGAGGTCATTCTTTCCACTCCAATTCCCTCTAGCCTTCCTGTATCACCTGAGTGGGGGGAACTTATATCACTGAAAAAACTCTCATAAAGGTCATGGCCCAAAACAAAGACCAATTAAACGACTGAGATTTAATCATTGGATTCTAGAATGTTTCCCTTCCCCCACACTTTACTACCAAGAAGCTCCAGCATAACAGTGGATTAGAACTGAAATTGCTACAAAATACAGGCTCTTTCTGAGGAAAGTACTTAGGGAAGCCCAAAGTCAAGACAGGAGACAAAACAAGCACAGGACAGGAACTGGAAGCCTCTGGAACTTACAACTGCAACAAGCATTAAAAAATAGTCTAATTCCTAGGTAGGTTAACATAAATCCTTACACTAAAGTACTGTTTACCTCACTTCCTATTGTGTGATACATGATATCCAGCTCTAAACAGAAAATTATAAGATATGCCAAAAAGCATGAAAATTCAGGCTAAAGAGGCAAAACAAGTATCAGAACCAGACTCAGAGATACCCCAGATGTTGAAAGTACCAAAGAATTTAAAATAACTATGATTAATATGTAAGACTTTAATGGAAAAAGCGGAAAACATGATAAAAACATATGGGTAATGTAATCAGAAATATGGAAATTCTGAAGAATCAAAAGTAAATAATATAAGTAAAAAATATTGTTACAGAAATGAAGAATGCCATTGATGGTCCAATCAGAGACTGGATATGGGTGAGGAGAGAATCAGTGAGCTTGGCAGTATATTAATAGAAAATTCCCACACTAGGGCAGCCCAGGTGGCTCAGTGGCTTAGCGCTGCCTTCAGCCCAGGGCCTGATTCTGGAGACCTGGGATCAAGTCCCATGTCGGGCTCCCTGCATGGAGCTTGCTTCTCCCTCTGGCACTCTCTCTCTCTCTCTCTCTCTCTTCCCCTCATTAATAAATAAATAGAATCTTAAAAAAAAAAAAAGAAAAAAAGAAAATTCCTACACTAAAAAGCAAAGAGAGAGAGAGAAAAAAAAAAAGAAAAATACAATCACCCCAAAACATTCAAGACGCCAAACAATTTCAAATGGTGTAAAATGTGCGTGATTGTAATACCCCAAGGAGAAGTAAGCAAGATAGTAAATTGTTCATGTATGAGGAAAGATGTCAAGGTCCACTCTGACGGCACGGAGGAAGCCATAGAGCCTTCCTTAATGAAACAGAAACAAAATACAACAGATCAAAAATGGGATAAGGGGATGGGACAAGATTTCTTTATTTTTCAACACATTCCACAATCTGCTTTTTTTTTTTTTTTTAATTTGCAAGTGAATGGCTATAGGGGCCTGCTAGAGTAAGAGTCAGAGGCTTGCCTCTATCTAAGTGTCAGCCCACACAGGTTGGGCCAAAGTTTTATAGCTTTGTTTGTGCAAACACCTGCCATCTATAACATTCTTCTCTGTTCCCTCTTGCTTTTCCCTATCAAACCAACCTTCTCCAGAGACAGAATAATAGCTAGGATGAGGAATAAAGGAAGCTACAACAACAAATACCTTGCCTGGGCCTTTCTTAAGCACCTTTGTTATCCTTTGAATATACAACACAATCCTTAGCCATACAGTTGAGAAGAGAGCATGAGTTTTTCCAATATTATTATATCCTATATAAAGAATTTCCTTATCCAGATCCCTGGCCTGACTTTCAGGGCCTGCTAGACTACATTATTATTGAGCATAAAGTAAAGGCTTTTTAGCAGCCTTGTTGAGAGTGGCTTTTGGGGAGTTAAGACAGGCAGTGGTACAAGCAGGAAATATAGAAGTTCATATGAAGGTGAGGAGGGTCTGAGCTAAGACAGTGGTGATGTTGAGGGCAAGTAGACTGAGGAGGGAGAGAGGCCATGGGGCCAGAATGAATGCTGGGCTGAGATAGAAAAATAAGGTTATATTTGAGGGCTTTGTAAATGAAATCTATTTCCTAGCAAAGGCACATTTGTATTATTGTTTATAGGAAATGAGACTTACAAACACGAATGGAACAATGATGAAGTAAGCCTGGCGAGATTTGAGTGTATATTTTAAAGAGTCAGAGAAAAGTTTGCCAAAGGTAAGGGCAACGGGTTATGAAAAGCCACACAGGTTTGACGTATTTGATTGAACCTGATGCCACAGACAGAAAGGAGCCAATGGAGATGCTTGAATGACATCAGGCAGCAATTTGAAGGATGAGTAGGAGGAGGGGAAGTTGGGAATAGAGATTAAAAAAGCCTTTGCAAGATCTCAGGCTTGCAGGCATCAGCATTAAAACCAGGTAGAGGAAAAAATCAAATAAATAAATAAATAAATAAATAAATAAATAAATAAATAAAACCAGGTAGAGGAAACAAAGACATTGAAGAAGACTCTAGGATGATCAAAAGCACACAACATATACCTCTATACCTCGGTTTCTCACCTCTAAAGGAAGAGTGCTAAGCCTATTGTCACATCGTTACTATGAAGCGCAGAGCAGCAGTGCAGCAGAAAGCATATGAGTACACAATAGAAACCAAACTTGATGAGTTAAAATCCCAACTCTGCTACCTACTAGCTGAATATCCTTGGGCAAGTTGCTGACCCTCATGTGCCTCCATTTCCTCATTTGTAGAATGTAACTTCAAACAATACCTACTCCATAGGCTTCGTGAAGGTTTATGGAATGTATATATACAAAGAACTCCATTCAGTGCATAGTAAATGCTATGTAAGTGTTGGCTATAATGATATATATAGAGAAAGTACCTTGCTCAGCACCCATGCCCAATAATTGATATAGCTTATATTTTTGAAATATAATAGGAAAAAAATATAACAGGTAAGGACTTAAAGCCCACTAGTTCAATTCCACCTGAGCCTGTGCCTCTAGGACTCCCATTACAGCATCCTTGTCTCACACTTGTCTAGCTTCTCCTTGAACAATTCCAATAGCAAGGAACTCAGGAATGTGCCCAAACTCCAGGGGAAGATTTGCTCTCTGCCTTAACCTCTCTCTGGCTTCTGGCTAATAACCCTGAGTCATTGCCCAGTTACCCTCATTAGAGATCATAAAACCAAAGCAGACCACAAAGGGACCCTGCCCTTCCAACAATGGTTGCAGCCCTATTTTCTGTAGCCTGTGATTCTCCTAGAGGCTGAAAGGATCTGCCTCTTTCATTTTCCCTGTGCAGGTCTGTTGGAGATTGAGTTTGATCCTCTGTTTTCTATCACAACTCTATGAAAAGTATAGACTTCCATATCCTTATCTAATTAGGCAACTTTCTGCTATACTAAGCAAAGATGATTTATGTAAAAAGTCTAGCACTTGGTAATTGAAATAATTCAATAAATACTTTCTGAGCATACACCAAATATTAGGCACTGAGTTAGAAGATGAGACTAGAATTAAATAAAATGTCAGCCTTTCCTTCCAGGACCTCAACTCCTGTTGGAAAGACAGACTCCTATGAACAAATAAAATGTAGGGCAGGTTTTGAGATCAATTTGCCTCTAGACTTTCCCTTCCAAGACTCCTGATGTTCACTTCTCTTGCCTTATTCCAACAATGGCCACGCAAATCCTAGAAGAGGTAAAAATAATAAGATTTGCCTGAGAATTTGAATATCGACAAGAATACCCATTGTGGTCTTTAGCTTGGAGCATTAGAAATACAATTATAAAAATGTTAGAAAATGGTTGCAGTGACATTAGAAAAATTATGAGTTTCATTTGGGGAAATGTTTACCATGAATTTAAAAGCTGCACTGAATACCCAAAAATTCTTCTTCTACCATTTTATTTAACTTATGAGAAAATTGAAACCAATACCAAGGAGAGACTTGCCCAAAGGTGTGTGGGTGGTATGCCAAAGCAAGAAGAGGTAATGAGGTGACAATGGGGCATCTATGAAAAGCTGTGCTACAAACATTTGGAAATCTGTATCTAGTGTACAGGTCAGGGCCAGACAGGTTGTGATGACATCTCTTGAGCACTGATGTAGCTAAAATTCTGCCAGTGAATTAAATCTCCACAGGGCAATTGTTTAGAGAGAGGAAATGAGAGACAAAGGCTGAGTTATGTGGTAAATAATCATGGTTTGGTGAAAAAGGGAAGAGAAACTTGCAAAGTGGCAAAACAAATTTGCCTGTAAAGTAGAAGAAAAGAGGGTGAGAAGACTTCCATAGAACCTCAGAGATACCATATCTCTAAAAACATTTTTTTTATTTTTAAAGATTTTATTTATTTATTCACAAGAGACACAGAGGCAGAGACACAGGCAGAGGGAGAAGCAGACTCCCTATGGGGAGCCCGATGCAGGACTTGATCCCAGGACTCCAGGATTACAACCAGAGCTTTCAGAAAGAAATGAATTGCCAACAAATCCAATCATTTGGATAGGCCCGGAAAATCATTGACTGAGAATTGACCAAATGAAGTCCCTAAGATATTTGGAAGTCATTTCAGAAGAGCAATGACTGCAGATGCCAGAATTCAAGGTACTAAATTAGGGACTGAGGCTTGCCTTTCATAGTAGCAAGTGTTATTATCACTCATCTCTTTGGGCAGGCTAACTGGGAAGACTGGGGCAGGACCTTTGACCTGCTGCCAGCATAGAATGACTACTCTTAACCTCAAAGGGAGAGCTTCAGATTTTATAGAGCTTGATGCTGCTCTCTGCTACCAGATTGCATGGCGCCTTTATTTTAAAAGATCCTTGATTGCTCTACCTAAAGTTAATTTGTATTCTTTTTTTCCTGGAGGTTTCCAACTGGACCCGTATGTTCTATTACCAATTGGTGGTATTTTTTGGACTGAGGATACTACTTAAACCTTGCTATTATACTCAGTTAATAACCTTTTGCTGGACTCTGTGTGTTAGGCCCAATGCCACTGTGTGCCACTAAAAATATAGAATTTCATAAAGCATAACCCCCCGACTCATGGCAAAAAGATGCACAACAAATATCCAATGAGTTTGTCCTGATGAATGCAAAGTATTGAAAGCACACAGAAGGTAGAGATGAATTGCTTGAAAGTTTGTCAACGGAAATTGTATTTTCTTCAGAGAGGCTCCCAGTCCTGGTCCTCTTGCTCCCTTTGCCCTCCCCCTTCTATCTACACTAAGCTGTAGCAGTTCGTGGGTAGCAAGTGTTTCTATACAGGTGGAAAGACGTCATTTTAGGAGTACGTTCCTGATTTTCTTGACTTGCCAGTTAATGCTCCATCTGACTCATGATGCCACAGGTATTTATTGCTCAACAAGCCAGGTGTGATAGCTCTAGCAGATCCAAGTCCCACAGCCATAATAAAGGCTAGAATTTTCGTTTAGTAAACAACTTGGTCTGTAATTTGGGGTTTGTTTTCTTACTTGATTGAGCTGTTGCCTAGAAATACCGCCTTTTCAAAACACATATTTTACTATAAATTTATTTCTAGAAAGTCTGCCAGCTTAACTGCAAAATTTGGAATAAATTTTCTATTTTCTTGAATGTCTAATTAGATGCAGTGTTTCTTAGGATCTTGTAGTATCTGTATAGGAGTCAACTTTAAAATGAGCTAATCTGGGCCTCCTATCTGATCCTTGAATCAGGTTTTCATCACTTCTACCATGTGGACATCTGGCCTTCCAGTCACTCAACAGTGGGTGTCATGTAACTAGATTTATGATCACTCCTTAATACTGGGCTTTCTTTATGAAATGGCCTATTACTTATTTTGTGTGTTATGTTTTCTGGATTTTAGAGAAGATGCCTCATCATAGCAATCCTATTATCTCAATGTTGCTCAATTTTCAAATTGCTTTCACTTGCATTTCCTCACATGATTCTTAACATTACTGTGAAGTGGACAGAACTGGTATTACCACCATAGTGCCAGGAGAACAGCCACCCAGGTCCCCAGTCCTATTTTTTGTGTGCTACCTCATACTATGATGACTCTCAAAATCTTTTTCCACATACCCACATGACTGTCTCAGGGACCTTTATCAGCACTCAGCTTACACTACTGCAGATACCTCAGGGACAAATGTATCATGTCCTTATGTTTAAATGAATCTGATATTCTTCAGTGTGGTTTATGGAGTTGACTAGGAAAAAAGAAGAATTATATACTCATGCTATTGTTTCTCACCATCTTTGTGAGAAAAATAGCACTATTAATTTTCCAGTTGGGAATACATTTGGATCCTTCAAGAAGTCAAAACTTCTAAAGAGTTGCCAGACTTTAGGCCAGGAGTCCTTTCAAATAATGTCCACCGTCGATTTAGTGCGTATTCTGTGGCAGTCATTGCGCCAAGTTCTCTGTACACATCACCTCCCTTCAAGATGAGCTAATGACCACTCTGTATTAAGTGTCATTATTTCTATTTTATAGTTAAGAAAACTAAAGCTTAAACAGTTTGAACAACTCACCTAATGGTGGCTAGCAAGGGACTCCAGGTTCTGGGACTTAAATCAAGACTTATTCTAACTTGAAATCCTGAGCTCTTTAGCTGCTATGTTGGTATTTCTTAAAGTGTGCTGTCCACACCATGTACCTTGAATCACCTGAGTTATCTGTCAATAAATCAGTTTCCTGGACCTTTTCCCAAGGCTATGGAATGGCAATTTATGGCCCAGGCATCTTCATTTGGAACAAGTCTTCGTTTGGAACACTAAGGTTTGAGAACAATTCCATTCTATGATCCTTCCTCTAAAACACTTTTATAAAGGTGAGAGAAGGATTTGGAGAAGCTTTGGCTTCATTGTACACATGGGTGCTGCCACATAGTTATAATTCTGACCAGTGCTTACTGGGTTTATAGGCATCAAAGGGTTTGTACTTGGTTATTTTGACACTGCACAAGATGTCATGAATAAAGTATATGGAATTGGAATATGGAGAGTTTTTGCTGTTTTCCACCCCTATGTCAGATACAACGAAGATACATGAAGACTTAAAATTTCAGAACTTTCTGTTTTGTAGAAAGGCTGCACAAATTTTTAAATGGCATCTCTTCTTCTTGTTACAAAGTCTCTATATAAGTATGTTCTTACCATTCTCCTAGGCTATTCCTGCTAAAGTGCTTTCTCCAAAAATGGGGAAAAGAATGAGTAGACCTCACTAAACCATTGAGGAGTGTTTACTGAGGAGAGATTTTGTAATTTGCATTTGTCAAGACAGTAGTGCAATGTAGAGAACACAACTCCTCCAAACTTTAAGAAATATATAAAAGGAAATGTCAATGGGGGTGAGACATAGGATGCCACAGTATCTTCCTGGTTTAGAAACAGGTTCAATATCATACATGAGAAGCCTTCATAGTGAGCCCATCTGCCATACTTCTCTGCGACTCATCAAGCCCAAGGGCAGTGAAACACACCCAGTTGGTTGTTTTGTTGATGTTGATTATGAAAACCCGTTGTAATTTGGGTACAGTGCACTTTAAAAGGGAGTGGAGAATATTTTCAAAAGTTGAAATGGAAGGAGATCTTACTCTTCTGTAGATATACATGGATCATCTACGTACCTATGTATCTATCTATCTAATTATCCTATCAGGAGGGCTGCCCTGTGTAGTAGCATACACCTCATTTTTACTGATGAGAAAATATGACTCTGAGAAATAAAGGCAATTGCCCAACTCAATATAGCTAATGCCAGAGTCAAAACAATAATTTAAGTCACTCCAAAATGAGGGCATTTTTGTCTTCAAGAAACTTCCATGGGAAAAAAAATAATTCTTCAAAGGGGGATGGAAAATATAAATAACCATTGTGAGTGCAGGACGTTATTGATATCATTATGCCTCATGTTGAGGAGCTTCATTCCTTCTTAAATGCTGAGGCCTGTGCTAGAGATAGAGACTTCATGATAATAAACTGTAAAAGATTTCCTGCTTCTGAATGTTTTGAGATTAAAAGTGCAAACCCTACTTGCGGGGCTATGTATTGTTTTCATTTCTTTTCCGTGTGGGTGGTCTGCTCCGATTCCCAAGACCACCACTATCGCAGAGCTGGAACGCTGGCTGATGATGCACTAGGGAATTTAGAACTGTTGTTTTGCCTTCCAAAACAACAGCTGAGCTAGCCAAGCCCAGGTCAGCAGGCACATAAACACACACACCTGCATAGAGATTTGCCTCCAGCTTTAGCTCCACCCACTCAATCCCTTCATCAAAAGGAGCTCCCCTTGCCTTTCTGAGGCTCCCGCTCCCATCTGTAGACATCTAGAAATGTATGCATGCTGACATCAAGACACCAGGGACAGGGTTACAAAAGGAAACCCCAAGTCAGTGATCCAGATTTCTCAAACAGCAGCCTGAGCAAAGGATCAGAGAATTTACATTTCTCAGTATAGTTGGTTCTGCTAGCTTGAAAATGCATCTACCGGGGATCCCTGTGGGGCTCAGCAGTTTAGTGCCTGCCTGCCTTTGGCCCAGGGTGTGATCCTGGAGACCCAGAATCGAGTCCGGCATCAGGCTCCCTGCATGGGGCCTGCTTCTCCCTCTGCCTGTGTCTCTCTGCATCTCTTTCTTCTCTCTCTGTGTCTCTCATGAATAAATAAGTAAAGTCTTAAAAAAAAAAAAAAAGAAAAGAAAATGCATCTACCCCAGAAATCAACTTCTGCCTTTCTGTCCCAGGACTCCTGGTACGCAATAAGCACAAAAAACAATCCTGCCATTCATAATGATGTGCTGCTGTCTGGCTATTTGACATGTGTCGGGTGTACTCAGCAAATCAGAGGCAGGCCTGGAATATGCCCAGCCTATGGACTCTAATTTTTTATTTCAATTTATTGTCTGAGCAGCTCTTTGAAGAGAAGGTCTACCAATAGCTACCCATAGAACTTTCAGAGTGTGTCACTTGAAAGCAATGCTCTTGGTAAATAATGTGCAGTCCCCAGAGGAGATCCCAGGTTGCTGTGGGAGTTAGTCATATTTCAACATTCCACGTGAGGGAGAACTAACCGAAGAGTGGTGAAAGTACCTCTGACATGTTGGTTTTAGACAAACTTGAGTTGAAAAAAGGCAGTTGTATTTTCCCTTCTTTTGTTTGCCCCAGTGAACTTTTGTTCCATTAGAACTGTTCTTTCTTCAGACTCTGGCATCTGCTGTTCAAACCACCCCCTCACGCTCAGACATGTTTATGAACTTTTCTCAGAAAATTCTGACGTTACCTCTCTGGGAAATTTTGTCAGAAGCTTTTCCATGTGGCCAGACTTAAACGAACTCACAAAGACTTTCTAGCCACCCAGGGCCTCCTTCAGAGGTTGTAGTGATTGGGGTCAAGGTGGTCAATCTCCACCTTTTAAAAAAAGCAATGGAGGAATAATAATGATCTTGAAAAATCAGTCTCGGGCTTATTCTTAGGATACTCTCCCACGAAAGGTGCAGCTTGGGATGTACATAAGCTCACTCTAGGTTCAGGAATTCCACTGGGAATGGAGAGAAGAGGTGAGTAGCCCCAAAGTGTCATAATAGAGACTAGGGGAGAAGGTTAAGAAAGAAAATAACATAGCGGGGCACCTGGGTGGCTTTCTTGGTTAAGTGCCTAACTCTTGATTTTGACTCAGGTCATGATCTCAGAGTTGTGAGATCAAGCCCCACATTGGGCTCTGTGCTGAGCATGGGGACTGCTTAAAATTTTCTCTCTCCTTTTCAAAAAAAAAAAATATTATAGCAAAGAAAAACATAAGCAAGTGTTTGGGGACAAAAGTCAAGCCATGGGGATAGCATTGTAGAAAAGAAAGAATAACTCATGCCCCTTAAATAGCTATTATAATTTAGGTTCCTAAGGTATTTAGGGAAAACACTTTAAGCATAGAATCTAATCTAATTGTCATAAGGAAGATTGAGTTATTTCCCATCACCTACCCTTCTGGTTCATCTGTTGAAGTCCTAAACCCCAGTATCTCAGAATGGGGACTTACTTGAAAATAAGGTCATTTCAGATGCATTTCATTTGGGTGGACCCTAATCCAGTATGGCTGGTGTTCTTATATAAGGAAAAAATTAGTTCTAGATACCCCAAGAAGGAAGACAATGTGAAGTGACAGGGAGAGGACAACTAACTACAAGGAACAAATCCTTCCTTCACAGCCCTCTGGAGAAATCAACCCTCCTGACACCTGATTTTGAACTTCTTGCCTCCAGAACTACGTGGCAATATACCTCTTTGTTAACGCTGCTATTTGTGGTACATTGTTTACTGCAAGCCTAGCAAACTAATACAGAAGGTGTAAGGGCCAAGACAGGCCACCTCAAGATGAGCCACTTTGGCATGAAGATTATTTTGAGTTAAAAGCAATCAAAACCCAGCAGATTTGGGAAAAGCTCTTCACCACCCCACAACCACCTGAAAAGAATTGGGATAGAGGACCCGCTCATTTTGCCTGACTGTCTTTGAAATTTCCATGTGTGTGTGGATTCCTTGTACATACAAAACTAAATTTGATTTTGTCCTGTCATGTCAGTTTGATTCTTAGTCCACCTGGAAGGACCTTGAAGTGCAGAGAAAATTCTTCCTTCCTCCCTGTTATTGTTCCACACAAGAGGAAACTAAGGCTTGAAGAAATGACTCAGGCTCACTCATAACAAGTGAGTTGGAGTTTGAACAGAGATCTGCTTGAACCCAGAGTCTGGTAGTTTTTCCTGACACCCAATTAGAGGTTGATGCTAGAATAAAATATGGCCCTCTTTGAAAAGAACATGATAATTCTGTAGTCTTCAGATGTTTTGGCTAGAGACACCTTGTTCACAGTGTAATGAAGAAGTTCTGTGCACTAAAACTCCAGTGGGTGATTGATGTCAGCCTCTTGTGACTGTCTCGAGTGACCTCAAGGCGAAATAAAAAACGGGAAGAACTGGAAAACCATTAAGCAGATGCACGGACAGTATTTTTAAACAATCCGAAGTGATAGAAACACAATGTGTTCAGATGACCTAAGGGTCTTTGTCCTGTCTATGCGGTGGAACAAATTATTAAAACCGTAAAAAATTAGATCATCTGGTGACATGCAAGGATTTGGAGAACTGCTTGCAAGCACATATACCCCTTCCCCTTTTCATATATAATCCCCTGTAGCTCGCAAGCTTTGAAGCAGTTCTTCAGAGCAATGAAGCAATCTGAAAGACTATCTCCTGGGCTATTGCCCTCAATAAGACAACAAATAAAGAGTTTACTAACCCACTTTGAGGTTGATTTTCTTTCAATTGACAGTTCACTATGTAAAGCAGCTAATGGCAAAGATGTTCCAGTTGGAATGGGGATGATGCCTATGATCTGACCTGTTCATCCCTCTCCCCATCACCACACTAATGATCTTTAAGAGGCCCATGAAACCCACTGCTCAAGAACACTGCTTGGAAAGCACTATATATAAAGGGATACTAACATGGTACTAACATTAGGCATACCACAAGAGAGCAAAAAAAGGTCATTATTAAATGTTATGAGATTCATCATATAAAAGTAGAAATCATACCCTGGGGTACATAAAGATGCAAAGCCTTAAAGACATCTCCACTTCAGGTTGTTGGATTATGTCAGAGAAGAAAGAGCACTAGACAGGAGGAAATGTGCCACTTACTAGCCATGTGATGTGGGCAAGTTCTTTCCTCTCTGACTCTCTTTCCCTGCCTGTAAGGTCTAGGTTATTGCGTATGACCTGTGTACCTCCCAGGCTCAGAGAAATGACCAATGATGTGAGAAGAGCCTTGCAAATCATGGAGCAAAGTGCCCCAACATGATGAGGATTTCTCTCTTGCTGAATTCTCTAAGTATAAAAAAATTCTGTTAAGGAGATCAATACTCAGTCAAACATGCCGAGGAATCAGGGAGGGACCTTGGGGTGAAGGCTCCTGATTCCCAAGCCAAACCAGTACAAGTTGGGATAAATATCATGCCTGGGAGAGTCAGCACACTGTGAAATTATGAAGTGTGATCGTTAACTGGACCATTCTGCACAGGCCTTCATCTCTGCATTCAGTATTTTCTTTGAAGTCCATGACCTTCTATGTGTCACTGAACTGCTGAATGACTACTCTGAACTGAATCAAGCATCCGAGCCCACCCTGCTGATGTAATCAGACAAGGTTCACCCCGCACAGTCAGAGTCCCTGGTCTGCATTCAGCCTAGCAATTCAAGTGGAGCGCATCGGGGCTATTAAAACATGTAAGAGCTGCACTCAGGCATAAGCCGTAGACCTCAGGAATAAGAATGACCAACCTATGATCCGTTTTTTGTTCTTCTAGTCCTGTTGGAAACTCTTGGTGATTCATTTATTTTTAATGGGGAGTTCAACTAATACTCAGCTAATAGCAATGAAAGGGCACCATTTCACTTTATGGCTAGATTTCAAAAATTCTAGAATTTAAGAGGAAGGGAACTTAGAGGTCACTTGGCCCAACTCTCTCATTTTATAGCTGGGCGAACTAAGATCCCAAAAGGGATACTGACTTTTCAAAGTTCGCTCAGTGGGTAAGCAGGAAAGCAAGCTTTAGAAGTCACGTCAATGATCTCCTAACCTCAGGTTGTATTTATGGACTACCAAAGAATGAGCATATTAGTATTATGGGGCTGCTGGGGAGGCTGAGACAGTGAGGTCTCATTTGCACAACGTATTTGGAAACTCAACAACCACAAAGACGTATAAAGTGCCTAAGCATGTGGCTCTGTGCTGGGCATAGAAATTGTAGGTTGTGTTCGCTAACGGTACTTGTGAAATAACGTTTTCAATATACATTTCGGGTGGATGCATATATCAATAAGCTTAAAATAAAATATTGCACAGCTCAATATCAGTGCATATATATCTATAAATTGCCACCTGATGACTTAGTTTGTGACTTCCAAACTTTGATAAATCACATAAAGAGAGCTTCTAAGACATCACCGGCATGCTAAATGAATTATATAAAAATGCAGCTTCTTGCTAGAATGAATAGCCCCTCTATGTGGGTATGTGTTCTCTACGTATGCATCCATGTATCTATAGAATACATCTCAATGGCACTTTAGGAAAATCTTTATAAAATAAAGTTTACTTTAGGAAAATCTTTATAAAATAAAGTTTCACTTCTTCACATTTTATTCCAAGAAACTGAGATGTGAAATGACTCATTTGGTTCTTACACTTGCTTGCCACATAACTATGGGCGGATGCCTGAACTAATCTGCACCTTAATTTCCTCCTGTGTAAAATGGAGACAGTAGCTCTACCTGCCTCATAGGACTGTGCTAAGTGAAATAATGCATGGAGAGCACTTTTTAAGGATGAACTCCCTTTATCATTATCCGTTAAGTTCACACAGAGCAAAAGTAGGTGGCTAAGACCGGAATCTGTGCTTTCTGCCTCTAGTTTCTCTGCCCTTCCATTCTTCTGCTTTTCCTTTTAGTCTTTGTCCCACTGAAATGTTTCAAATTCTCAGTAGTTTGTGGCTATGTCTTCCCTCAGAGAATTTCTTCCCCTCAATTTGGGGCATCAATGCCTCCCCATTTCCATTTTATTTTTTTAAAGATTTTATTTATTTATTCATGAGAGACAGAGAGAGAGAGAGAGAGAGAGAGAGAGAGAGAGAGAGAGGCAGAGACACAGGCAGAGGGAGAAGCAGGCTCCATGCCGGGAGCCCAACACAGGACTTGATCCCGGGTCTCCAGGATCGCGCCCTGGGCCAAAGGCAGGCGCTGAACCACTGAGCCACCCAGGGATTCCCTCCATTTTATTTTAAATGAGACTTCATTTTAGAAGTAATTTAAACTTTTCTAAATATCTAAATAATTAAAGCATTGCCAACTTTCATTGTGCAGTTATAAGCAATGATCTGAACTCTCGTATTTTAGAAGGAAATCATATTTTACAGTTTTGGAGTACATTACCAATATAAGATGCTCTCATATCCATTATTTAATGTGATTTTCAAAAGAACCCAGTGAACTACATACAACACACCTTTAATGGTTGAGGACCTAAGGCCCAGAAAAGTTAAACAACTGCGAAGTATCAAACAATCGTAAGTGGCAGACTGAAGACGAGAGTCTAGTTCAAGCACCATGAACTCAAATTCCTAAAAAGTCTGTATGGGAGCAATACAACAGGGAACAGTGAAGTCTGTGGAAAAGTAGAGAGCTATAAACATAGAAGTAAGTGTTGGCTCAATATTCCCTGACCTTCCAATATTTAAAGAGAAGCCATAAAAATGTTTTTAAAGATTTTATTTATTTTTTCTTTGTTTTTTAAAGATTTATTTATTCATGAGACACACACACACACAGAGAGAGAGAGAGAGAGAGAGAGAGAGAGAGAGAGGCAGAGACATAGGCAGAGGGAGAAGCAGGCTCCATGCAGGGAACCTGATGTGGGATTCAGTCACGGGACCCTGGGATCACGCCCTGAGCCGAAGGCAGATGCTCAATCACTGAGCCACCCAGGCATCCCAAGATTTTATTTATTTATTCATGAGAGACACAGAGAGAGGCAGAGACACAGGCTGAGGGAGAAGCAGGCTCTCTGAGGGGGAACCTGACATGGAACTCGATCCCAGGACTCCGGGATCATGACCCGAGCTGAAGGCAGATGCTCAACCACTGAGCCACCCAGGCATCCCTCAGAAATATTTTTATGTGAGATCCAATTGTTAAAACATTTTGAATTCCAAATACGACACAACCTTGGGCCACCAGAATGCAATGCTCGATTTAGACTGATAAACTCTTGGCTACATAACCTCTTTCTCCTGCCTGGACTGAATTTATTTCAGAATGTCAAAATGTGTCTTTTTCTCTCAGGCTAGAACAAGCCAAGTCAACTTTTTCTAAACTCAAAACCTAGACTCAGATGTCTAACAACCAAGTCAAACTTAACATAGCACTCCCTAGGCCTCTGAATGATACCACCGTCCACCTGGTTGCTCATATAGAGACCCTAGGAGCCATCCTGGATATCTGTCCTGCCCTCACATCCCACATGCAACATAGAAGAAGGTTCTCTTATTTGTCTCTGAAACTAAGCCCTAGTCCAGCTCTGTCTTGTCATGACAGTCTGCCCTGGAACTACATTTAGTTCTACTTGTTCTGTGACAGCAACATTCTAACTGCTCACTCTGCCTCACTTTTGTCCCCAAAAGTTCATCCTCTGTACGGCATTTAAAGACATAAGGCAGATGACATCACACACACCTTTGCTTAAACCTCTCCAAGGCTTCCTCTCCAAGCAGAATAAAGCCCTATGCTGCCCTGCGTCGTCAGGTTCCACCCTAGCTCTTTTGCTTCTTCTCTCCCCGTTGGTTGCTGGCCATCATCCACATGGACATTCTTTTGGTCTCGCAGACACCCCACACTCACCGTCTGCTAAGACCTTTGCTACTTCTATTTCTTCTTCCTAGACTATCCTACTGGCCCAGCTTACTGAGTGATGCTATGGTGTAAGAGAGCAGGCTCTGCTGCTGGGCTTCCTAGTTCAAATTCCAGCTCTGTCGCATCGGGCAAGTGGTTTCATGTCTCTGCTTCAGTATGCTCGTGTGTAATATGGAGAAAATAAATAGCAGGTCCTCCTCCAAAAGGGTTGCCCTGAAGCTTAAGCTAGCTCATAAAAGTAGAGAGCTCACAGCCCCTTGCACACAGTAGGCAGCCGATTTATCTTCAAATGCTTTCTGCGCATCACTCACTGACTTCTTCTAACTCAGGTCTCAATTAAAATAGTACCTCCTCAAAGAAACCTTCACTGATTGCCTCCTGAAAGAGCCCCCCATCCCAGTCTCTATCACATTACTTTTTCTTTTCAATAATGCTTCTCAGTAGCTGACCTTTCTTATTTACTTATATATCTACATGTTTTTAGAACATCTCTCCCCATTGGAATGTATGCATGCTCCAAGAGGACAGGGATTCTATTTTTTCAAAGATTTTTCTCTTTAAGCAATCTCTGCACCCAACGTGAGGCTGGAAGTCACAACCCCAAGATCAAGAATCACATCAAGAGACTTAGACAGCCAGTCACTCAGGGAGTCTATTTTTGACAAGCACCTGAAATGCTGAATTCAAAATGCCCCATGGTGGGTGCCCCACAAAGATGTGTTATGCCTGTCCTCCCTACATCATGGACACACAGAGGGTGCTTAGTGAAGATTTGCTCAAATGGATGACACTGAAATCCATTTAAGCATACTTTCCCACTTAAGAGGAAACTGACCCTTGGGAACTTTAGAACAGCCTGTTCTTGATTCCCTAATAAAGCCCAATCATCCCATTAGAATGTTACCCTTCTTTCCATGGTCAAGTCGGGAACAAAACAACATGCTAGGCTCTTTCACACATTAGACATAATTGCAGCCTGAGTGTTTGATGCTATGAAGAATTCTACGTAAGAAATTTGTTCTTAGGCTTTCCCACTTTATGTTACAGGACTCTAGTTTTCCACAGACTTCAAAGAGAAATGCTAAATTATTCATTAGTAAGATATTAGCAATAGGAAATCTTCCTCAACTAAGACCTCTCCATCCGCAGTTGCTATTACTCGGAGATGTTCTAAATTATATTTGAGGGCAGTATCTAGCTTTCAAAAGTGCCAGTGACTGTATCTGGTTCTAATAAAATTGTGTATGTGGACATTCAGCAGAGGATTACAGCAGGAAGGACATTGGTCCAACCCCTCATTTAGCATAGGAGCAAATGAGGTCCAGAGAGGGCACTACTCAGAGTCAAGACCACATTCAGTGTTTTTGTTTCCACTCCAGGATTTTTTCCTAAACTGAAATTGCATATTGTCTCTTGTTTTCCCTTTTGCCACCCCATTTCTTACAATAAAAATTTTCAAGTAAATGAAAAAAAGAAAAGAAAACAGTGTAATGAATATCTTTTTGCCCATAATCTAGATTGGACAATTGTTAATATTTTGCTATATAGACATAATCAATTTTTTTGACTGGAGTGATTTTTTTAAAGATTTTATTTATTCACTCATGAGAGACAGAGAGAGAGGCAGAGACACAGGCAGAGGGAGAAGCAGGCTCCATGCGAGGAGCCCAACACAGGGCTGGATCCCAGGACTTCAGGATCACGCCCTGAGCTGAAGGCAGACATTCAACCACTGAGCCACCCAGGTGTCCCAACTAAAGTGATTAAAGGTAAATTATCCATAATGCAGCATTTTGTCTCTGTCATATGTTGCTAAAAATAAGGATATGTCCTTATGTAACCACAATATCACTATAATGCCTAAACAAAATTTAGAATAATTCCGTAACATCATCTAATACCCAAATCATATTCAAATCCTTCCAAGTGCTGTCATAATTTCACTTATAGCTGGTTTGTCTGATTGGGATCCGATCAGAGCATTGCCTCTGATAGTTGTTTTTTTAACTCTCTTTTAGTTTAAAGCATTCTCCCTTTTAATGTCATCACATACTATTTTAGTTTATTATTTGATTTTCAAAATACTGACTTGTTAAAAAGACAGGCAAACTATTCTGTAGAATGCCTATCCTCTGTTGGTATAAATTCTTCCTTATTGGTGTTTGATTTGTTCCTCTATCCTCCATATTTCTTATGAACTGGAAGTAAGATCTAAAGACTTGATTACATTCACATCAAAGTGCCTTTATTTTTGAAGATAGAAATTAGCAGCCATTTCCCTATTATAATTAATTGAACAAAATTCTGAGATTGACTTACAAAAAATAACAGGAAAGGCCAGCAGATGATGTGGGAAGGAGGAGACTATCCCAATTATATTACTGCATTCCAGGGTCTGGTATTTAGCTGTGGTCCTCAGAACTTGAACGGATTTCAAGGGACACACAAAGGGAATGAAATGCAAACCAGAATGTTACCTTTATGATTTGGAATGAGATATGTATTAAAACTACTGGAGTATTAGCATTGGTAAGACTAGTGTATTTCCCCCATAGGCAGGATTTTGGGAGCCTATTTGCATATCAGAATCATCTAGGACTCTTAAGAAAAATAGCACCCCGTAGGTTCTGAGTGAATTAGACTTGAGGGAAGACTGGGCATTAATACTTCTTAAAACCTCCCAAGGTGGTCCAACAATGTTACCAGTGCTGGGAAGCACTGCTGTAGGTAGGTCTAAAGGAGAAGCCAAATTGTAATCAGAAAGTTGTTTTGGAAACATAAAACCAGAATCTGAGATGTTAGTGATAAGAATAAAGAAAGTCTGAAGAGACAATAGCAGCCAGTGGTATTCCAACATCTGTGCACATAAGCGTCATTGGAAGATGCTTACAAGGAAGAAGAGAGAAAGAAAGAAAGAAAGAAAGGAAAGAAAGAAAGAAAGAAAGAAAGAAAGAAAGAAAGAAAGAAAGAAAGAAAAAGAAAACCTAGAAAGCTGGATTTCTGCTTTCCACTTCATTCTCCTCTTCCCATCCACTAGGGTGGCGCCCAGATGCAGAGGCTACTTTAGCAAACAACAAAGGTGATTCTGATGTAGGTAATCCAACTCCTCCCCCCTACTAAGGAATACTAGTCTGTATCCTCTGGGATACACTTGCTCTGAGGAGTAGATAAAACCAGTGTTGTTCTCAAACTTAAGCTGCATCGGAAGGAATTGCAAGGCAGATTGAAACTCACCCCTTTCCCCTAGCTTCTGATTCAGTGCATATGGGTGGAGCTCACAGCTGGCATTTCTAACAAATTTAAGGAAGTAGTTCCTGGCCCAGGGAGATTTTGCCTACCAGGGGACATTTGGCCGTAACTGGAGGCATTGGTGGGGTTTTGTTGTTTTATTTTGTTTTTTTTAAGAATTAACTTTTATTTTAAGATTTTATTTATTCATGAGAGACACAGAGAGAGAGAGAGAGACAGAGACATAGGGAGAGGGAGATGCAGAGAGAGACAGAGACATAGGGAGAGGGAGAAGCTCCCATGCAGGGATCCCAAAGTGGGACTCGATCCTAGAACCCTGAGATCACACCCTGGGCCAAAGGCAGATGCTTAACCACTGAGCTACCCAGGCATCCCTAAGAATTAACTTTTTAGAGGAGTTTTAGGTTCACAACAAAACTGAGTGGAAGGTACAGAGATTTTTCCCTGGAAAAATCACACATGCATAACCTCCCCCATTATCAGCTTCTCCACCAGCAATATTTTGTCATTAGAAGCTCCTCCTCCTAATTTCTTTCATCTACCTTTAAATCTCAGGCTTTTGGAGATCTCTTCAAAGAACATCCCTCCATTTCTTCCTTTTTGGAATCCTTTACATAGCTTTTACGTGTAAAGAGATTTGTGTTTTCAGTATCTACTCTTGGAAGCCATTGCCCTTGTAAGTCCCAGTCATGAAATAATTGCTAGTTTTGTTCAAAACTGTTTGGAATGCTTTCATCTATATAGCAAGGTAAAAAAAGAACTTAAAATACAATTATTTGAGGCATTAATAGTACTTGCAATCATATTTATTCTTTTAATTTTCCTGATTTTTTTCTTATACCACAGCCAAAATACTAATTTCTTAAAGATAAGAAACATCTTCTTAAAAACTAGTGCACATATCTATGTTAATGTTAGAGCATGATGTTAGGTTTCATAAAATGAGAAAGGGCGGAACCTCTTTTGGAAGTGAAGAGCTCTTTTCAAGGAGGCTGGAGAGCCAGTCCTACAGGTTTGAAGACAGCCCCTGGGGTGCACAGGCAACCTCAAAGGACCACAGGATTTGAGGGTTATAATCATGACATGCCTCCTCCAAAGGGCAAAATCAAGGCCTGACATTTTTTGTAACCTTGAAAGAGAGATTCCCATTATGATTTATTATTGTTCTGATTTACTGTTAATGCTGATTTATTGTGGCACCCACACTTCTTGGAATGAGTGAGAAATAAGTGTTATAAGAGCTTGTAAAATCACACCAAGAAAAACACAATCTAGTAAATCAGGTCGATAGGTGCCCAGTGGGAGAGATTGACCATTATACAAATAACTCTGAAACAGACGAACACCCAAGTAGACACAAGCTATGTATGGTGGTTCTATTTGATTTGAATACTCAGAAGAGGCTTCACAAAGGAATTGCTTTGAATGGTGTTGGGATTTGAAAAGGTAGAACTGGTGAAGAACACTTTCGGCCGAAGGAACAGCAAAGATCTTTAAGGTATCTGAAAATAGATAGTACAACCGTGCAAGAGTTCAGTGCATCTCGTAGAGCTGCTGGGGCTCGGGTGACGAATACAGAGGCTTAGTGGAGAATACGATGGAATTTCTCATTGCCATGAACTGAACAGTAACAGCCATCTGACTATCAATGCTCATTTTAAGAATGATTCTGAGTCTAGTTACATAGTGGAGGATCTCAGTGGGTAGGTTGGTTTAAGGGTCTCTAGACATCCCTAGGATAGATAGGAAGGGGGGTGAGATATTGCAGGCCCGAGTCTCTCCACCCTGGAAATCGAGCTCACTCTTAAGGAACACAGTTAAAGCCTCACCTCTGGGTAGCACTACAGTTTGCACACTTGTTATGCCAGGAAGTATCAAAGCACAGTCTTCCTGTCTTCATTATTCGTTGGGTTGTTCATTTTAGGGGTTGCTTTCTTCTTTAAATTTCTTTCTTACGTATGCATGTTACATTAAATGGAATGTTGCTAATCCTTCAGATCTCAGCTGTAAATACATCTTTTTGAACCACTGCCTATTGACTTCTATCCCAAACGGGGTTTTGTGTGTGTGTGTGTGTGTGTGTGTGTGTGTGTGTGTGTTGTTTTGGTTTGGTTTGGTTTTTTGTTGTTGTTGTTGTTGTTTTGTGACAGGATTGGGAATCTATTCATCTTGCTGATTCAGGGAGATAAAGCAGGAGGACATCCAGTCATATTTTTCAAGAACCTTCAACGTAAGCAGGCTCCTTGCTCCAAGTAGCCATCCTGAGGCAGCCGAAAGAAGCCTAGTCAGCCACTGGCTTTGAGCAATCCCAGGGGTGGTGCCCTATAACAGTGGTATTCTGATGATGGAATCAGCTGAGAATGAACTCCCTGAAAGATCTCAGAAAGTCTGATGTCATTTAAGATCTCAATTATCCAAGTAAAAGAAGAAGAATGTGAAGTGGCAATTTCCCGTCAGCTCCTTGGCACAGACCCCAAAGGTCTGAATGTGCCACAAAAGGAAGCCGTTCTTCCTCTAATTCAATGATGTTTCCTTCATCAGGCAGGGTTATGTGAGGGGAGTGCCTTAGATATATTAGCGGATCTTTAGGTCAGAAAGGATTGCTGGAGATCAGATCTGGTTTCAGCCTAGGTCCTCATATAAAATATTTGGGAGCCCTCAGGTGGAACAGAGGAGGTCTGGGATGGAGGGATCACAGGCTTTTGAATCAGAAAGTTGGTGTTGAAATCCCTCAGCCACCACACCTAGCCATGTCACTCTGGCTTAACTTCTCTGAGTTTTACAGGAAAATGGAGCTTGGGGAAAGCAAGGTATCGATGTCCTTTGTAACAGTATGGTCTCAAAGATCAAATGACATAATGTATCTGAAAGTGCCCCGCAGGCCAGTGAGTTTCAAACTTTAGTATGCAGGTAAGGTTACCCAGAAACTCGTTAAAACGCAGATTTTTATTCAGTAGGTCTGAGGGGGCTGGGGAATCTGCATTTCTACCAAGTTCCCAGCTGATATTCTGTGAGGCTGGTCTATAGAGCACATTTTGAAGAGCATGGTGGTAGAGAGTAAAGCGTCAGATGAGCAATTGGTTGTTTTTAGCCTATTTTAACAAGTTTTCTGGGAAGGATATTCTTTAGTCTTTACATTTTTTCACTTCTTCCCCTTCTTCCCCAAGCCAGCCCCTCAACCCACACACTAGTAATTATACAAACGCTCACTTAATATAATGAATCCTGCTCAAAATGATAACCAACAGTTTTCACTGAAGAGTAGGCTTAGGGGAAAACTGGGTTTTCACTATGTATTTATGTACAATAATTCACAGTTATCTCTGAGTACATCAGATATTTGAGAATTATGACAAGGACAAAAAAATTTTTTAGCAAGTACTTGATAAGTTGCCAAGGAGACGGAGGGGATTTTATATCAAGGGTCCCTTGGAAATCATTATATGATATTTTTATATCATGTATATTGGTATAATCTGTACATTTGTGTGATATTAAATATAAAATTTTACCATTTTCAGGACATTTTCTCATATGTGACCTCATTTGTTCTTCACAAAAGGGGAGGATGAGCAGGTATGATTAGGCCCATTTTACAGATGACGAAACTAGAACTCAGAGAGATGAATCGCTCAAGGTTGTACTCAGTTGCTACAATACTAAGACAAAGTCCCACTCTTCTGATTCTGAATCCAGTGCTCTTTGCTTTGTGTCCCTGTCCACAGCACTTACCACCCTGACTCAAAAAAGTTATGGTTTGGTTCACTGAACCCTGCTTATGAATCAGGTTCCAGGGAGCAGAATGTGAAAAGTGTCGGATCACAGATTTGGTTACTATATATTCACCCTCCGCAGGGGACCCAGGAACATGGGTATCTTGCACACAAATCACATGAGAACCTACTCCAACTGAATTTTCAGATGATTCATTTGCTTGTTCCATTTCCAGCCAAGAATGTAATGTCCTTTTCGTTTTGGAATGTTTACAGATGAGAGTTAGAGCCTAGGGGGGAGGACAACTTGATTATTACAATCATCTCAAATGGTGCCTGGTTTTTTACTCTTCCAAAATATTCTTCTCACCTCCTCTATGATATGCCCCTGACTGTTCCAACTCATAGTGATCTCAAACTCTTTTCCCCTGTTCATATGAACTATGTTGTGAGTAACACTTATAAGGCACTTGGCATCATATACTGGTATTTTGCCTGTGGTGATGTTTTACGTGTGTGTGTATGTGTGTTTCTGTTTGCTTGCCAAATGAAACTGAGAGTTCTCTGAGAGCAGGGACAAACATTTTTCACGTTTCATCTTATATTGAATGGTGGAAATGAGAAATGGAGATATACGGTGAAAGCTATATTGAATGTGGAGTCAGATCATCTGGATCAATTGCTTATTAGCTACGTAATGCTTTTTGAAAGACTCTGAAACTCTGAGCTTTTGCTGTCTCTTGTAGAATATGAGAATATTAGTACCTATCTCATACTCTTGTCATGAAAAGTAAATGAAATAATCTGTGTGGAAGTCCTCTGTGAACTCATTAAGAGTTGTATGAATGTAAAGAACGTATGTGTACTTACTTTTAGAAAAATGTGCATTAAATAGGAGTCTGCGGGCACCACCAGTCATATATAATGCATTTGTTTCCTCCTCCCAGAGTACTTTATATTTTTATGTCTTGCTATGCAAAGAAATATAGCCACATGGAAACAATGTTATTAATTTGCTTTTGCAAAAGTGGAAAAGATAAAAGATCTATGATTCAAGGAAAGCTGAGATAATTCAGTTACCAAAAATGTTCATTATGAGCTGTCTACATTGTTGTTTCATGGACCTCAGATCCTAGAAGTTCACCTTTTGCTTAAGAAATTTCCTTTTATTTTATTTTGTTTTATTTTTTAAAGGTTATTTATTTATTGGGGGGTGAGAGAAACAGTTCATGAGTGGGGGGGAAGGGCAGAGGGAGAGAGAGAATCTCAAGCAGACTCCCTGCTGAGTGTGGAGAGCCTGACTAGGGACTTGATCTCAGGACCCCGAAATTATGACCTCAGCCAAAATTAAGAGTCGCACACTTAACAGACTGAGCCACCCACGTGTCCCTGGAAATTCCCTTTTAAATTCCCAGTACTTTGGACTATGAGAAATGGCATAACTACCAAAACCTCTAAGGAGAGGAAAATGATTCACTCTCTAGAATGGGGATGCTAATATACGCAGAACACGTATGCCTACCAGCTCCTCTGAAAGTGATTCTGAAAACCCAACCAAACCTTCCCTTTCTACTTATCTGCTTTTTGTTGGTACCACATCAAAATGTTTCCTGTTTCTGGACCCAAGACCGTTCCATAGCATTCCCTCCCCTCTCTTACCCTACCACTCATGTAATGACAGTTGCCATGTATGGAACATCTACTAAATATCATGAGCTACATTGATGATCTTCTTATCTGACATCTTCAAATATATCTTGTAATAAGGTGCTCATTGTCCCCATGTTGTAGAAATCAAGATCCTAAGAATCAAGTACCTTGCTTACAGTCCTTTGTGGATCAGGGAGCGCCAGAATTCAAAATCAGTCCCTGTGATACTTTGCCCTTATTCTAACTCACCATATCCATGATTTCACAAATTTAGAACCATTTTTTCCCTAATACTCATGAAACTTACAGCATAACTTGAAAATGTTTATCCCTGTGCTCCAAATCCTGTAGATCAACAACTATATACAAATCACGCTTTGGGAAACAAATCTCCCAAAGGCTACCAGTGTTCCACAAGCACACCTATCCTCATAACAGAGAAGACAAGAGTAGCCTGTGAGGGAAAGTCCAGGGAAGATGAAACCCACACCCTGTCTACATACTCTCCACCTCCCAATTTCCTTTCAACACCTGCCCAACTCACCAGCTCTACCCATCTACTTACTCCATTCTGGAAATTTCCACCACCACCCAGCCTCATCTTTCAGAATCCTTTTCTGTGTGTGGGCAATTCTCTTTCATGTCCAAACACATCAAAGACCAAAAAAAGCAAAGTAAATATAACTTTAAAGAGCATAGGGGATTGGTTGTGCCCAGTCTATAGACTACTTGAGGAAGAAGATATTTCCTTATGGTGGGGGGGGGGGCTGCATATTCTTCTTCTGGACATCAGAACACCCTAAGCTGTTCACTCCTAGAAGTCATTCTGGCCTTGGAAACAAGACCTTATTCCTTCTTCTGGTTGCTTGGTAGTGTGGAGGAATGGACACTGAGCCAGCCACAGTCCTCAGTCTCCCACTTAGTGGCCTTGGGTCATGAACAAGTGATTTCGTAGCTCTATGCCCCACTTACTTACGAATTAAATGGGAAAATAATTTTTAAAAGTGGTTTTTGTGATACTTAAATGGAATAACATGGGTAAAACGCCTTGCATAGCATTTGGTAGAGTTCTTATCAAATGCCATTTCCACTTCCAGTTTCTAAAACCTGGCTATTATTGCTGGTTCCACTCCACAAGAATACTTGTCTTCTTTAGTTACATTTAAACTCAATTTCTTTCTTTGCTCAGTGAGAAGCACTGTCCCCATGAAGACCTCTCTATGTTATGTTGGCTTCGTTGGCAAGACCTTTATGCCAAATACCTGACTTCTGAAGAACTTGCCATTTTGCCTCTGGCCTATAAGAAGCTAATTTCAAAGCAGAATTTATTTGACTTATCATGAATGGTTAAGCCCTTTCGAACTTAAAAATCCAAAATTCCTTTCTGATAACCTATTCAAGGATACACCATGACTCACAGGAGACAAAATAATTCACATGTTCAGTAGTGACAATATCCACTCAAATATCTGGCAAAATCTTAACATTTATCTGCAGGAATATAATGGCATATGGAGGCTTATGATACCATTCTGCTCTGATGTGGTTTGAAAATTTCCCTGCTAAAATGTAAGAGGATTATTTTCTTTTATAGATTTCTAAATTACCAGTTGAATCACTCTAAAACTACAAGTGTTTGTCCTACTACCTCTTACCTCCTACTCTCTCCAAAATACCTTGCTTTGCCCCCACTCCTATTCTTTATTTGGACCAGAACATTTATTTACCTTTCTACTTAAGTGAAGCAATTGACTTGTCTCTAGAGCCTGCACATATTCTTTCTCTTTTGCATGGCATGCTGCCCACATTCCTGGCCAATGAATGGAACCACTTTTCTTCTGAACACTGCTAATGATTGTTTCTTCCATGAAGGGTTTGCACTGGATGCTATGGATTGAGTCTATCTCTGTGTGGTTAGGACATATAAGGATGTGTGCAATGTTTCTATGACAACCTCTGCCTTCTTTGTTTTTCCAAAGGAATCGGTTCCACTTTCACTTTAGTTTTAATTTCCTCAAGAACAAAAACGATGTTTTCTACTTCCTTAAGAATTTGCCACAAAATCAAATGCAGTGTCTTCTACAAAGTGAGCCCTGAGGAGATGTAAATTCAGAAACGTTTGTTTTCCTGTTTAGAGATCTGAAGAAATCTGTGACTTCTCCAGGAAACCAAAGTGACAAATTTCATATCATTAAGACCAGTGTAGAAGTGATGTGGGGGTCTGATGTCTAGAGAGCTTATCTGAGAAAGGCCATTTCCTGACCTTATCTTTCCTTTTACTTTAAATGTGGGAATTTGTTTTTGATCCCATCTCGTTACTATAGTCACCATTTGTTCCTTTTTCTAACCCCTCTTCCTGCTGATTTAATAGCTGTTAGCAGAGAAAAGAAGAAAACATTTAATATAAAAATGATAGTAACTTGAAGGTGCTTAGAAGGATTTGCTGAGCAAAGAATTGAATTGCCATCATCAGCACCCCACACAAACCTCTTGTTTTCCTTTGAGAAAAGGTGAGTCTTCTGTAATGGCATCAGGAGGTAAAGCTACATTTGGTATATTGACTATAAGGAGAAAAACACTCTCTGGAGAGGGCAAGAAGCAGTAGAGCTGTAAAGGAAAAAAATAAATAAACTCTTTTCTCAGGCTGCTGCTACATGCCTGGTCAATCGGGAAAGTCAGATTTCTGATGAACTCTGAAACCCTTAAGACTTTGGTCCCAAAAATCCAGGCAGGAAAGACTAGAGAAGAATATCTACTCTACAAAGATCCCTTCAAATATAAACTCTGACTCTCATATTTTAGAATAAAAATATATTTCAGTAATTTTATTATTAGGAAGGAAAAAGGGAGAGAGAAAAAAGGAAGGAAGAAACATTTGGGAAAAAAAAAAAACAAGGAAAGAAAAAATTGAAAAAGAAAGAAATAACTAAGGACTAGTAAAGAGAAATTGGCTTCTCTGTTCCAAGAGAGAAAAGAATGAGAGAGAAGGACAAAGAGAAAGAGGGAGAGAGAGAAAGAGAAAGAGAGCGAGAGAAAGAGAGAGATCTCCTTGGGGATGATTTAAGGTTAAATAAATAATTAAATTAAGTAATTCAAAAAAATATGTTCATGGGGCTCCACCTATAGGCATAAAGATTGTCTTTCAGGTCCTTAGTCACCAAGGCCTTTGAAGTGACAGTGCATTTCTGACAGTTTAAGCCTTGGAGCAGAATTAAGAGGGTTATACTCTCCCAGGAAAATGTGTTATACCCTGCCCTGAAAATGAGATGAGCTACTTAGATTATAAATATTGAATATCTGTGAAATCACTACTGACTTTATTTTTAAGAGCTACATGAAAAGACCTTGTATTATTGAGACACTGTAATAAAAACTTAACAAGACCACACACTCTAGAGGCCATATTAAAATACGATTTTTGTTAGGATTTCTTTGGAGCCCATTTTCCGCCGTGCTGGAAATAACCAATAACCATAAATATTTATAACAAAATAACATCTTTTATGGAATGAAGATTTTATGAAGCCATTTTTTATTAGTTAATCCTATGACTAGAGCAGAATTACAACAATTACCATCCTTTCAAATGAATAAATGTCAAAACCAAGACACAAAGAGAGACCATTATACTAATTTGAATGCAAATTAGTGGCTGAGGGGCAGGCTTCACATTGAAGAACTCCCCATTGAAGAATCAATCCCCTTAGTTGCCTGAAAGTGCCTGAAATGGTTTTCTCCCATTTTGCTTCTGAAAATTATAATGATACATCAAGGCTCAGATTGATCACAGCATTTCCATCATATTTCCCTGATTTTCAGACTCAGGAAGTAACACTTTTTCAAATCTATATTCCTATCATGTTTTACCTTACACATACTCTTTTATGTTCCATTTAATATTTACATGTGATGATTATTGAATTTATATTTATTCTGTGATCTCCTTGTGGGCAAGAGCCCACATGTTCTTATTTCTTGGCTGTCCCAAATATTCACTGGGATGACAAGGGGTATCATTGTCATCCCAGTGAATGTTAGTGAGTAACTAACTCACTACAGGTTAGTTACTTCATTTACCGTGAGTATCTCCTACAAAGCGTTGCATAGCTCTCTCTCCTCTGTTTCATCTTCCAAGTCTTTTTACATGCTTAACCAACATGATAATAAACTCATATTTTACATTTTTTCCTGTATCTACTGTATCAGTCAATGTTCTCTAGAGAAACAAAGCCAATAAAATATCTGTGTGTGTCTACATTCATAGTGAGGGATGGGGGGAAGAAAGGGGGAAAGGAGTAGAGATTTAAAGGATTTGTTGTGTAATTGTGGGGGTTGGCAAGTTTGAATTATGTAGAATAGTCCAGAAGGCTGGAAATGTAGGATGGATTTCTATGTTATAGTCTTGAGGCAGAATTTCTTCTTTGGAAAATCTCAGTTTTTGCTCCTAAGGCCTTAAACTAATTAGATGAGGCCCACCCACAAGTAATGTCCCTTAAAGTCAATTGACTATAAATGTTAAGCACATCTACAAAATACCTTAGCAGCAACATCTAGACTAGTGTTTGACCAAATAATTGGCACTCCAGCCGACCCACATCGACACATTTCAAAATTATCCATCATATCTACCTTTTCTCACTCTCTGGTTTTAGAATAATCCAGGCTCAGAATTTGGTAATTAATATAAAAAGAAACCCACTATCCTGGGTTGTGTGTTTTTTTCCAGCAACAGGAGGTCAAGGAATTGGCAGATGAGAGCTTCAAATGTCACCTTGGATGTTGAAGACCTCAAGAGTAAATCTTTGGGGTGCCTGGGTGGCTTAGTCAGTTCAGCATTTGCCTTCAGCTCAGGTCATGATTCTTGGGTCCTGGGATGGAGCCTCAAGTCAGGGTCTGGTTCCCTGCTTCTCCTTCTCCCTCTGCTGTTCTCCCTGTTTGTACTCTCTTGCTTTCTCTCTCCCTATCAAGTGAATAAATAAAATCTTTAAAAAAAGAATACATTTTTATATTGAGAAATAGGATACGTAGTTTGGAGCATAGTCTCCACAGCTAGACTACAGGGGTTCAAATGCCAGTTTTGCCATGTACAAGCTATGAGACTCAAAATGAGTTGGCTACCTTCAATTTGAATGATTTTTTTTTGTTTTTTTTTCAAAATTGGGATAATAATGATGTCTTCCTCATTGAGTTGTGTGGGAACTACATTAAACCATATAAAATGCTTACAACAGTGTCTGTTACGTACCAAGTACGTAACAAGTGTTACCTGTGGCAGTAATAATGAGAACGATGAGCATGATGTGATGATGGTGATGATGACCTTTGACAATAACAGGAGAGAGTTATTCAGAAGATAAAGCTTTTCATCAATAGGGCCAGGAGATGCTAGTTTTGTGGAAGCCTTGTGAATAACATAGACCGATGGTATGAACCTGAGAGGAACCAAACTTCTGAAGAAGAAAGAAGAAATCTTTGAGTTACAGTTCTTCAGAGGAGGCAGGGAAAACACTTCACCTGAGCTTCCTAGAAAACAGTCTCAACACTTTAGTGTCGAGATAAACAGGAATGTGAGATATGTTGGAATTAGCCCAGATTATTTTTCAGAAAAAGAGGATTTAGACCAAGTGGGTAGCATTCTGAGAACTTCAGAATGATGACTCTTACTTAAAGCTTTCTCTGTGGTTGGAGCCTGGTGGCTCAATCAGTTAAGCTTTTGACTCTTGATTTCAGCTGAGGTCATGATCTCAGGGTTGTGAAATAGAACACACACACACACACACACACACACACACACACACACCTGCCACCTCCCCAGGGACTCCAGCTCAGCAGAAATATGCTTGAGATTCTCTCCCTCTCCTTCTGCCCCTCCACTCCCTCAGTGCACAGGCAAGCACTCTCTTTAAAAATCTAAACTAAATTAAAATAAGACAAAATGAAACAAAATCATTCTATTTCTCTGTTGCAATTAAAGGAAGTGAAATCAGGAAGGTAGTGTGCATGCGTGCATGTACATGTGTATGTACATGTGGTTGATAGAGAGAGGACAAGCCACATGTACAGGAGCATAAAGAAATGACTCTTTCTCAAGTAATTACTGTCATCATTATATTTGAAAAAAGAAATTGAAATAATATTTTCAATTCAAGTCTTGCCTTTTCATTTAATATTACATCTTGATTATTTCATTATGCCATTATTCTTCAAATTTATTATTTTATGAAGGATGTTATATTATACCAATGTTTCACAAGGTCTTTAAACCAGCTAGATATTTTCCCATCTTAAATCATATAATTGATGATAAATAGATAAATTCTGATCACATTTACAGGATAATTTTCTTCAGTAGTTTAAATTGTTTCCAAAGCTTTAGGTTAAAAAATATCTTGTTATTTTTATGAGTTTTGATTTTTAGGGAGATTGAAATTTTATTCTATATGTTCAATTGATAAGTCATATTTTTTAATTTTATATCTTTTGCTTATTATTCAGTTAGAGAATTAGAGTATTTTTTCTTGATATAAATGAGCTTTTTGTGTGCTGATTATATGGACATTTCATCCAATATATGCATTCCAAATATTCATTCCTAGCCTGCATTTTTCTTTTTAAAATTGTCTATGAAGTTTTAATACCAATCTTCCAATTGTCTGTCCAAACGTAGTGATATTTTTACATACTGATTTAATTTATTACTTTCATATTTTGTAAAGCCTCCTCTGTCTTGTAAAGATAAAGGCAGAGGTAATTGTGAAAGATGAGTAAAGATAATTTTAAGGTGTATTTTAATGTAAATAGAGTAGTGTGATAGCTTTATGAGACCTTCATATATCACTCAGATCCTAGTCTGAACATCTGTCTAATGCAGAAAGCAGTTGAATTTCTGGTATGTAGTTATCATTTATCAAATTTTTCCCTATATTTTCTGGCTTCTTCTGTTAGGTTATTTCTATTTGAGTAGGGGGTATATATTCCTGGAAAATGTAGAATTGATTTTTATGTTTCAATTGAGTAATGCAGGCTCGTTTTTTAAGAAAATTTATAATATTGCTTTTGAACTGGACCACACTTGTTTGTCCAGGGGTTCTATACATTACTGAAGGTATAACGGTCCCCTTTCTGTTCATTTCTCTCTGAAAATACCACATTTCTGTTTGTGTCACCTTAAAATAAATGTGAAAAACACAGTACCAATTAGGGACTTAAGCATTGTCTTAACATGGCACCTTGTAAAGCTTTGCAGTAATTTCTTTGTAACCCAGAAATGGCTTTATTGCTTCTATGCAGCAGAAGGTCCCTATCTCCAGGGAGGCAGGGAGAAGGGTACTAAAATTTCTTACCATTTTCTTGGTTGACTCTGTTATTTTGTTTTATTGACATTGTTTTAACTGCTGCTATTATTAATATTCAATATCAAAAGCACTACAGAAGTCAAACACAAAAATTTACTCTGCTTTGGTAAATTTCTGTCTTGTTTTTACTTTGATAAATGTGCAAACAGAAATGCATGTCCATATCAAAAAAATAGCCATTTCCCTTTTTCTTTTGACAAATACTATCTGGTTGAGATGTCACTCTCTAGTATTTTTTTTAACATTTATCTATTTATTTGAGAGAGAGAGTGAGAGGGAGAGCAGGGGACCGGGCAAAGGGAGAAGGAGAGAGAATCCCAAGCAGACTCCCTGCTGAGCATGAAGCCCAATATGGGGCTCAATTTTGCAACCCTGAGATCATGACCTGAGCTGAAACCAAGACTCCATGCTTAACTGACTGAGCCACCCAGGCACCCCTTGTCTCGGTACATTCGTGACTCTTCACACTGACAAAACAACACTTATAACCTAATGGTCACAGTGTCTGTGGCAGTGCATTTAGAAAGATGCTTTCCGTCTGTGGGTTTCTACTTCTCTATGTGTAAGCTGAGGCTATGTCTACCCATGGTTCTTCACCACAAAATGGGGAAGAAAAATGAGATAACGTCTGGGAGTTAAATATCTAGAACTCACTGTCCAGTAAGTATAGAAGAGATCATTAGGTATGCAAAATAAAATAAAAAATATTTGTTTTTTAATCAATGAGACAAAGGGGACAAAAAGGGGATGAAGCATTAACTTCCATTCATTTATTCATTTATTAATTCATTCAAAGTGTCATGGACAGCCTACTCTATCCCAGGCATTGTATGGAAATTGCAAAACTGAAAATGATATAGCCCTTTACGGAACTATCTAGTGGGAGGAACTGATATAGATACAAAGAACTGTAACAGAACACATGATGTGATAAGATTGAAAGTGACTATCACCAGTACAGGATAGGAAAAGTGTTGTATAAAGGGAAAAAGGAAGTAGGAATTTGTTGCAACTTTGCAATTTTATTATGTAAAGCTATTGGCAATACATTAATCTCAAAGATAAATGAGTAGTTTTGCTAAGCAACTTGTGGAGTTTTTTTTTTTTCAATTACCTTATTTCTTGGGAATTTCTGCATCCTTTCATCACCTTTTTAAATCACTATTGCATAGAATTGCATGATATGATTTATCTTTAGAATGGGGTATGGGTGTCTGAATACCCAAGGTTGCTAAACTCATAGATTTTCCAAGAAAGTATGGGAATGGAAAAAGGAAACGATTTCTAAATCTTTTACTTTCAAATAAACTTTTCCCTGAAATTGATTTGCCCGAGAATGATCCTATTGTCTGAAAGTCCTGCTTGCCTCTCCTTTTGCAATCAATTCATCAATCAATCAATCAATCGCCATTCACCTATTTAACAGCAGAGAAGCGAACCTCTCGCCAATCCCTATTATTCACTGTGATGCAATTGCCTCAAGATAGAAATTATTTTAAGGTGTAAATCAAAAGATAGTCGGGAATGTGTAGCCTCTGGCGGGGGGGGGGGACAGGAAGAACAAGGCACAGAAAGTTTGTGTTTTAAAGATTTTATTTATTTATTCAAGATTTATTTATTTATTCATTTATTTTATTTATTTATACATAGAGAGGCAGAGACAGGCAGAGGGAGAAGCAGGCTCCTCGCAGGGAGCCCGACGTGGGACTCCATCCCAGGACCAGGATCACTCCCTGAGCCAAAGGCAGATGCTCAACCACTGAGCCACCCAGGCGCCCCAAGGCACATAAAGTTTTAACAAACAGAGAGAATATTGATTTTATCACGCAATTGGAATAGCTTAGAATTGGTTTTCCCAGTTATTTATATGCTGTTTGAACTGAAAACAAAGTAAAACATTTTGGACACAAATATAAGAACTATCTTTGCTATTTGGATTATATGGCAACCATTTTCTATAAATTGAATGAGTGGATTTACAGCACCTAGATTTAGATGAAGATGTATTTAAAACATGTGCACAATATTAAAAATATCAGAAATCATATATTTTGCAATAAAACATTATTTTCTTAAACATTTTATTTATTTATTTATTTATGTATTTATTTATTTATTTATTTATTTATTTATTTTAGAGAGGAGTAGGCACCAGAAGGAAAGAGAATCTCAAGCAGACTGCATCCTGAGTGCCAACAAAAGGCTCAATCTCATGACCCTGAGATCATGACCTGAGCTGATCTCAAGAGTCCCAGGCTTAACAGACTGAGCCACCCAGGAGGCCAACAATAAAACATTATGATTAAAATAAGGTTGATGTCATAGTTTCTCAATGGCCGTTTGAGGAACAAGCGAATGATTTTTTAAAGTTCAGTGTCTTATGATACTCTCCTATTGGTAGACTTCTATCATTCCTTCAATCAGCTCCTTACTGAATACCTCCATGTGCCAGAACTATTTTAAGAGCTAGAGGCACATAAGTGAATAATAATAAACAGAATCATCCAGCTAACCAAACAAAAGCCCAGTTAAAAGTGATGTTGGAGGAGGCAGAAAATAAATACACGGATTTGTAAAGCATAAAATGTACACATGATATACTCAGGTGGTAATGACGAAATGTGCCATTTTAAATAGTGGTCGGGAGAGTAAAGGCTGAAAATAGGTCAGGGAGCAAGTGAAGAAATACAGGCAGAAGGTATGGAGGTGAATGGGCCCTAAGCCATGGTTATCTCTGCAGCTGGAAGATTTGGAAGGAGGGCGAAGTGTCCTGAGTAGGGTGAGTCAGGGGAGAGCTTAGTCGTGGGTAAGTGGGAAAAGTGGGTAAGTGGGAGAAAATCAAGGAGAGGGGGTGTTGGGAGAACGGGAAATGACGTTCAGGTCAAGGTTATACAGCTTTGTAAAAATGCTGGCTTACTGTGATCGAGATGGGAAGCCAGTGGAGCATTGTAAGCAGGAGAGAGACAGGATCTGATTTTCATTTTAAAAGAATCATTCTATCTGCTCCTTTAAAAGCAGATCACATTAGGGAGCAAAACCCCCGGACACCTGTTAGGAGGCTGTTTCAGTCATTCCCATAGGAGATGGTGATGGCTCAGAATGGAGGAGGTGAGCAGTGTTGGCGAGCTTCAATCTTTGTATGTCTTGAGACTACAGACACAGTAGGGCCCTACGAATTTCTGGCAAGTTGAATAGAGGATATGAGAGAAAGTGTTTCAAATTAAGGCTTCTAGAATTTTGGCCTGAGCTCCTGGAATGATAAAATTTCTATTTTCTGAACTGTAGGAGGTGGAGGCAAGGACTGGTTTAGAAGAGATCAAGAGTTTGTTTTTCAGGTCATGGGTAGAATGCATATAAGGTACAGAAAAAGAGATGTCAGCAAGCACCTGGAGGTCAGAGGAGGAGCCAATGAGCTTGGAGCATAAATCAAGTGGAGAGTCACAGATGTTGAATCAGAACCAAGAGGCCAGAGGAGGTCACCAAGGGAATGAGGAGGGATGGAAAGAAGGTCTTAGGATTGAGTCCTGAGGAGGTAAGGAGTAGGAGGAGATGAACAGGAACGAAGTCTCGGTGGCCATGGAGGAAGGGAGACAGCTAGGAGATCGCCAGGTTTTGGAAAGCAAGAGACATTAGTTTGCTTTCACGTCTTTACCATTTTTCACTCGTATTTTTAACAAAATGAAGCAATGAACATAAATCTTTGTGAACATATGTGAGTATTTCCTGAGGATTCATTCCAGAAGTAGAACTGCTATGTCAAAAATACGTACATTTAGAAATTTTATAGAGTCTGCCAAACTGCCTTCCAAGTCGGCTTTACCAGTTGATTTCTCTTCTAGAGTGTTTGAGAGTGCTCATTTCCGCGTGTTATTACACACTCTTAGTATTTCCAAACTTTAAAAATAAGTAAAAATACCTGATTTTGATTTGCATTTTTCTGATCAGTGTTAAGCCTGAGCATCTTTATCAGGTTTGGTCCATTTGTATTTCTTCAGTGAATCCTGGTCCAAATCATTCACCCATTTTTTATTGACTTGTTTTCTTATTGATGTGTACATGGAGAAGCACTTTTATATCCTGAATGTAATTTCCAGTCTGTCGCTTGTTGTTTAACTTTGTTTATGGTGTCTGTCATCGCAGAGAAATTGAAAATTTTTATGCAGTTAAGTGTGTCAAACCTTTGCTTTATGGCTCTGGGGTTGTGTTTTGCTTGGATTTTCCCTACCATATGGTTATAAAATTTACCCTGCATTTTCTCCTTAACACTTTTATAGTTTTGTGTTTTACATTTACCTCTCTAAGCCATAAGGAATTTATACCAATATATGGCTTGAAGTTGAAATGACTATTTTTTTTCAATATGCATAACACATTTTGGTAACACCATTCATTGAATACTTGCTCTCTTTTTCCCACTGATTTGAAATGTCACTTTAATCATCAGCTTAATTTCAATATCTTTCATGATTTTTTTTCTGGCCTCCGTGTGCTATTCAGTTGGTCTACACATCTATTTTTGCATAATTTTACATATTTTAATAACTATTATTTTATGATACTTTTTAACCCTTTAAATAAGTTATTTACCTTATCTTTTGAGGGGTTATTGTTTCACATTTTTCCTTTCATTAAAAAACACAAGAACCAATTTGTAATTTCCAATATACAAATAAACATTTTTGAGATTTTCCTGGGATTTTGATTTATAGCTAAAGTTGAGAAAAGTGTGCATATTTATAATAATGAGTCTTCCTTTGATAACCATAGCATACCTTATCACTCTTCCATGTCCCTTGACAGGGTTCTAGAATTTTCTTCTTGACTGTCTTACTCACTGAATGTTAAGCTTATTTCTAGCTAATTTACAGTTTTTCCTAGAATTTTATGAGAAGGAATATTTTGAAAAGATGTCCAAATTCAACTGTAAGAGGAGAGCCACCTAAGTTTTTATAACGTTTAGCTCTATTGACTGGCCTTCAATATTCACATAGCATTTACAGTAATTAGAATGTGTCTTTGGGTAAATTTGCTGGTTTTTCCCATCCAGTGCTTGTCGACTTACAGCTGACGGTGTAATAAAACAGACCACTAGATGGCAGAACAAGCCATCTTTCCTGGAGTTGGGTAAACATTTTTAGACAAGAAACAGATTCACAACCCCGGTGAGAATAAATTATTTTGTAGTCCACAATGCCCTAGCATACACTGGTGATTTATAAAAAAGAATCAATATAAAATAGATCGATGATCCCTGACTCCAAAACAATTGCCATAAATTATACTTTATTAAAGTCCTCAAACATGGTGTGTTTTTTTTTCTTCCTTGAATTCATCTTTCTCATTCCACTGCAGAACTATAGGTATTCTCTAGAGTTCAGTTTTTTACTTTCTGCTTCATATGTTTTTTTTCTACCTCCAAATAACTACTCCAGAGTCTCAATTGTCATCTCTGTGCCCAGACCCCCAACTGAATTCATGACTGAACTCACTTTTATCCTCAGGTGTCATTTTTTCAAAAGTGGGTCAACATGTTTCATAGGCTACATGAGATTTTCCTCCTCCTCTAAGGCAGATGGGTTGTTAGTAGTGATCATTCGGCCAATACTTTTTAAGCAGCAGACTATATCTCCTTAGTGGGCTGGGAAATTAATTTAGTTAACTGTGTCTACCAATATAAAAAATGAAATATAGTAGAAAAATGTTAGAGTGTAATGACCATAGTAAGGGAAAATATCCCTTTTATGAGATGTTTGTGTTAGCTAAATATATTCGTCTATTTGAGTATGTGTACCGGATGGTGATAAAAAATGTGTTTTTTACTGTGGGTCATAGTCAAAAAAAGTTTGAAGAAGAAAAATAGAAACTGTACTGGAATCTCCCAGACTTTACCTTATCCAATATAATGGAGGAACCCAAGGCTCCACTTCCTGAAATGTAACAGATCACTTGATGTCTAGCCCTTCGGTCTTTGCACAAATATTAAACTCCTATACTATGCCTCTATGTGCGCAGGACCACGGAATCTACCAGGGGTTTTTCTAAAGATGTAGAAGTCCTCACCTCTCTATAGCTGCTCAGGTATGTCAAGTTCTCTCATCTCTCCTGCCATAATTAGCTTCAGAGTTCCTGCGTGCTGCACTCTAAGCACGGCCATAGGCTGTCTCCTTGCCTGACTTCTTTGCAGGAGTAGATCTAAACCCTATCCATGTTGCAGTCTCATTGGACATTCACTTCTATATCTTACTGTCACTTAAAAGTGAATACATTTGAATCTTAACTCATTTTATTTGTCCCAGATCAGCTCATATCTCGATTTTTATATTATTAACAGTTTTATCTATTTGGTAATCACTTAAAATGACTATTAGGTTAGATGCTAAGAACATTCTCTTTGGACTTAGACGAATCTGTCTTTGAGGTACCTGGGGGCTCAGTAGTTTCAGTGACCACCTCTTGATTTCTGCTTAGGTCACAATCTCTTTCAGATTCTGGGATCCAGCCCCACTTTGGCTCTGTGCTCTGCACTCAGCAATGGGCTCTGAGTTCAGCATGGAGTCTTCTTGAGAGTCTCTCCTTCTCCCTTTGCCCCTCCCCACCTTAAATAAATAAATAAAAATATTTAAAGAATCCTTCTTTGAATATCAGCTTACCACTTTTTCTCTGCGTGTCTGTATGCAAGTTACTTAGCCTCCCTAACTCTTTGACATCCTCATTTATGCACTGGATAGAATGATGGTGCCTAAGTTATAGAGCTATTGAGAAGACCAATGCTATGATGCTTTCAAAGCTCTTAATGCTATGTTTGGTAAATAGTGAGAACACAGTAAATGTGAATTGCTGTTTTTAATAGTAGTGGCAGTGATAGTAGCAGCAGCAATCCTGAAAAAAATCAACAGAATCCTTTATTCACTTTGGTATGATCTGAATTCTCTTTTTTTTAGATCTAAATTCTTTTGAGTTTTTGATCCTGCATAATACCTAGCTTAATGTCTACTGTATGGAATGTGTTCAGTAATAAGGTATGCCTGTGATAAATCTTTTTTATTTCAATATTCCATAATTATTCATTTTATTCAACTAATCTTTTAATAGTGTTTTCCTCAAGTACTTATTTTGCCTTTTAATTAGAGAATTACTTTTTTCTAAAAATGCTGTTTATATTCCACAATTTTGTAGTGAAAATTGGGAGGTTATTAGTGTGGTTCCTTGAAAAAAAAAAAAAAGGAGAACTATATGCATGCCTTGTGTTTATAGAGATGAGATTAATCCATTTTTTTTCATTATGAAGTTCACATTATAAATGTAAAATGAGAAGAGTCAGAGCCTAAATGTTGTAAAACCACTCTCAAGTGACTTAGAGGTTTTCCCCCATCCCCCAAATACTTGATATATTTTGAAAAATTTAAATTATCTGGTTCCTTGACATTCTCAAGATATTTTGGCAAGAATATGCTTTCAATATAGCAGAAAAAGAAATAAGATATTTGGAGACACTTTGTTCCCTATGACATCCCTATATCTAATTCAGTACCTGGCATGGTGCTCAACAGTATTTACTGGGGGAGAATGTAAATAAATAAAAGCAATCACAGCCTGGACTTGCTAATTAATATCCTGGCAGTAGTGATTAACCTCTAGAATATAAAATGGGGAAAGACTACTTTATAGGTCTAGCATCATGTAAAATGACAACTGTATGAAAGCATATGACAGATAGTAAACATTATCATTAGTTTCCTCCTCCCTTTTGTTGATGTAATGATAAAACTTATCTACTTAAATGGTTGGGTTAGTCTTATTAATAGAGGTTTTAATGTTTTGGTAAGGCTATAAAAGTATAAATGTAATTCAAGACTGCAGTGTAAGCACTGAATATTACTGCTAGCTCTAGAAAAGGATTTTAGGCCATCTATCCTATTGCTTTATTTTATAGATGAAGGAACTGAGGCACAGAGAGGTAGAGGTGTCTCTTTCCCAAATTCCTACAGTAAGTTAATAACCTCAGTGGATCTACATTCCAAATATCTTAATTCCCAGTAAAACACAAAATAATCTTCCCTCTCAATCTCTCTCTCCCTCCCTCTTCCCTGCACCCCCCACTCCTTTCTCTGACTCTCTTTCTCTCTCTCTCTCTCTTTCGTTTCCCGACCTCTCCCTTTACCAGGCAGCTTCCCAAGCTTGGTGTCAGATGATCATCGGCCAAGAGGGACCCACGAGAAAAGCCAGTAAGACAGCAAGCAAAGTTAAGACACAGCATCTGTTAATGTTTTACTCTCATGTTAAACATCAGCTAGAAACTTAGGAAGAGCTCTCTGGGGTGGCCAGAGTTGTGCAGCTCACGTGCAACACATGCCAACCACTCTGGCCTTTGAGACTCTGGAGCACTGATGGGAAGCTGCAGGGAAATGCAAGAGTGAGCAGTTAATCAAAGGGCTTCTCCATATGTTGCTGGCACCTATGTTCAATAAATCTTTAGTCCTTGCATTTGTTCCGTGCTTAGATTATTTCATTAGTTTTTTCCCTTCAAAATATTTATTTACTTGTATTTATGTCCATTATTTTAACTATTTGTCCCTATATTATATTTTTAAAATATTTTTAGTCATAAAAATAGTTTCTAAGAAATAAGTAATTTATTTCTATTCATTTAAAACTTTATCTTTTTATAATTGTATTGATGTTTTAACTGAAGTATGTTTTGCTTATTTAACCATCTCCCTTCTTCAAATGTTTAAAAAAATCATTGGCATCTGTTAAAAAAAAGATGTTTGTAAAAATATATATATAGTTGATATCATCTTTAAATATTATTGTTTCTATTTAAAAATCAATAAATTATCATTAACTTTCATAACTACTGAGTAGGTAAAGTTATATCATCACTCTGAGAATATTTAATATATTTAGGAACTGAAATCTGACCTGAGAGAGTGTAATTAATTATATTTTTAAATGCCAATCATGGGGGACCTGGGTGGCTCAGTGGTTGAGCATCTGCTTTTGGCTCAGGTGGTGATCCCGGAGTCCTGGAATCGAGTCCCACATCGGGCTCCCTGCAGGGAGCCTGCTTCTCCCTCTGCCTGTGTCTCTGCCCCTCTCTCTCTCTCTGTGTCTCTCATGAATAAATAAATAAAATCTTTTTTAAAAATGCCAGTTAGTCAGCCTACTGTTCATTTCTTATTTTCCAGGCCCATACTAAAGTATGTTACTGTAACACTTGTTACAGAAAGGCTTCATAGTGGGTATTTTTGGCTCCATATTCCAGATGAGTAAACTGACATTTAAAGACGCCCAAATCACATGACTAATGAGAGGCAGGGTAAGATTCAAATCCAAGGTATTTGGGGCTTCTTTCATCATCCCATGAAGTCTCAATCAACTAAAAACTTTCAGCCTTTATTTAGCAGCGGCCATGTGCTAGATGCCGTTGTAGGTATCCTCTGTTTTTCTCACACCACCTCACTCAAGGCATTATAACAATCTGAAACAGAATCACAAAAGGTCAAATTTACCTTCTGTAGAGGGATGTTGATCATTTGAATCTCAATCTGATTTTAAATAACTCCATACTTTTATAGGAGTTCTTAGGAATGTGAGATAGAATTCAAAAGGCCCATTAACCTGGATCAGAAAAAAAAATAATCATTTTCATACTAATATTTAATAAGACTTAACACTGTCATCAACTATGAGTCATGACTAAAAAGAATTACAGTATTACAGACGTCCAAGGTAGCCGAAGGTGTCCAGGAGGTAAAAATGATTAAGATTCAAAAACTTCCATACTGACTTTCAAAAAAGTTATTATGCCTAGCGTTGGGGTTCATAAATCAACAGAAAAACCTACCCCAGTGAGCTCAGAGACTTTTTAAGGACATAGATGTGCAAACATTAAACATAGGCAGAGTTCTTAGGGGCTGTAGTGGAGGTGGTTAAAGATAAAATCACCAACTTTATTCCAGACAGCTCCCCAGGAATAGAGGCAACCAGGAGGCATTTCTTTTTCTTTTCTTTTTTGTAAGATTTTATTTATTTACTTATTTCAGACAGAGAGAGAGCATGAGCAGGGGAGAGAGAGAAGCAGACTGCCCGCTGAGCAAGGAGCCCGATGTGGGGCTGGATCCCAGGACCCCGAGATCATGACCCAAGCCAAAGGCAGATGCTTAACTGATTTAGCCACCCAGGTGCCCCTCAGGAGTATTTTTTAAGAGTTTCTTGAGCAATATCTTTGGGAAGAATAGCAACCCACCCTGCAGCGACAGTTCAGGCAGTAAGTACGAAATCTTGGTAAAAAGAGAAATTGTGCAAACGCACTGAAAGTGAGTGACAAGGAGTGTTTGGAGAACTGAACACTGTGCAGGACCAGTGGGCTGCAAGATGCATGGGAGGCTGTAAAGCCAGGCAGGGCCTGGTCATGCTGGTCACTCTGCTTTAATACAGTGTCGAGTTTCCGGAAGAGGGGAAAGCTTTGAGAAATTTCTATTTCCCACAAGAAATACCAACATGTTTAACAAATAAGTGATCGGGGCTGATCTCTACAAGTCTTTATTATTCCCTGACTGTAAGCCTTGTTTTGCTTCAAGCCCACCTTGAGTTTCAGGTGCTTGGTTTCTTGGAGGGGCAGCAGAGATAGCTGAGGTTGACGAGATGCCCCTGAGAGAGAGCAAGAGATTGAGAGCAGGGTCCTCTTAGTGTGGGGTCTTGGGCTCTGGAATGTTAACCAGATGTTCAGACAGAGCTCCAGTTTGTTTTCCTTCTGACCATAGTTCTCACTTTATCTGGGAACAGAGGCTGGAAACGAGGGGGCTTGCAGGAATTCTAGGAGCCATGAAGGCAGGGACATGAAAGCGCTGGCTCCTTAAACCTGGACTTCCGTTCCAGATACCAGTGCAGATCTTCCCTCACTGCCCAGAAAGCGATCCACAGCTTCAGTTGGAAAAAATAACCTTTTCCAAAGCTTTGAGGCAGCGCCGGTGGGACTAAAGTTGGGACAGAATGGGCTTGTGCACCAGTGGGGGCCAGAGATAAAATTTATTGCAGTAACAGCCCTTTCTGTGTGTCAAGCACGATGCTAAACATTTTACAAACATTAGGTCATTTTTTGCCTCACAGTAACTCCATGAGGTAGGTATTACTTTTCCTAGTTTGCTGATTAGAAAGTTGTGCTTTGAGAGGTTAAGTGGTTTCTCAGACTTCACCCTACAGTTTGCTCGTGTAGGAGCCAAGATTTATACTCAGGTCTGGCTGACTCCAAGCCCGTGCTCTGTACAGCAAGAGGCAGTTGTACATAGTGGAAAGAGCACTTTTTAAAGAGTCAGCCTGGATCCAACTTCTCACTCTGCCACTTAATTTGCTGCGAAATTTAGGTTAAGCCATTTCCTCTTGTATCTTGGATTCCTTATATGCAGAATGGGATTAATAACAATTTTATTTACCACAGATATTTCTTGTGGAAACCAATTGAATTTGTGTGTATAACAGAACTTTTGATGTGGTCAAGTCCTATGTAAAAGAATTTACACATTTTTAATTTCCTTCAAAGCCTCAGTTTCGGGGATCCCTGTGTGGCTCAGTGGTTTAGCGCCGCCTTCAGCCCAGGGTGTGATCCTGGAGACTCGGGATCGAGTCCCACGTCAGGCTCCCTGCATGGAGCCTGCTTCTCCCTCTGCCTGGGTCTTTGCCTTTCTCTGTGTCTCTCATGAATAAATAAATAAAATCTTTTAAATAATAAAAAAAAAAAGCCTCAGTTTCTTTACCCATAAATTTGGGATAATACCAGTGCTGCATATCTCACACGGATGTTGGAAGAAACAACTAAGATGATCTATGGGGAAGTACTTTATAAGCTGTAAAGTATTATACAAATGAGGTAATGTGCAAGCGATCACCTTATAATTCTAATAGGCTGTAAGGGATTACAGCGATTACTGCCAGTTCCTCTGAGACTAATAACATGTATCACTGGTTAATATTCTCTTGCTTTTATTAGGTTCCTTCGATTGCTGTGGCATATATATGTTCCAAGGAACTTGGCATCAGACTTCGTCCTATCCAATTCTCCCCCTCCCAGCCACTATTCAACAAGATGACGCTGCTATGAAAGCAGCAGCCTGTTCCTTGAATGACCTGCCCAAGTCAGAGCTTCATGTATTACATATCCTAAGATCCGCACATGCATTAATACTATAAAAGAGGTTTTGTGCAAGAGACAAATACAAACACCATGAGGTCACTTCTTCCAGAGTATAACAGGATGCAGACTCTTGGAAGAAAATAGTATAAATGTCCTTTCGGAAAATTTTGTCTCTGAGCTCAGAACACATTATAAATTTTTCCAGAACCCTCCAACATACAGTACATCAAACAGAGTGCTTTTTCTTTTCTTTCCTTTATTTCTCTCTCCTTTTAAGTACTATTTTCAGAGAAAGGAGGAAAAGCTAGGAGGAGCTTTTAGTGGCTAATGATAGCCAATGTCAGTTTGGCCCTTTGACCTCGTAAGGTCCCACACTGCTTGCAGAGAGAACAGTGGGTCCAGGATCAAGGTCTCAGTCCCACTTTCCCAGCTGGGTGAATAGTTCAATTTTTCAGCCCTCTCATCCGCCAAGGAGGTCAGTATGACATGCTATTAAGTAAATATTGAAGTGGAAATCAGGAGAGCTGGGTCTATTAAATAAGTCTACAAATAATTGTAGTATGACAAAATAACTACTTTTAATGAGGTCTGCTAAGTTCCTGACATGACTTGTCAGAAACTTAATAAACAGTTGTCGAATGATGAAAAAATATAAATAATGGTATAAAATACCCAGTAACCAGTAAGCAAAATTTCAATGGAGGCATTCTGCTCACTGTGCTTATAGATTTCTGGAGGCTCTGGCTGTAGCATATGACTTGTTTCTGGACCAAGAGGGCTGACTCCAGAGAAGGTGTAAGAGCCGTGAGTTGCACACCAGTGATTCCCTCCACTATGCAGTGCTGCCTCCTATGGTGAGTGAATTACCCTCTGAGCCTCAGTTTCCCCATCTATAAATGAATCTGGAGAATCTAGTCTCCATCCAGCTCTGGAAGGTCACTTCCAGCTCTGTGAGTCTACTTTTCTAGTACAACACATAACATTCAACCCTAGACCTCAAATATGTAGTAAGCACTTAAAGCCAAGTCCCCGCTCCAGGAAGAGACATCAAACACACAAGAGGGGGATCCCTGGGTGGCGCAGCGGTTTGGCGCCTGCCTTTGGCCTAGGGCGCGATCCTGGAGACCCAGGATCTAATCCCACATCGGGCTCCCGGTGCATGGAGCCTGCTTCTCCCTCTGCCTGTGTCTCTGCCTCTCTCTCTCTCTCTCTGTGACTATCATAAGTAAATAAAAATTAAAAAAAAAAAAACACACACAAGAGGTTGTATAGTCTCTCCTGACAGAATAGAGCCATCATTTCCTTTCATGTCTTATTGAAGCATTAGGCCGGTTGATTAACTATTGACTCCCAATCCCAGAAATACTAAGTAGCAAGTTGACATCATTTACTCTCATTTCACACCCTGGGTAATTTATTTTTATTAATTAGCATTGATAATTGATTATTACTTCTTATTATTGATGAATAATTAAATATTAAATTTTATCAAAAAACTGTAATGGTTGATCTTCAGTCTTTTCTCTCTAGATCAATGATTTTTATTCATAATTGAATTAATGACATTATAATTGAATTAATAACATTAATGTTATGCAGCTTTTAAAACAGAGGGATGGTGGGGTGGGGTGGGGGTGTCTGGGTGGCAGTCAGTTGAGACTTGGCTTCAGCTCAGGTCATGGTCTCCAGGTTCTGAGATCAAGCCCTGCACCCAGCTCCTTGCTCATTTTTTTTTTAAAGATTTTATTTATTTTGTCATTAGAAACAGAGAGAGACAGAGAGAGACAGAGAGAGAGGTAGAGACACAGGCAGAGGGAGAAGCAGGCTCCACGCAGGGAGCCCAATGTGGGACTTGATCTTGGGTCTCCAGGATCACACCCTGGCCCAAAGGCAGGCACTCAACTGCTGAGCCACCTAGGCATCCTGGCTCCTTGCTCATTGCAGGGTCTGCTTGGGATTCTCTCTCTCTCTCCCCTGCCCCCTCCCCATTCTTAAATAAATACATTTTAAACAGAAAGAAGGATTTGGGGCCTATTCAGTGAGACTCTGATTTAATCAGGATGGAGTTGGGCATTTTTCTTTTTTTTTATTTTTTTATTTATTTTTATTTTTTTTAATAAATTAATTTTTTATTGGTGTTCAATTTACCAACATACAGAATAACACCCAGTGCTCATCCCGTCAAGTGTTCCCCTCAGTGCCCATCACCCATTCACCCCCACCCCCCGCCCTCCTCCCCTTCCACCATCCCTAGTTCATTTCCCAGAGTTAGGAGTCTTTATTTTCTGTCTCCCTTTCTGATATTTCCCACACATTTCTTCTCCCTTCCCTTATATTCCCTTTCACTATTATTTATATTCCCCAAATGAATGAGAACATACACTGTTTGTCCTTCTCCGATTGACTTACTTCACTCTGCATAATACCCTCCAGTTCCATCCACGTTGAAGCAACTGGTGGGTATTTGTCGTTTCTAATGGCTGAGTAATATTCAGTGTATACATAAACCACATCTTCTTTATCCATTCATCTGTCGATGGACACCGAGGCTCCTTCCACAGTTTGGCTATTGTGGACATTGCTGCTAGAAACATCAGGTGCAGGTGCCCCGGCGTTTCATTGCATCTGAATCTTTGGGGTAAATCCCCAGCAGTGCAATTGCTGGGTCGTAGGGCAGGTCTATTTTTAACTCTTCGAGGAACCTCCACACAGTTTTCCAGAGTGGCTGCACCAGTTCACATTCCCACCAACAGTGTAAGAGGGTTCCCCTTCCTCCACATCCTCTCCAACATTTGTGGTTTCCTGCCTTGTTAATTTTCCCCATTCTCACTGGTGTGAGGTGATATCTCATTGTGGTTTTGATTTGTATTTCCCTGATGGCAAGTGATGCGGAGCATTTTCTCATGTGCATGTTGGCCATGTCTATGTCTTCCTCTGTGAGATTTCTCTTCATGTCTTTTGCCCATTTCATGATTGGATTGTTTGTTTCTTTGCTGTTGAGTTTAATAAGTTCTTTATAGATCTTGGAAACTAGCCCTTTATCTGATATGTCATTTGCAAATATCTTCTCCCATTCTGTAGGTTGTCTTTTAGTTTTGTTGACTGTATCCTTTGCTGTGCAAAAGCTTCTTATCTTGATGAAGTCCCAATAGTTCATTTTTGCTTTTGTTTCTTTTGCCTTCGTGGATGTATCTTGCAAGAAGTTACTGTGCCAAGTTCAAAAAGGGTGTTGCCTGTGTTCTTCTCTAGGATTTTGATGGAATCTTGTCTCACATTTAGATCTCTTATCCATTTGAGTTTATCTTTGTGTATGGTGAAAGAGAGTGGTCTAGTTTCATTCTTCTGCATGTGGATGTCCAATTTTCCCAGCACCATTTATTGAAGAGACTGTCTTTCTTCCAATGGATAGTCTTTCTTCCTTTATTGAATATTAGTTGACCATAAAGTTCAGGGTCCACTTCTGGGCTCTCTATTCTGTTCCATTGATCTATGTGTCTGTTTTTGTGCCAGTACCACACTGTCTTGATGACCACAGCTTTGTAGTACAACCTGAAATCTGGCATTGTGATGCCCCCAGATATGGTTTTCTTTTTTTAAAATTCCCCTGGCTATTCGGGGTCTTTTCTGATTCCACACAAATCTTAAAATAATTTGTTCTAACTCTCTGAAGAAAGTCCATGGTATTTTGATAGGGATTGCATTAAACGTGTAAATTGCCCTGGGTAACATTGACATTTTCACAATATTAATTCTTCCAATCCATGAGCATGGAATATTTTTCCATCTCTTTGTGTCTTCCTCAATTTCTTTCAGAAGTGTTCTATAGTATTTAGGGTATAGACCCTTTACCTCTTTGGTTAGGTTTATTCCTAGGTATCTTATGCTTTTGGGTGCAATTGTAAATGGGATTGACTCCTTAATTTCTCTTTCTTCAGTCTCATTGTTAGTGTACAGAAATGCCATTGATTTCTGGGCATTGATTTTGTATCCTGCCACGCTACCAAATTGCTATATGAGTTCTAGCAATCTTGGGGTGGAGGATTTTGGGTTTTCTATGTAGAGTATCATGTCATCGACGAAGAGGGAGAGTTTGACTTCTTCTTTGCCAATTTGAATGCCTTTAATGTCTTTTTGTTGTCTGATTGCTGAGGCGAGGACTTCCCATACTATGTTGAATAGCAGTGGTGAGAGTGGACATCCCTGTCTTGTTCCTGATCTTAGGGGAAAGGCTCCCAGTGCTTCCCCATTGAGAATGATATTTGCTGTGGGCTTTTCGTAGATGGCTTTTAAGATGTCGAGGAAAGTTCCCTCTATCCCAACACTCTGAAGGGTTTTGATCAGGAATGGATGCTGTATTTTGTCAAATGCTTTCTCTGCATCTAATGAGAGGATCATATGGTTCTTGGTTTTTCTCTTGCTGATATGATGAATCACATTGATTGTTTTACGAGTGTTGAACCAGCCTTGTGTCCCGAGGATAAATCTTACTTGGTCATGGTGAATAATTTTCTTAATGTGTTGTTGGATCCTATTGGCTAGTATCTTGTTGAGAATTTTTGCATCCATGTTCATCAGGGATATTGGTCTGTAATTCTCCTTTTTGGTGGGGTCTTTGTCTGGTTTCAGAATTAAGGTGATGCTGGCCTCATAGAACGAATTTGGAAGTACTCCATCTCTTTCTATCTTTCCAAACAGCTTTAGTAGAATAGGTATGATTTCTTCTTTAAACGTTTGATAGAATTCCCCTGGGAAGCCATCTGGCCCTGGACTCTTGTGTCTTGGGAGGTTTTTGATGACTGCTTCAATTTCTTCCCTGGTTATTGGCCTGTTCAGGTTTTCTATTTCTTCCTGCTCCAGTTTTGGTAGTTTGTGGCTTTCCAGGAATGCGTCCATTTCTTCTAGATTGCCTAATTTATTGGTGTATAGCTGTTCATAATATGTTTTTAAAATTGTTTGTATTTCCTTGGTGTTGGTAGTGATCTCTCCTTTCTCATTCATGATTTCATTAATTTGAGTCTTCTCTCTCTTATTTTTAATAAGGTTGGCTAATGGTTTATCTATCTTATTAATTCTTTCAAAGAACCAACTCCTGGTTCTGTTGATCTGTTCCACAGTTCTTTTGGTCTCGATTTCATTGAGTTCTGCTCGAATTTTAATTAACTCTCTTCTTCTGCTGGGCAGGGGGTCCATTTGCTGTTTTTTCTCTAGCTCCTTTATGTGCAAGGTGAGCTTTTGTATTTGAGTTCTTTCCAGTTTTTGAATGGATGCTTGTATTGCGATGTATTTCCCCCTCAGGACTGCTTTTGCTGCTTCCCAAAGATTTTGAATGGTTGTATCTTCATTCTCATTAGTTTCCATGAATCTTTTTAATTCTTCCTTAATTTCCTGGTTGACCCTTTCATCTTTTAGCAGGATGGTCCTTGGCCTCCACGTGTTTGAGGTCCTTCCAAAATTCTTGTTGTGATTAAGTTCTAATTTCAAGGCATTATGGTCTGAGAATATACAGGGGACTATCCCAATCTTTTGGTATTGGTTCAGACCCGATTTGTGACCCAGTATGTGGTCTATTCTGGAGAAAGTTCCATGTGCACTTGAGAAGAATGTGTATTCAGTTGAGTTTGGATGTAAAGTTCTGTAGATATCTGTGAAATCCATCTGGTCCAGTGTATCATTTAAAGCTCTCGTTTCTTTGGAGATGTTGTGCTTAGAAGACCTATCGAGGGTAGAAAGAGCTAGATTGAAGTCACCAAGTATAAGTGTATTATTATCTAAGTATTTCTTCAGTTTGGTTATTAATTGGTTTAAATATTTGGCAGCTCCCACATTCGAGGCATATATATTGAGGATTGTTAAGTCCTCTTGTTGGATAGATCCTTTGAGTATGAGATAGTGTCCCTCTTCATCTCTCACTATAGTCTTTGGGGTAAATTTTAATTTATCTGATATGAGGATGGCTACCCCTGCTTTCTTTTGAGGACCATTTGGATGGTAAATGGTCCTCCAACCTTTTATTTTCAGGTTGTAGGTGTCCTTCTGTCTAAAATGAGTCTCTTGTAGACAGCAAATAGATGGGTCCTGCTTTTTTATCCAGTCTGAAACCCTGCACCTTTTGATGGGGTCATTAAGCCCGTTCACGTTCAGAGTTACTATTGACAGATATGAGTTTAGTGTCATCATGATATCTATTCAGTCCTTGTTTTTGTGGATTGTTCCACTGAACTTCTTCTTAAAGGGGAATTTTAAGAGTCCCCCTTAAAATTTCTTGCAGAGCTGGTTTGGAGGTCACATATTCTTTCAGTTCCTGCCTGTCTTGGAAGCTCTTTCTCTCCTTCCATTTTGAATGAAAGCCTTGCTGAATAAAGTATTCTTGGTTGCATGTTCTTCTCATTTAGGACCCTGAATATATCCTGCCAGCCCTTTCTGGCCTGCCAGGTCTCTGTGGAGAGGTCCGCTGTTACCCTAATACTCCTCCCCATAAAAGTCAGGGACTTTTTTTCTCTTGCTGCTTTAAGGATCTTCTCCTTATCTTTGGAATTTGCAAGCTTCACAATTAAATGTCGAGGTGTTGAACGGTTTTTATTGATTTTAGGGGGGGATCTCTCTATTTCCTGGATCTTAATGCCTGTTTCCCTTCCCAGATTAGGAAAGTTTTCAGCCAGGATTTGTTCAAATACATAATCTGGCCCTCTGTCCCTTTCGGCGCCCTCGGGAACCCCAATTAAACGTAGGTTTTTCTTCCTCAGGCTGTCGTTTATTTCCCTTAATCTGTCTTCATGGTCTCTTAATTGTCTGTCTCTTTTTTCCTCAGTCTCCCTCTTTGCCATCAACTTGTCTTCTATGTCACTCACTCGTTCTTCCACCTCGTTAATCCTCGTCGTTAGGACTTCTAGTTTGGATTGCATCTCATTCAATTGATTTTTAATTTCTGCCTGATTGGATCTAAATTCTGCAGTCCTGAAGTCTCTTGAGTCCTTTATGCTTTTTTCTAGAGCCACCAGTAGCTGTATAATAGTGCTTCTGAATTGGCTTTCTGACATTGAATTGTAATCCAGATTTTGTAACTCTGTGGGAGAGAGGACTGTTTCTGATTCTTTCTTTTGAGGTGAGGTTTTCCTTCTGGTCATTTTGCTCAGTGCAGAGTGGCCAAAAACAAGTTGTATTGGGAAAAGGAGAAAAAGAGAGAGAGAGAGAAGTAAAGAAAAGAGAAAAAGAAAAAAAGGAAGAAAAAAAAGGAAAAAAGAGAAGAAAAAGAGAAAGAAAAAGAAAGAAAGGTGAAAAAAAGGGGGTGGGGGAAGCAATCAGAAATCAAAAAGAGAAAAAACAAAACAAAACAAAACAAAAACCACGGCGGGGGGTGGGGGTATCTTCTGATTCTGTATACTTTAAGTCCCTTGACTTCCCCTAGAACTGGTCCGTCTAGCTGGTCTTCTGGGGGAGGGGCCTGTTGTGTGGATTCTCAGGTGTTAACACTTGGGGGAGCGGCTGTGCCCCCTGCCTGGTGCAGGGCTCAGTGGGGGTTGTTCACCCCGTGAGGCCCCAGGAGGAACAACCGCAGTGGTGGGGCCGGCTCTGCAGCTCTGGAGTCAGCCCCTGCAGTAACTCCGGGGCTCTCCGTCTGCAGGGCCTGGAGGCTCCGGGGCGGGGCCGCTGATCTGCTCAGCTCCGGGCAGGAGCGTCCTCGCTGTCCTGGACCCTCCAGGCCTCTGCCTGTCCCGGGGGAGGCCGGATCCTGGGCTGTGTCCCGGCGCCCTGTGCTCCGGGCCCTGCGCTGTTGGATTCGAGCTCCCGCCCTGCAGCCCCCTCCGCGGAGCCGCCGCCCGAGCCCCTCCGAGCTGCTCCGGGTCCCGCCATGCGCGCTGCAGCCCTTAGGGAGCTCGGGGCGCTCTCCCGGGGCGCAGGTGCCTGTTAGTGTCCCAGGGAGCCCGAGGGCATCCCCGCCCTCCTGGGTCCTGCTCCACCTCCCTGCGGGCCCCTTTCCGCCCGGGAAGGTTGGTGCAGCTCCTGCTCCTCCGGGACGGGGCTCTCCTGACCTGGGGACACTCGCCCCGGCCTCAGCCCGGCTCCTCGCGGGCCCCTCCCCCTTGGAGGCCTTTTGTGTCTTTATTTCATTTTCCCTGTCTTCCTACCTTGATAGAAGCGCGAACTTTTCTCACTGTAGCCTTCCAGCTGTTCTCTCTTTAAACCTCAGGCCAAATTCGTAGATTTTTTCAGGATGATTTGAAGGTTATCTAGGTAATTTGGTGGGGACAGGTGACTTGGGGACCCTACTCTTCTGCCATCTTGCCCCTCATCCTCATTTTTCTTTTTTTTTTAAACTATTCAAGTGATTCTACTATGTACTCAGAGTTGAGAGCTACTACACTAGAGCAATATCTTAAATTTTACTGTGCAAATGAATCAGTTGGGAATCTTGTTCAAGTGAAGATTCTGATTCTATAGATCTAAAGCAGTGTCTGAGATTCTATATTTCTAATAAATTCCCAGGTGATGTTGATGCTTTGACCTTGCCACTAGGAGTATGGTCCATGGACTAGTAGCATTGGCGTCATCTAGAAGGATGTTAGAATGCAGAATCTCAGGCCCCATCCCAGATCTACTGTGTTAGGATTAGCCAGAGGAACAGAACCAACAGGAGAAATATACAGACAAAGAGATTTCTTTATAAGGAGTTAGCTCATGTGACTTTGGAGGCTGTCAGGTCCCAAGACCTACGAGAGCTAATGATATAGTTCCAGTCTAAGGCCTAAGAACCAGGATAGCTAATGGTATGGTTCCAGTCTAAAGGCCAGCTGGCTGAGACTTGGAAGAAAATGTTTCAGTTTGACTCAGAAGGCAGGAAAAACCAGTGTCCCAACTCAAGGCAGTCAAGGTTGGAAGAGTTCCCTCTTACTCTAAAGAGGATCAGTCTTTTTGTTCTATTCAAACTTTCAAATGATTGGATGAGGGCCACTCACGTTAGGGAGGGCAATCTACTTTACCTACTCTAGGAATTCAAGTGCTAATCATATCCAGAAACACCACATAGAAACACCCAGTATTATATTTGACCAAATGCCTGTCCACCCTTTGGCCCCGTCAAGTTGACACATAAAATTCACCATCACTTCTACTGATTCAGAGTATGTGTGTGTTTTAAGATATTGTGCATATAATGCACAAATGAAATATGAGAAACACTGAACTGTAATAACAATTCTCAACTATTTGTTCCATTGATTCCTTTACACTCTTAAAAATTATTGTGGATCCCAAAGTACTTTTGTGCTTTTGTTTATATGATTATATCTACTGATATTTCCTAGATTAGAAATGCAAACTGGGGGACAGTCCCAGTGGCTCAGCAGTTTAGTGCTGCCTTCAGCCCAGGGCCTGATCCTGGAGACCCGGGATCAAGTCCCACATTGGGCTTCCTGCATGGAGCCTGCTTCTCCCTCTGCCTGTGTCTCTGCCGCCCCCCGCCCCCCCATCTCTCTCTGTGTGTGTCTTTCATGAATAAACAAATAAAATCTTAAAAAAATAAAAATAAAAAAAGAAATGCAAACTGGGTTTTTTGAAATTATTTTAATAATTGTTTTAATTTAATTTTAAAATTGTTATTTTAAATAACAACCTATTATATGTTAACATAAATAACATATTTGAATGAAAAATAATCATATTTTTGAAAAACAAAAACTCTGTGAGTAGAGTAGCATTGTTATACATTTTTTAAAATCTCTTTAAAGTCTGGTTTAATAGAAAGCAGCTGGATACTTGTCCTGGCTACTTGCTTCTGATTTTATTATGTGGCAGTATTGTACATCATGTAGACTCTGGAAAACTGCACTCTATTCCCATAAAATAACGAGTGAAAAAAGACAAACAATACCTTAATATTATTGTAAAAATGGTTTTAATCTTGAATACTCCCTGAAAATGTCTCTGGGCTTCCAGGGTTCTCAGGATGACTCTGTAATTACTGTTGCAGAGACAACCTGAGAATCTATATAACTCCTTCCAAAACAGACAACCTTGGATCTCATCAGCAAACATGCCACAGTTCTACTGAAAGTTGGGGCAATTATAGCATTTTCTGGAAGAAGCCAGCCCCTTTTTCCACCAGCAAATTACATGGTACTGACAGCAGGTTCAAAGACCAATGATTAGATTGTTCAGTTTTGCAAGCTTACTAACCCCTCAGCACTGAGGGTTTGAGTTTTCACAACCTCAGCACTGTTCATATTTTGATTCAAAAAATTCTTTGCTTCTGGGGTCTGTCCTATGCATCGGGGAAAGTTTAATACCATCCTTGGCCTCTACCACTAGATACCACCAACTTTTCCCTATTGTGATAACCAACAATGTCTCCAAACATCACCACATGTGCCCTGGAAGGCAATATTATGCCTCCCTGAGAAGCACTGCATAGATTAAGGAAAACAATGGGAGAGCTGAGGGTAGGATACGAGTTTTGGGCTCTGAATTTTGTCTTCTATGTAGATGATGGAGCCTTTAACTGAAATAGGGAATAAAGGGGGAAGAAAACTTTTAAGAGGAAAGACAACGAATTCAAATTTGTGGTGTTGATTTTGAAATATCCAAGGTCTCTCTCCACATGGTTGAAACATGAATAGAGTTATAAAAGGAACTGCTACCAAAGGACGTTCTCCAGAGACACAATGTAACTTTCAGAGAACATCCTGTGATTGGATATAAAAAAGAAATTCTTTTCATTTGTTTATTATGTTCCAGACACTTCATAACACTTCTTATAAATTGCTGTGATTCTAGCCAGTGTGACCTTTTTAGCATGAGAAACTGTGATTGAGAGAAATTGAGTAACTATTCAAAGTAAAAAACTCATAAGTCAGACTCTGGAGTCTTAGGGCTTTCAATAACCCCTTTCTTTCCTCTCTCTCTTTTCTTTCTTAAGTTCACCAAATATAAATGGCTGCCATGTTGTAGGACATATGTATCCTTCTGGTATGCACTAGGGTAATGGAAAGATAACAGTCTTTGTCCCTTATGGAGCTTTCAACCACACAGCAAAGGCAAAAAATTAAACAAGGGATAGATACTAAAGTATGTTAATTGCTATTGTCGAGGAATCACAGTGCCATAGGATCCTGTCACAAGATGCTTATTCCAGTTTCCAAAGGGGACGAGTTCAGAAAAGGCTCTATACATAAAGTGGCATTTAAGAGAAAATCATTTTTTAAAATATTTTTAAAATTTATTTGACCGAGAGAGAGAGAGAGAGAGAGAGAGAGAGAGCACAAGTGGGCGGAGCAGCAGACAGAGGGACAGAGAGAAGTAGGCTCCCCATTGAACAGGGAGCCCAATGAGGGGCTGGATCCTAGGACTCTGGGATTCTGACCTGAGCTGAAGGCAGACGTAATGAACTGAGCCCCCCAGGTACCCGTAAGATAAAATCTTAATGATGAGTAAGAATTAGAAGAAGAAGAGCAGAATGAATTCTTGAATCTGAGTGAATACTCTGTGTAAAGGATGCCTCTCTCAATTTTTTGCTGTTTTTTAAGTCTAAATTCTTCTATTTTCTTTCATCTTTTAGCCCAATAACATTAATAGCATTTTGTTAAATATAACATGAATACGTGGTTATATTTATTGAAAGTACCTTTTTCTGAATTTCCTTTAAATTATAGCAGGAGAAGCAGGACAGTGTGGTGAAGCTTTGAAGCTTAGATTCAAGTCTCAGATCTATAACATTCTGGAAGTGAGACATTCAGTAAGACATTTCCCTCTGAATTTTCACTTGTAAAGTGGTAACAGACTATGATAAAGACCATATAAGATTATATATATGGAGATGCTCTTGTAAACATAGACTTTTATTAAAAACTAGACTCGTGTTCTGCTAGGGGAAAGGATCAACATGAGGAAAGTCAAGAAATGTGAATACAAAAGTCATGTTTGAGAAAAAGCAAATAATTCATATTAGTTGGAGCCTTGAGATTTGATGCAAGGAAAGACTGAAAAGCAAGTTTAATCAGTATGGTTGTGGGTCTTAAATATCAGAGGGCTTACTAAATTTAATAGGCAATTCATCCCATGTAGATTATCACTCTTTACTGCTTTGACACCAGAGCAAGAGCCAATATTCTCTGGGGAACTTTATTGCATCTGGAAGTATCTATGAAGCCTTTATAAATAACAATATATTATATGCTGTCATTTTCACAACTGATTCAGAAGCAGTGTAAATATTTCTTCAATTTCCAAGTATGCTTGATTTGAAGTTGGGCTCTAGAAAACTGCCTAGCAGATGCAGTAACATTTCTAGGGTGCAGAAAGAGAAATATAAATAGTAAGCTAAATTTAGAAATGTTTTAAGATTTTTCCAGACTGTGATATGTAGTGGTCCAGCCAAGCTGTTTGGTGTGGGGACCGGAGGTGAGAGGGTCACAACAACCAGAGCCTCAACTGACCTTGGTGAAGTTGCACTATGATAATGTAGGACACTGAGGTGAGCACAGGTGAATATCTGGAGAAAGCAGCTGTGAATCAAGAGTCCCCAGAGAGAGGACACCTAGAGGCCATAGAATGTTCTGGTCCCAGACACAGAGAGATGATCTTATTGGAAAGAACCTCTTAAGAAGATGTATAGTCCAGGAGGGAGGCATTGCCACAAATTCCGGGGTAGTTCTCATTCACAGGAGACCAGGAATGCATCTAGTGTTGTATAAAGAACCCAGGTTCTGTAGGCAGAACATGTGCTTCCGGGGCCCAGCTAGTAACTATTAGCTAAAATCTTCCACAGGTCACTTCACCACCCTGAGACTTATTTTCACCATCTGTAAAATGGAACAAAATCAGAGCCTATCCATAAGGTTGTTATGAGAAACAAATAATACTACCTCTTAAAAACACTTCCATGCATTTGAGGTATTATGGAAGATATAAGCTGCAGATGGGAGAACTCCATAAACAATGTTATTAAAAACAGGAAGTGATTGATTTCATTTTAACTTTCTAATAGTATATATGTATTTTCAGTATTTGGAACACATTGGTTTCTTAGGATCTAAGCTACCCAAATTTTATCCTAAACACCCATAGTTTCTTTCCAAAAAAATTAGAAGAAAATTCCCTCTTGAAAAGTATAATAAATCTCAAATAAAAATATAATTCAGTAATTTAAAAAGAGGAGCATGAATTGATGGCTCACACTACATGTTGAGCCAAACCCAGGATTCAAAATGCCCAACATACAGTCCTTGCACAAAGTGTGGTTTAGAATTCTCCACCAAGGAGGGCACTTGATGGGATGAGCACTGGGTGTTACACTGTATGTTGGCAAATTAAATTTAAATAAATGTTTAAAAAATCAGAATTCTCTTTCCAATGAGAGAGAGGAAGAGCCTAAAATTCAGAAAGTATTTAAAATTGACTTTAAAAGACCCTTCCATTCCGGGGATGTACATTCATTTTGCTGCACTTCCTTCACTGTGAAGTGATTTTCTGGGACAGTCAGAACATAGGGCTATAATATTTTCCATCAAGAAGCTAAAAGTCTGGAAGTGAATCTTCTGAGACAAATAGTATGAGGCATTTATTAAAGTTTTACATGCCCAGTCATACTGCTCACTAGAAAGCTTTGACTATTTTAAAGTCTCATTAGTCCTAGAGAGTGTCCACTTACTCACTGCCTTGCCAACATGGAATATTTAAAATCTTTCTTTAAATTTTAAAATTCTACTAGAGTAGAAACAGATTCTTACTATTATATTTTGCATTTCTTTTAAAATAGGTGGATTTTTAGCTTTAAGAATGTTGATAAATGTTGTGAATAAAGCTATTTGGTCAGAAGGTATTCACATTCTTTACCTACAAGATATTTACAAATCTTTCCTCACCCTTTTGCAAATAGTATGGAAGTGTCTGTTTTCATGCATCCTGAGTATTACGTTTTCCAATCTTTACCTCAAATCTTAAAAAAGAAAATCTTGAAAGAAAAAAGGTTTAACTTCTTTCTCACATAAATAACTTAGTAGATATTTGAATGAAATTTGGATAAACATTTCTAAAAGTTAACTTATGAGAAATAAAAAGGGAGGGAATTATACTATCTGCAGAATGAATTAATATCTGGGATGGGTAGGATTGAAGGTAAATATAGATAGGAAGTTCAAGGTGAATTTAAAAGGCAGAACTTTTTTTTAAGATTTTATTTATTTATTCATGAGAGACACACACACACACACACAGAGGCAGAGACATAGGGAGAGGGGGAGAAGCAGGCTCCGTGTAGGGAGCCTGATGTGGGACTCGATCCCAGGACTTCTGGATCACACCCAACCAAAGGCAGATGCTCAACCACTGAGCCCCCCCAGGCATCCCCAAAAGCCAGAACTTTTTAAACCAAGACACAGATCATATAGTAGTACAAGAAGCAGAATTAAGAAAATGCAAAAGCAGAATTAGGAAAAACAATAAAATGGAGTATCTACAATTTGTTCCTGTACCCGATAACTAATAAAAGAAAGGTACAATACTCCAGTACTAGATTCCAGGACCTTTTCTTCTTTCATGATCAGATGCTATGCCACTTTCCATTCTGCACTTAACCCTTGATTTCATTTCCATCTTGTGACCTCTCTTCTGCCCTTTGGGCTTGGCATGGGAAGTTGGATTCCTTGGCTTTGAACTCTGTTGAACACTGAAGACTTGACTCATTCTCACCTTTTCAATTCCATGCTTGGGTAATATTCTGTGGGTCATAACTTTGCCCTTATTTCAGACCACAAAGTTCATGTGCAGCACTCACATTGGGCTGCCACAAGGGCGTATTGGATAGTTTGGGTAAAGGAGGTAGTGATAAGTAAAAGTATGGGCCTTGTTGATGGAAAAAGACTACCTGAGCCTTACATCTTGTCTTCATTTGTATTCAGACATATAGATCACAGTGACCCTTAATGTAGTAGTTATCTTTCACAATCCCCAAACATGACTGTTTCTTTAACACATGATATTCTAAATGCAAACAAAGGCCTTCAACCACACATTTACTCAACTAGATCCTTCAAGATATAGCTTGAATATTACCTCCTTTATGAAGCCTTCCTTGGTTCATCCAAGCTGTTAATTATTCTCTTCTTTGCTCTTCTACAGTATTTAAAGAAATGAATAGTAAGTGTTGTGTCATTTTGTAATGTTGCCAATTAAATATCCATCTCCACAATACCTCAAATTCCTTCTGCTTTGCCAAACCTAGAAAACTGCCTTGCATTTCATAAGCCCTCAGTAAATCCTTTCTAAATAAATGCTTAGTGATGCCAGTGACAAAAGCAAAACAAGAACTATCACCTTCATTTGTTAGAATGGATGAAGTAATTGAGGCATAAGAGACATGGAAGCCTGCCCAAGGGTCACCCAGCTAGGCAACATCAAGTCTGAGACTCAAGTTCAAAGTCTCTGAAACTCATCTTGGGAATTTTTTTTTGCTCTTCAAAATATAATCTTCAAATCGAAATGGAATAATAGAAGACTTAAACAGGGTAATCATAAAGAACTAGTGGCCAAAAGCTTAGACATGCTGCATCGGGGCATGAAAAGTGCTCTGTGTTTCTAGTCCCAAAGCAGACATTTCTAAGGTTAACATTTTACTTGCATTTAATTACATATGAGAAAAAATTATATTCTCCCCTGAGCTTGTGCTGAGGGATGAGGTAGTAAACACTCAGTCTGTAAAATTCAGGACTTGTGGCTTCAAGGAAGTTTCAGACTGGTAAAAAGATTCGCAGATTAAGAATCTTTTTTTTTTTTTTTTTAAGTTTTGCAAGTCTGTTATGCATTTATGGCTATGTTCAGTTTGTATAATGTTTTATATGTATTTTAAATGGAAAATCCTTTGGAAAGCTGTACAAAGAAGATTAATCTAATATTTCTCCCACTTCACAAATTAAGGAAAAAATGCAGAGGTTATAGAGCAACCCAGGGCCAGAGTCTTCATGTTCAGATCTTTCCTTGGCTCACTGATCTGGATAATCGGACAAAGAGCTGTTTTATGACTATGCTCCCTTTTCAGTCCACGTGCTTTGCAGGCTCTTGTTCGCTGCAATAGAGCATATTCATTTAAAAATGTCTGTGCAACATTCAGAGTGGAGCTGGTGCTCTGACAGCCTGCCTTTGAAGAGCAACAGCCCTCCAGCCTTCAGACAACATCCCCACATTGAGATTAAAGCTCTGCCATTGATCTCTCAACTACTGCTGTCCACTCCCTGATCCCCCAACCCCTGCATGTCTTAAATTTCCTTTCAGTGAACTCATAGGCATAGCTTGTCCCAAGACCCAACATAGGTACCATCTTAGACCTATTTTCCATTCTATATCCAATATTACATCAATCCTATTGCTTCTCAGCACTTAGCCTTTCGAAGCCATCCTTTGTTTCTTCCCGTCTGTGACCGAGTTCAGGTCACAGTGCTTCTTTTGGGCCTCCCGCCTTTGTTCTTGTCCCGCTCCAACCACTTCTATACAGTTCTGTTAGCCAGACTAACAGAAGTGAGACTGTGGCTATTTTGATGCTTTAAACCTCTTCAGCTCTTTCTGGTTGACATGTACCTTCCCTCCTACCTCACCCGAATTTCTTTTACCCATTGTCTAGGACAGATTTCAGACACCTTAATATGACTCAGGAGACCTTTGTGATTTGTCTCTGTGTCTCATCATCTTCATTTTTCCTCAGTCCTTTTTATGCTATATGTTCCATCCAGACTGAATAACTTACAGTCCCTTGCTGCTCTCCAGCTCTGTTCTCTGGCACGTAAATACAACTTCCTCTACTTGGAACATCCTTTTATCCTATTCCCCATCCGTCCTTTCTCCTTGCACTTTTAGCCTGAATAACTTCTATTTATATTTCTGGCCTCAGCCAACATACCAATTCCTTCAGGAAGCCTGGTAAGCCCTTTAAGCTGAATTAGGGCTCATGTCCTGGGCTCTTTGACAACTGATATTTACTTCTAGTTAATAATACAAATGGCATTGTCTTAAAATTGCATGTTGTTTCTTCTGTTATACTATCAGTGATTTGAGTCCAAAGATCATGCCTTTTAATTTTTTGGGTAAGTCCACAACAGTTAGCATGATTGTACATAGTAGGCCTTCAATAAATATTATTTGAAAAAAAATAAAGGGATCTAACTAGTGAATGAAGGGTTAATATCATGGAGGTCTCAGTAAAATGGAGTTATATTAAAATATGTATATAATCTAGGAGGATTAACATATTTAGAAAGATTGATGCCCTTGCCTAGCACATCTCAATACCAAAGGTTAGGGGACTTTGATCACCTTATAGAGCCTTTGCAAATGTTTGTTTTTACTGTTTTTCATTGGGAGTAGAGCTGAAAATCACAGTGAAGCTCTGATGAACAAAGCAGCTCAAAAACAATTCTTGGCATTTTTCTCAATGTCAGGTTTTACTCCGACTTTTTCTTTAGATGTTATCAGCCAGTGGAACCCCTGCCCAAAGTGTTTTGGCACTGGCTAAATAACCACATTTTTATTAAATGGAAAATGAGTCAGAGTCTATAAATTAGTTCCTGGTAATGGTTTAGGGACATGCTTTTCCAACTTTAGCATGCATAAAAATTCTAGAGAAGCCTGGAGATTCCCTAGTCCCCACGCTCAGATACTTGGGATGTGTCTCATGAATTTTTATTTCTAAAAAGCTCTCCAGTGAAGCAGATGCTAGCAGTTCACAGACCATCACCTAAAACTGGTTAAGCAACAATCAGCAGTTATTTATTGAGGGCGTACAGTGTGAGAAACACAACAAGTAGGGCAAGATCCTGCCAAAAGGGTATCCAATCAATTCTACAAATATTTATTGAGTGTCTATGTGCCACCAAGTGCTGGCCTACACACTGGATTCAGACATAAATAGAAAGTCGTCTCTGCTCTCCAAGGGCTCCCCATGTAGAGACAGAAGCTGACACTGGTTAATGAGACTCTGATACAGACTACGGTTGTTGAGATAAGTAATTTGGCTTTAGCAGAGCATGGGCTAATGCATATGATGGGCAAAAATAGAAAAAGGCCTTTCAGACCAGAGCAGGAAGGGCTTCAAAACTCATCTTAAGGAACATGTTCATGCTTTTGTTTGCCATGGAGAAAACAAGTTTTGGTGTTTTTTTTTTTTTTTTTTTTAAGAGGGGGTATAATATTAATAGTTTTTTGGAACACTGACAGTAATTTCTAATAGCAGTGTTTGTTCATGGTTATATGGAGAGACTGAGAATAGAGACAGAGACTGGTAAGGTGAGGATTGCTATTGCTCCAGCAAGAAGTAATGAAAACATAAAGCATGGAATGGTAGTAAAATTGCAATTTGAATACAAATATACAGCCCTCTTCAGGTACAGTGATAGAACTCCTGGGGCTTTTCGTACTCTTCAAGAATATTTCAGGCCCTCTGAAGGCCTTGTAAACCAATTTGTTGGTTCTTTCTTCATGCTGAAATAAAGGGAGAAGTCAAATCCATTTTGTTTATTAATGTATTACCAGCACATAATAAAGTTCCTGTAGCACATGGATGCTAAATAAATATATACTGATTGATTGCCGTACTGGAGAAGGCCCTACGTGTCACCTAAACTCAGCCATTTATTATTTGTTCATAAACAGTGAAACTGGGATGCCTGGGTAGCTCAATGGTTGAGCATCAGCCTTCAGCTCAGGGTGTGATCATGGAGTCCTAGGATCAAGTCCCACATGGAGCTCCCTTGGGGTGCTAGGATCAAGTACCACATTGGGCTCCCTACAGGGAGTCTGCTTTTCCCTCTGCCTATGTCTCTGCCTCTTTCTGTGTGTCTCTCATGAAAAAATAAATAAAATAGTTTTAAAAATAAAAAAATAAACAGTGAAACTGAGACCAAAGAAAGAGGAATTTATTAAAATCATACATCTGGTTACTAGTAAAAGCATGACTAGAACCCACATGTCTTGACTTTTAGTCCAGTGCTTTCAAATATCACACCAAGCACCAATCAGACTTCTATTAAAATTGATACTGTGTTAGGGATGATGAGTTACTCCTGCATGACCTCATTGTTTTCTATTTGTCTGCCACATGCTGTGGTCGGCAGATGACAACTCATTTAAGTCATCTGCTTCCAGCCAATGGCATTCCTGACTAAAACAATAAAATGTGTTTTTCTCCAATCTGTATCCCACTTCAAGTGGTTTGTTTTTCTCTATTCTGTATTTCACTACAAGTCATTGCAACTTAATTCCACAAGCCTTTCACATGGAGAAAATAAAGTGGTTTAACAAGCAAGAACTGCTGAGAGATATTAAATTCTCAAACCACATCTTCAGTGAAAAAAAAAAAAAAAAAAAACAAAACGTAGCACATGGAAAATGCGCTGGAGACTCTTGGCCAAACCTTGTAAAATGCCTCTGTTGTGAATGTCCCTGGCCATGTCCCCAGTAAAGCCCCTCAATAAAAGTACTGCCCTCCCCCACAATATGTGTTCTGGAGAGAATAAAGAGGAAGGGAACAGTAGTACTGGAATTCTCACGGGAAAATTGGCCAGGTTCCTACCATTTGCAGTTCTCCATCTGTGCGGTGCTGTGGTTATATATAGGCTTCACAGTAATATAGAGCTTCTCATATCTAAGATAAGAAAAAGCACTGGGTTATAATTCCAAAGTCATAGATGTTGTCACTACTGACAGAGTGTGTGGCCTCAACTGTACTTTGAGCTCATTTTTTCATATATTAAAAGAAACAGTAATATCTCACTGATTCACTAAGAACGTTTCAGAAGAAAATGTATATGAAAGTACGTGGAAAGTATATGGAAGTTTTGAAACAGTCGTGTTTAAATATTTACTAAGAAAAAATAATATTTACCTGGATTATTTCTATTATGGTCTTATCATTGATTGTAGGATATGAAGGTGGACAATTTTTTAGTAATTTGTCCAAGGCTTCTTAGTATATATGTGTATGTTTCCTTTTAACATAGATATCTAGTGCGATAAAATTCTCTTTAAAAATCACTTTAGTGGTATCCTACAAATTATGAGGATGTTTTCTTTTTATTCAATTCAAAATACTTTCTAATTTCCTTTTTGAAATCTTTAAACTCTGTAGGCTATTTAGAAATGTATCTTTTGCAGATATCGTTCATTGATTAATATCTAATTCAATTCCATTTTAAATTTAATTTTATTCCACATTAACATATATTATAAGGCTTGAATCCTTTTAAATTTGTTCATATTTGTTTTACAATCCAGAATATAGTCTACTTTAGCAAATTTTTTGCTTATAACACTTCTGTCCTTTTTAGATAAAGGGTTCTATATATGTCAGTTAGATTAATTTGCTTGATAGTTTGAATCTTATATACATTCACTGAGTTTGTGTCTACTTATTCTATCAGTTATTGAAAGAGGGGGATTAAAATCTTCCACTAAATGTAACTTTGTTGATTTCTCCTTACCTTCCTATCAGTTCCTTTTTTCTCTTTTCATTTTGAAGCTATGTTTTTAGGTGCATAAATATTCTCTGCTCTGAAACCTAGTATTTCTGGCACTAATGTAACCATTGCAGCTTTCTTCAGATTTGGTATTAGCTTATTAAATATATCTCTGTCATTTTTTCTTTATATTTAAAGTTAATTTCTTTTAGGCAGCATATACTTGGCACTTATTTTGTATCCAGTTTTACAATCTCTGCCTTTTAGTTGGTGTGCTTAGACTATTTATATTTAATGAGATTGTTGATATTTTCAAACTTAAGTTTTCCAGCCTGCTTTTAGTTCCCTATTTGTCTCATCTCTTCTTTGTTCTTTTCCATTCATTTTTCTGTCTTCTTTTTGATATTTATTATGATTCTATTTTCTCTCATTTGTTGTCTTATTAACTACAACTCTTTAGTTTGTTATTCTAGCAGTTGCTTTACCTTATTACAATCTACACATTCCAGTAATATTATACCATTTCATATATGAGAATTTCATAAATGTATAATTCCACTTCTCCTCTCCTGGCCTTTATGTTATTGTGGCTATACACATTATTTATACACATACTATAAACACTGATCTACATTATAATATTTTTGTTTAAACAGCTAATTATCTTTTAACTAGAATTAAGAGATAATCTCATAAAATTACATGTATTTAACTCATATAGTTACATTTCTAGACTTCTTAATTCCTTTCGGTGCATCTAGTTGTGTTTTTTTTTCTTCTTGAAGAATTTAACATTTCTTGTGCACGTCTACTGGCAATGAATTCTTTAGGTTTTTGTACATTTCAAAAAGCCTTAATTCTGAAAGATATTTTTACTAATTATAAAATTTTAGGTTGACATTTTTTCTCTAAATACATTCAAGATGCTATAGCACTGTTGTCCTCTTCACATTGTTCCCTAACAGAAATTTTCTGTTAGCCTTCTTTGTTCCTCTGTACATAACTTGTCCTTTTCCTCTGGACTTTAAGAAAATTTTCTTTTGTTATTGGTTTGGAGCATTTGATTAGTATGTCTTGGTATAGCTGTCTTCATGATTCTTATGTTTGAAGTTTACTAAGCGTATTGAACCTGTAAATTTATAGCTTTCATCAAATTTGAAAAAGTTTGGTTATTATACCTGCAAATATTCTTTTTTGTCCTGTGTTTTCCCTCTTTTGGGGCCTTGAATTATATGTAAATTCAGTAGCCTGACATTCTCTATAGCCCGCTGATGCTGTGTCCTTTTTAATTTTTTTTCCTCTTTGTATTTCATTTTGATAGTGTCTATTGAATTCACTAATATTTTCCTCTGCCATATCTAATCTTCCATTATTCTGTACAATGTATTTTTCATCTCAAGCATTGTAATTTTATCCCTAGAAATTCAATTTGGGTCTTTTAAAAATATCTTCCATAACTCTACCTAATAAAATCACGATTTCCTCTAGCTTTTGAACACATGAAACAATTATAGTTATTTTAATGTCCTTTTTAATAATCTTAAAACCTGTGTCAGTTCTGGTTTGGTTTTATCTTCATTATGGATCATATTTTTCTATTTTATTTTGTTTTGGTCTGTAGGCCAGGTAATGTTTGACTGGATGCCAGACATTGTAAATTTTACCCTGTTGAGTGTATGTTATGAGTTTGTGTTCCCCAAAAAAGATATGTTTAAGTTCCAAACCCAGTACCTCAGGACGTGACCTTATTTAGAAAAATATTTACAGAGTCAATCAAGTTAAAATGAGGTCTTTAATGTGAACCCTAATGCAATATCAGTGATATTCTCATAAAAAGAAGAAATTTGAACACAGAGACAGAAATCCACAGAGGGAAGACAATGTGAAGACACACAGGGAGACACCCTGTGAAGACCGACCTGAAGTGATGCATGTTTAAGCCAAAGAACACCCAAGGCTACCAAAAGTAAAGGGAGAGGCATAGAATAATTTCATCTCTATCATCTTCGGAGAAAGCGCAACCCTGCTGATCCCTTGATTTCAGACTTCTAGCCTCTAAAAGTGTGAGACAATAAATTTCTATTGTGTTAAGCCACACATTTTGGCACTTTGTTATGGAAGCTCTAGGAAATGAATATAATGCTCAATATTTTGTATTCATATAAACATTCTTGACCTTTGTTCTGATACGCTAAGTTAGTTGGAAATAGTTTGATCTTTTTGAGTCTTGCTTTTTTTAAGCTTTTCTAAAAGAGAGCAGAACACTATTTATTCTAGAGCTAATTTTATCCTACTACTGAGATAAGACCTTTCTTCTGTGCACTCCACCCAGTGCCCCATAAATTAGGAGTTTTCCTAGTCTGGCTGTGTGAAAAAAGGTACTTTTTTTTTTGCCTTTTGTAAACTCCAAGTACTATTATTGCTAATCCTTTCAGGTGTTGTTGTTTTTTTTTTTTCCCCCTGGCCTCAGGCCATTTACTCATAAGCATTTATTTATTAGTACTCTGCTGAATACTGGAAGGAGACTGCAGCTCTCTGGAGCTATCTCTGTGTATAGCTGTCAGCTCCCTGGCTCTCTGCCATGCAAACTCTACTGACAATGTCTTCCCAGACTTTCAGCTTGGTCTCTTCAGTCATGGAGTCTGTGGGCTCCTCTGGTGCCATAGCCTGGAAACTCTCAAAGCAGTAAGCTGGGGCAATTGTAGTGCTCATTTGCTTCTCTCTAAGTGATTGCTGCTCCTTATTGCTGAAGTCCAGTGTGTTGAAAACGTTTCATTTTTTTTTTTTTGTCATTTCTTCCAGATGCTTAGTTATTTCATATGTATGTTGTAGAGGGAGGAAAAGCAAATTTAGCCTTTGTAACTACACTGGCCAGAGGCAGAATGCAATCTTTGCTCTAGCATGATTGATCACTTTGTTTTCATTATTGAGTTTGAAGAAATTTCTTTCAACTTTATAACTCAGTATTGGATACATCAATAGATAAGGACAATTCAAGGTCATATCAAGCTTTTGAAATTGCCTGATATGTTGTACTAGGTTACATAATTGTATGATCAAATAAGTACTATATTACATATACTGACTTATTGATAGAAAGATGTAGATTTGTCACAGGAACACTTTGTGCTTCAGGCCATTTCTCTGGGTCAAAGGCAATTTTGCATGCTGTTTCATCTGGAAGCTTTAGACTTGTCAGGGCAAAGTGAAAAAGAAATGCTAAGACATGATTCCATATGTTGGAATATATCACATGAATATTCACTCACAGATGTACTTGTTATCGTAGTACTGCTACAGATTTATCACACTATACAGAGATATATTATGACACATTCTATTTTTGCACAATTCCTAACCGAATTTTTAAACAATGATGATATTTATAATCACATGTCCTGTAATATTAGTTACTTATGTTTTTTATATTAGGTATATTTCTGTAAGGAGAGATTTACTTTTGTTCAGGTGTTGATGAGAACTTACATGTCTGTTGTATTTTACACATCTGATGTCTGAAAGAATGTCCTACTTACTATCTTCTGGATCAAAGCATTTCATACCTTGTTTTGCCTTCCACTCTGCTGTATGCCATGTGCTGAGTGTTACAGGATGCATTTTTATGGCAATATGAGCTTTGGTCCTGCATCTTTATTCTTCATTGCTGGATGGGTGGACATAGTTGTTGTAGGAGTTTGCCTAAAAATTACTCCAAGGGAAATATTGGCATTAGCCTACTTTTTCTTTTAAAGCTTTTAATTTGGAAATAACTTTAACTTTACAGAGAAGTTTCAAAAATGGAAATTGTAAAAGAACAATTGTATGTACCGTCTGCCCCAAATCCTTATTATTAATATTTTATCCCTTTTGCTTTATTATTTTTCAGGCTTTCTCTCTTTTTCTGCAATTATTTACTTATTTATTATCCCATGAGCTCATGAATTTCTGGAGTGCACATTTCTATGTGTCATTGTACATGACCCTATACTTTTTTTTAGCACTTTACCTTCAGGAGTAACAAATTTTCTTCCAGGTCACTTTGACCTACATTGGTCCATCCGTAATTTTGGCAGCCACAATTTCTGCTAGTGGAGATGGTACTAAAGGCCAAGATCTTTGTGCTGGGTGTGCTCATTGCTAATGGTGTGTAGCACTTAAATATTTTTAACTGAAGTAATGGCATGCTGCATAAATATATTCCACTGAACCCAAATTAAATGTGTCCCCAACTCAAATTCCCCATGGCCACTCTAAGGTGTTAGAATGAATGGAAGTGTAAAAGAAAGAAATGGAGCGGAGATAAAATTTTGTAAACTTTATAGCAACATCATACTATAAGGTCACAATGCATGACCTCCTCCTAAGCATCAGGAAGACTCTATAGAAAGTTTTCCTTTATAAGCTCCATGGTAAGTTTGCCTTCATCTGCTGAAAAGTTGATTTCATCCCTTATTATATAGGGAAGGAAAATGTCAAAACAAGAAATCTGGAAAAAATCAATAAAATTAGATCAACCAATGGATTTTTATGAAGAATGTTTATTCCACATTTGTGGATTGCTCTAAGCTCTTCAGCAGCTTCTTACTGTTCACCATCTTATCTTTTCACAATGGATCACTTTTCATCCAGTATTTTATTGACTCTTGCATGTTCAAAATTACTAAGAGAAGATAAATAACTTGAAATTATTTCATAACACCACTATTATGCAAAAATTTGCTTTTATGAAGTTTATGGTGACAGGAGCATAGGCTTTGGGACCAAACAGGCCTGTGAACAATTGTTAAATAACTACTGCTAATCAGAAGGAAGTAGTTCAAGGCCTAGGGTGCCCGGCTAAGATGTCCATCACTTTGCCCTTTATAGCCTTCAAGATGATAGGTGTTACCATTGCTACCCTGTCAAAATGCTGCGCAATGAATACAGGAGTTAAGAGTAAATGTTTAAAGACATTGCATAGCATTTTGACAGAGTGATTTCATTTCTTCTGGAGGTGTGATAAAGCATGGAGCCTGTGTTTTGTATATCTTTTTTCTAGAAATTCATTTTAATTTTGTTTTTCTATAAGCATCAGTATTTGACAAATGGGGAGGGGTTCAAACAACCAAAAATGCGGTCCTGTCCACAGAAACACAGGGTCAAATGGTCCCCAAAGAGCCATTTTTTTCTAATATATTCTACTACTTTAGGATTCTATGAAGCATCGTTATAAAAACAGCAATTGTCTAACTCTCACTTCCCTCTCCACTAAGCAATTTATAGGTGCACAGGAAAACACAGCTTTCGCCAAAGTTCTTGCTGTTTGCCAACCAATTTTGATTATGAAAGGCTGTCTGGGCTCTAGTCATGTAGTAGCTAATTTGGACCTGTCCAGACAACATCAGAAAAGGAATTATGAGGCTGGCTTTGGTACGAAGCAATGAATAGAACACGTGCTATGTTTCCAGTTATTTCAGGAGAAAAGTTTCTTTAATTCTAGTTCAGGAAGCCATGCCAAATTTCCAAAGGGATCTGCTCGTTAGTGTTTAATGCAGACAGAGTGGAAAGATATTCTTGACTAAATATAAGAGACCAAGTTGCTCACATGCTCTAGCATTCAAGAAATTAAAAATGTATGGATATTTATACTTTTATGGTGCCTACTCTGAGTTCTATACAAAATAATCTTATTTTAGTGTGTAAAATAATATGAAGACTTCTAGTTGGCATAGGTATTACTTAACAGAAAAACCGCCAGACTGAAATTTAGAAAACCAACTCTAGGTCCATTTCTGTCAATTATACTTAATTATCTACCTCTTCAGGATACAAAGGGAACATACGTTAAGTGAGGGAATTAAACAGATAAATCTAAAATGCCTCCATTTCTAATGATTTGTGTTCCAAAATTATCTTATATTCTGTTTCTAAAAGGGAACATTTTTTTTTTTAATTTTATTTATTTATGATAGTCATACAGAGAGAAAGAGAGAGAGGCAGAGACACAGGCAGAGGGAGAAGCAGGCTCCATGCGCCGGGAGCCTGATGTGGGATTCGATCCCGGGTCTCCAGGATCGCGCCCTGGGCCAAAGGCAGGCGCCAAACCGCTGCGCCACCCAGGGATCCCCTAAAAGGGAACATTTTATTCTAACTTTTTATTAGGCATTAACAAGTAATTGACCCATGTGCCATTAGAAAATAAGCAATTAATCAACAACAAAAATAGCTTAATCATTCTATTTTTAATTCTTTCTAAACTAAAGCCCAAAATAAAAGTACCCGAAAGTGGCCCATTTTTGTGATTAATGTTGGTGTTACTAACCATTGCTCATAGGTTACATGCTCATTCTTTTTTTTTTTTTTAAGATTTATTTATTTATTTTAGAGAGAGGTAGAGAGAGTGTGCAGCAGAGGAAGGAGCAAAGGGAGGGAGGAGTCTCCCCACTGAGAGGGAGCCCAACACAGGGTTCAGTCCCACAACCCTGAGATCGTGACCTGAGCGAAAATCAAGAGTAGGACACTCAACCAGCTGAGCCACCAGGCGCTCCTGCATGCTCATTCTTATAGTAGAAATGCATTCAAACAGATGTCAGAACAGGGGGCAGCCAAACATGTAACTTGTCCTTGAAATTCTCCAGGAAGCCAAAAAAAAAAAAAAAAAAAAAGGCCAGAGAGTCTACCATACACTGATGGTAGAGTCACTGGGTGCCATGCTCTCAGATCCTTTGGGATCAGTTGAGCTACACTCATCTTCATTTAATTGGCCCCTGAATGACTGCTCTCCGCCAGTTCCATAAAGACCGGAGACTACATTAGGATCATCATCCACCTCAAAGAAGGCATACAGGAACATTTTTGAGATCACCTCAAAACACTGCACTCCCTTCACTTGAATTAGTGGAAGAGAATTAAAGAAGGACACTGAATCAGCAAATTTAGCCAAGCTGCTAAGTAGTATAGTTATCATATTCCATGCTCCCAGACCAAGCTACAATTAGAGAAATATAATTTATTTTTAGATGAGGCCCCCAGAACCCAGAGAGGTGAAGCAAGTTTATAAATAATTCATGATAAAAAAAAAAAAAAAAAAAACGTAACTAAGGCAAGCTCAAAGACCCCTGACACCCAGAGTAGTGTTCTTGCTACAGTGTAGGGTGTGGACCAACGAAAAAATTCTGTCTCGGCCAAAATGTCACTCCAACAAGTACCAATATCACTCAAACAAGTGCTTTCAGGGGCCTTGATTGTTTATTGCAAATCCTCAATTTTCCTGTGAAGGAGCCAATCTGTGTTACTACTCCAGCCAAGGTGACCCACCCTTTGGCAGGTTCACCAGAATCTTAAGGGTGCAGTTACAAAGGGCTTCTGTTTACAGTAGAACCATTCAAGAAATCTGGTTTTACTTTCACAAACAAATAAAACTCTTTTTGCCTAGAGAGTGTGGATTAAATATTTACTTATTTATTCATTATAAATGAGAAATAGTCAACAGAAACCTTTCTCTACTGGGTGAAGAGCAACTTTGTGCTCTACTTTTCTGGTTAGTTTGAGCCTCTATATTTGACTTCTCCCTGGAGTTGCATGAATAGGCTAATCTTCCCACATGTGACCTCCAGTTCACCTCTGAAGTTTTGGGACTATATTTACAGTGTCTGATGTGGAATTGAATCTATCTAAATACTGTCCATTATCCAGTAATGTATAGTGAGTATCTATTTGGATTCTTGCAATCCTTCTTCCAGATTAACAATTCAATCTATCTTCCGTATCACCAATATTATTTTACTGAAATGTACCCTTGTGCCCTAAACTTCTTAATAGGATATTCTGAACTCTTTACTAAGTGGCCCAAATTTCTAGGTCCATTTTCTGTCTTTTGCCTCTACCATCCATATGATCCAATAACACAATACTAAGCATTGTTATTAAAAATGTCTTCACATTTTATATTTCTATGCCTTTTATTTGAATATTTCTTTCTTTGCCTGCTATAAAACTACTTTTTCTGGTGGCCAATCTAAAATGATCGATCTACACTGTATTTTTTTTAACTCCTCTTCATTAGCAAAAATTAGTATCTTTTTCAAATGTATTTCCATAAGAGTTACACTTACCTTTATAAGTGTGCATGTGTCTGTCTTTTAGATAGCTTGAACTCCTTGGGAGCATGAGCTAAATCTTGTTGTCATTGACATCCTCAGTGTCCTATATGGTATTTGATAAATTGAATTAATAAAATTGACCAGCTATTGTGAAGAGATCTTGTGGTTGATCTTTTTGTTTGCATATTTATTTTTGGTTGGTTTAAGATCAGTACAGCTAAAGAAAATATAAATAACACTCACGAGCCTACCAAACAGATTATATCATATGTGCTTCAGATTTTTTAAAATAAAATGTTACACATCAAGTTGTAATACCATCCCAAATCTCAATTCTCTCTCTAGAAGCAGTCATTCTGTGGATTTGGTGCATATGCAATTAACATTTTCATATATTTTCTAAATACATACATGTGTCAATAAGTGAAATATGTTACTTCTTCTCTATGTTTTTAAAAGCATTTATAAATACTACTAGACTACATGGGTCCTTTTTCAACTCACTTTTCCACTTATTATCTATAAATGCCCATTCTTACAGTCTAAGTTGTTCATTTTGACACATGGTTTTCCCTCACATAAATGTATCATAATTAATTTGGTAATTCTTCAGCCATTCAGATGATTTCTAACTTTTCACTTTTACAATCAACATTTTAATGAGCATCCTTGAAAATGTCTTCTTGTGGACAGATGTAAGAATTTCTCTAGGAATTATATCTAGAAGTGGAATTCTTAGGTCATTTTCTAAGGCTTATTTGCTCTTCAAGGGAATTTTATAAACTAGCAGTATGTAACATAGTCACCACACCAGTATTTGCCTTTTTGTGGTTTTTTGATTTTTGGGTCAGTATTATGGCTTATTGTCCCTTCTAACTTTCCTGGCTTATAAGTAATAACTCCATGGATATGATGCCATCAGATAGATCCCTCCCTGAGAACAATGACTCTCTGAAGTATTGTTTATTCACTTGGTCTCAACAAGTTTTGCTTTTGTGTTTGTCTTGGTACCTCTGAAGAATTATCCTTTCCCATTTGCTGCTACTACACCTCTATTGCAGGCTAGCTATGGTTGATCATCCTATATAATCCTTATAGTTCCACTTTTGTTGAGTAGCCTGAGATCAAACATTATCAGCAGATATACCTGGACTGAATTCTTTTTCCTCTCTACTAAAATGTGACCAGATTCTGATGCTCCCCCTCCTACCTCATTTCCAGTTCCTGCTCTGCTTGCTGTCCCCACCAAGAGTACCATGGAATACCCATCTACATTCCTGTCACACTTCTTCTGGGCCCTAACAGGTCACTAGCCATTCCCTCACTTCTCCATTCCCCTGATGTTTTCCATAGCCTTTTCCTGACCAAAATCTGGCACTCCCACAATGATTAGCTGATTCATAATCTTTTCAATGTCTGTTCTTTGGAGCCTCTGGGCCATGGCCCAGGAACAACAAGATTCCCGCTGCTGCCTCCACCCACTTTTAGTCATCAACAGCAACTATGGCTCTTAGTGTATCCAGCCTACACAGGCTCCTGACACTCATGTCCTGGCAGTTTAAACCCCTATGACTTCCAGGGGTGTTGGTCTTTTAACACCTGGATAAAAAATGTGGGTGGAGTGCACATACTGTGGTTCATCTCAGCCCAGGCACTCCCTAGGGATGACAAATACCTCTAGGAGACTCCAGTTATGTGCCCCACTGACAGTCTCTAGAAGGAGTAATCTTATAGTACACATATCCTAGCTTCTTCCTCCTCTCCCCTCCCCCCATCCCTACCACAGATGGATATCTGCTCCAACTTGACAAAACCACTGGGTGACCAGATACATATAATTTCTGTGGCCTGGTTTCCAAAGATATCTAGGTCATTGGTTTACTACCCTGGCTGAACATTAGAATCACCTGGGAAACCTTTTATAAATTTACCAATACCAAATACCTTTCCTAAAGACAAATGCTTAATGTTCCAATGTAGGGTAAAGTATATATATTTAATAACCTCCCTCTTCCAAGTGACTCTAAAAACACCCAGCACTGAAAATTAAGAATAGAAAACCATCTAAAACATACAGTTTATTGTCTAAATTAACATAACTTTAGGGAAATCCAGTCCAGGAAGATGAAGTTCCAGATGACTTTATTGTTTGTTTCAAGAACTATCACCCAGATCCATTTATTTGAACAGCAGACTACTCAAGTAGCTCTCCTTACACCTTCTTAGGACAATAGGTAACTTCATTAAGTTTATCAGAAGATTGTTTATTCAAGACTCTTAGCCCCTTGCCCCTTTTTGTCTACCAACCCTAAATTGTTACGGCACAAACTTATCCAATCTCAAGTTAGCTCCGGCATTGAAAGACTTGCCTTAAACTAAACCTCCAAATCCTCATATAAATCTCACCCTTGCCTTCTCTCTCTTTGAGATGCTACTGTGACTGCCAACATATTATGTTATTATTATGTTAAGCAGTAAACACCACTTTCTTTTTTCAAGAGGTTACTTTGGTGGTCAACAGGTTATCTTAGTGGTATTTCGAAGGAGTTGACAGTAGATAGGTCACTATCTGAGGCAATCTATTGTCTCTCTAATCAAAGAGACCTGGAGACTTTGGTCAGCTGAAGGTAGGTGCTAGAGACCTAAGACCTCATGTTGTAGAGCCAAGGATCCATGGTCACAGCAGATCATGTGCAATATGAATATGCTGAGGAAGCTGATAATCAAGAGAATTGAACAAAAATATGCAGAGATAAAAAGCAATGGGAAAAAAAGTGTGGGCCCTGAGAGATGGTCTTCGCAGTATCTGGCGTTCTGCTGTGTGTGAGGCCGAGTATAGCACTTTATTTCCTCACTTGGAAATCTGGTTAAGTGTTTGTGGTATTATGGCAGGGCAGGTAACTACCCATATATCTATGTACAATGCAATACTTAAATAATTAGTGCATAATAATTCATGCAATTACTTGAATTACTTGAACTTATTGTTCTAGGGTATGAAGAAATTTCTAAGGCACTTAATAAAGATTGACTTTAAGCTTTAAAATAACCATAGGAAATAAATGTATTCATATCCAATTTACCAACAATTAAATGAATGTCCAATATTATAACTAAAGTTGAGCTTGAAAAACTTGCCCAAAGTCAGAGAGCAAGGTGAATGAGCCTGACCAAGTCCCCAGTCTCCATATTATCATCCACACCTTTGTAGGGCTGTTCATCTTACTGACTGAAGTGGGCAGGAGGTCAACTCCACAAGAGGATAGATCCAAAGTTCCAGCATGGCTTTCACAGTAGTTTGTAAAGCCATGCTACGGAGAGAAATTAATGGAGAATTATGAGGGTTAATATAACTTTTTTTTCATGGCTTAAAACATCCCCAAAGTTTCAGATCTGATGAAACTAAATAAATGGAATATTTTGGCTTTAAAAAGAAAAAAAAACAAAAAAAAAGGAAAAGCTTCTTCACTATTACTTTCTCTTAATGATTACTAATGCTTTTAGCAGCTGCCTCTATAACTGCAGTAAGTATCCATTTGAAAAAAATAATTCCATTGTTTTTGAATGTCAAGGAAATCAAATTTTTTCTGTTGGGGTGTCTTTCAGTCCCAGTTAACTATCCTAATACAATTAATTATATTCTTTTTAAGGAATGAATGTAATACTAAGACTTCTTTATGAATCAAAAGAAAAAAATAATGTAATTGTACTATATTTAACTCTACTGTAGTCTTTTATCCATAGTGATTATAAGTACTACAAGGCAATTATAATTAAAAATGATTTCTAGTTTTACATCTTTCAATGGTAATCTCAACAGTTTCATCATCTAGCTAGTATGATCAGCTGTGAATTTCCATTTTCAGTCTTTGAGGTTTAAAGCATAATGGTCAGCTAGAGCCATCCAAGAGCAATGGGGAACAAAAGTTACCTCCATTTTTTTACATTGATATTATTTCAGTAAATTACCCCCATGGAATGATTATAAAGATATTTGCTTTTCTTTTCAAACACAGCCTGGTATCATTAAAGATCTAGTAGAATCCAATGTTTCCTTAGTCTGTTTTTGTTACAAATTCTTACAGCTTTAATAGGAAAATATTGGCGCAGTCATGTGTAAACTGTGCATATTTCTGTGCTCTTTTAGAGCTTTCAGAGACTTGTTTGCTATTCAGGCTTTATCCGTTCATTCATCTACCTCAGCAAAGTCGATCATCTACCAACACTATTTATTTTTCAGTGTCTAGCCATCCTGTCTGTCCTGCCCATTTGTTCATCCATCAAACATGTTTGGGAAACAAAAACAAATAGATTGAGGTCCCTGTCTTGAAGAGTTAAAGGAAAGAAGACATGCATATGAACACCTATTTGTAGGAACATGATACATGAATTTGAGAACACAAAGGGACAGAATTCACTACAGTATTTTGGAAATACTGAGGAAGATATGCTTAATATTGACAGGATAAATTAAGAAAAATTTGTTAAGGGAATGTCAGTCAAGTTAAGTTTTTCTCCTTTTAGTTTCTTATCTTTTTTTACTGAAGTATAATTAGCATGTAACATTATGTTAGTTTCATGTCTACAACATAATGATTTGACATTTGTATGCATGGCAAAATGATCACCAAAATAAGTCTAGTAAACATCTATCACTATATGTAGTTACAAAATTTTATTTTTTCATGGCAAGAACTTTTGAGATATCCTCTCTTAGCAACTTTCAAGTATGCCAAACAATTTTTGAGCTACAGTCATCATGCTTTACATTACTTCCCCTCGACCTATTTTCTAGCTGGAAGTTGGAAAGAGAAATAATAACAATTAATATTTGTTGAGTTCTTAGAATAAGCCAGATATGTTTGAAGACTTAACATGCACTAACTCATTTAATCATCTCCACAACTCTATGATTTAAGCGGTAGTATTGTCCCATTACCTCATTTTATCTTAAATGTGGGGAGATCGCATAGTAGTTAAACAATTAGCCTTGTGTCACTTAGCTAGGTATCACAGGAAATCAGAATGGGATTTTCCCTGCTTCATTTTGACCAATAAGGGGCCAATAAGATAAATATTAGTTACCAAAGTATAAAACAAACCCCTTCCTATCAATTCTTTTTTTTTTTTTTTTTTACATGAAATGATACCTGGGCTATGGAATCTCTTGGACAGAGCAAAAATAAAAACACCGAAAGAGAAGGTGTGATCATGGGATTTCAGAGAATTTTCTATGGAAATACATTGTTATGCTCTAAATCTTTATCCCATTCATTTGGTGTAGGGAAGCTGTGAGCTTCTTACTGAAAATGTAGGGGGAGGGATTTCAAGACAATAACTAAAAAAGCTTTGGAATGTGTTCTAAAAAATTGGGCATTACAAAGCACTGTGCTTGTCTCTTTCCTGAGAAAGCTTTATTAGGCTGTAAACTAGGAATGCTAAAGGACAAAAACAGGCCTGGCTTTGGGGGTAAAGCCTGGACAGGGCTTCTGCACTATGATCCACTACTGCCCAATGGCTAAGGGATGCTTGAATTTTTCCAAGAGTCAGATAAGGGTCACATGAAAGAAAGCCCAGCAAAGAGTCTGTCCAAAGGGCCCTGTCCAAAAAGTGTTGCCTGGAGGAGGGAAAGACAAGAAACTCTATGTGTAACCCTGGATAACCACATGCCAAAGGAAGAATTACCTGGAATAAAGGTGTCCAGGGCATTTAAGAGAGTGATCCAGCAAAGAATTTCCACAGAACTCACAAAAACTTCATCAAAAGAAAGATTTTAATCTTATCATTCATATCCATAGAGCAGAAAACCATCCCATCAAGTAAAAAGTGTCCTACTTGTCATCTTTCCTTTTTTTCTTGCTTAGACTCTGGTAGGAAAAGAAACCTATAAATACCTAGGGAGTAAGTGAAAAAGCTAGAGCAGAAGGATCTTGTGACCCTTGGCTCATCCCCTTCCCCACTGTAGGCTTCCAGCCTCAAGTATCCCAGAACTTGGCCAGGAGAGCCATCAGCTGCTGTATCAGGTGCAGGAATTTCTCATATCTTGGACAGACAGACATAATGTCCAAGTTGAAAGTAACCATAAAACTATAGCTCAAGAATTGAAGCCACAGGGGCTATCTATGTTCATCCAGGACCTGGGAAGACTTACTTCACTGATGAAAATTTACAGAATAGTGGGAGACACACATACAGTTTATTTCATTGATGTCAAAAGTTCAACAAGCAAGGGATACTAGTAAAAGTTAGAGTCATCGTTCCCAACTGTCCTGGTCCCTGGGAAAGAGACTGATCTCCAGATGTTTGTAAGGGCAATATCAAATGGCAACTCTGGATGAATTTCCATGTTTCTCTAAGTCTGACTTTTCTGCCTAAGAATCCTGTTTCTTGGAGAAGGAATACTGAACCCTGAACTAGGTAGGATCAGAGCAATTTCAGTCAAGCCTCTTGTACATCTTGGTAATTCACTTAACATCTTATCTGCAAAGTAGAACAAAAATCTGTCTTCCCTACCTTAACCCTATGCCTAACTTATAGGGTTAGCTTGAAAAGCAAATGACAAAATTTGGTAGGGTAGTTTACACAATGCAATGATGTGTGTGTGTGTATACCCATATGGATAAAACTTAAAAGAGAATTTGAAATAAAAATAAAAGGTAGAACAACATGTACAGTATAAAATTTTGTACAAATTAAAATACCCACCTGACACAAAAGACCACTATCTATGTATTGTTCATGGAGAGATATGTGCATATACATTAAGTGTACATATACATTCAAGGTACATGTGTGAAAGTGCATGAGGCAAATGGTCATAGAGGACTTAATTTTGGACAGAGGGTGTTCATTCCTTTTTATAAAAAATGACAAAATGTTAACAGTTATTAATACCAGGCTGTGAGAACTCAGAAATTTATGTTTTCCTTTGTCCTTTTGTTGCATTTTTTGGAAACTTTTTTTTTTAAATAAAATCCAGAATCAGAGAATTACACATGAAGAATGAATTAAGAAACAGATGTGACAGTGGTGGACAAATTGTAAAAAGCTTTAAAAACCTAAGGTACTGTTCCAAATATATTGTAACTTAAACATTTTTATTATTTATGTAAGTACAGTTGGCATACAATATTATATTAGTTTCAGGTGCACAATATAGTGATCTGATAATGCTATATGTACACAGTGCTCACCATAATAATTATAGTTACCATCTGTCATCATGCAATGTTATTACAATATTATTGACTATATTCCTTATGCTGTGCTTTTCATCTCCCTATCATAAGTTTTAATTTTGATATTTAAACCATGTCTAAGGCCCCTTTTCCATTCCATTATAAAAAATAACAAATATTAGGAAAACTCCTGAAATATATGCTTGAGAGACTAGTTGACAACTTCTGAGTGAAAAGTATTTTAATTGCAAAAGCTAATAATTCCTCTGTGAGTTAGTTACATCTGGGCATCTGTGCCATGCAAATATTAGTCCAAATGTCTAATCGTGGGCCTCTATTTTTGAACACCCTCTTCTGAGCTCAAATCATTAAAGAAATTTCAAATTTTATAATTAAATAGCATGCCCTTTCTTCTGTATTAAGAGTAATCAAGATTTGTGGAAGATTCATAAAACATAAAACTAATATGTGCCATGCAAATATTAGTCCAAATGTCTAAGTGTAGGCCTCTATTTTTGATAACCCTCTTCTGAGCTCAAATCATTATAGAAATTTCAAATTTTATAATTAAATAGCATGCCCTTTCTTCTGTTTTAAGAGTAATCAAGATTTGTGGAAGATTCATAAAACAAAGTTGTAAAAAATTAAAACAACCCATAATTCACTTTCCAGAGATAATAATTTCCTTCAAGTATTTTTCTATAAATATAAAGTTGATATTATTGTTTCAGACATGCTTATGTGTTTTGTTCTTACCTCAGCTCTGACACCTGTCATTCAAATTCCGTGAAAGCATGCTTTTGCTATGGGTATTCCAGTGTAGGTTGACATCATTTATCTTATATTTTTCTCTTGATGAACATTCATATTATTTTCAATTTCTTAATATTAGGTTTAACATCCCAATGAATGTTCTTAGTTAGAAATATTTCTGCTTGTTACTGACTACTTTTCCTTAGAATAAGCTCCTAAATGTATTATTATTAAAGAAATGTAAAACCTAAGATATTAGAAATATCTGAAAAATTGTTCTCCCCAAAACTACAGTCCAGGTCCACAATCCCTTATCCATAAAGTTATATATGTTTTGGAACTTAGAAATTTGGGGATTTTAGAATGGTAATAGGTTACATTAACCATGTAGTGGGTAACATCCTTCTTTAGGTATGGAGAAATGCATGCAATCAAACATATTACTATCTCCTTAGCAAAATGCATTTATTCTCTTTAGGTAGAATAAATAAAAACAATAAGTATCCTCCTATCAGTTCAATTCCGTTTTGCTACCAAAAAGCTATGAAAAATTTTTAAATGTTGGAAGTGTAGATAAGGGACTATAGATCCATGCCAACTCACACTCCTTTCCAGTGTGGATGGGCATAGTAATTCATAGACTTTTTAGCCACTATTAGTTTCAAATTTACAACTTGATAAGCAAAAGTAGAATATTTTAAGGATTTCGACACTTTTTTATATGCATTCATTTGCATTATCTTTCTTTTGGTCTCCCTATTATGTCTTTTGGTCTTTTACTGTTGAAGCATCCATTTTATTAGTTTACAAGAATTCTTTATATTAAATATAATAATACTTTGTATGTAACATATGTTGAAATTTTTTCACAGTTGATTGTTCATATATGATTTTAATATTTACAAGTATGTAATTAATTCTACTAATCTCTTACTTTGTAATTAAGTTGCTTTTATGTTTCTGAAATTCCTCCCCACTTCTAGATCAAAAAATGACTTTAATTTTTTCTTGTTCCCCTCATGGCTATCTATTTTATTTTTAACTTTGATTCTGCTGGGGGACGCCTGGATGGTTCAGTGGTTGAGCATCTACCTTTGGCTCAGGGAGTGATCCCGGTCCCGATATCGAGTCCCACATTGGGCTCCCTGCATGGAGCCTATTTCTCCCTGTGCCTATGTCTCTGCCTCTCTCTCTCTCTCTCTGTGTCTTTCATAAATAAATAAATAAAATAAAATCTTAAAAAAAGAACAACAACTTTGATTCTGTTGGAATTTTATTTGTTTTATGTTTAAAAACTGGGAAAGATTTAAAATTTTTATTTTTGGTATTAAAAATGGAGTTATTTCAAAGGACCTTTACAATTTAATCTTAGGCTGTCTTGGCATGTGTGTAAACCAGAGCCCCCAGGTGTTTGATTTTTAATCGGTTTAATGGAAAAAGAATGTTCAACAACAAAACCTGAATGCACAGATGTAAGATATTTGCAAATGTAAAATTCTTACAATTTGGTATCATTTATGAATATTTGTATTATCAATTCAAATTATACTTTATGTTTTCCATGGATTTGATTCAACTAAGTCTGGATAATAATAAAAATTCCAGCTCCACACAAAATATCAAAAATCAATCTAAATCTTTTTTTTTTCTAACTCCTACTCTCAGTTTGCTCTAATTTTTGTGTTTTCTATTATTATTAATATCACCTGACTTAGGTTGAGTTTTCCCAGAAATAGTCTCTGAATCAAAGATATGAGTACAAGCAGCATATTCGAGAGGTGATTCCAGGAAGAACTGCAAGGGAAGTGAGGTAGGGAAACAGTAAAGGAAAGGAAGCCAGTGAAGGACGTGTTCTGGAGCATATTACTGCCATAGCCAGTTGAGGCTCAGTTCTACTGGAGACATCTCACAGAATGGAGAACATACCTGAGTTTTCTTACAACCAAGACCTAATTTTGCTCTTTTTTCCTTTCCTTCACCACATCCTACTTTGGGTGTGTAGTACCATTTTCTAAGCAATTGCAGTAACTATCTCAGTAATATCTCCTCTTCCAGGGGTTCAGGGTCTCCCTACTTCATACAATTATTTTTCATGCTCCAATCTACTCTTTTAAATGCATGACTGTCACGAGCAAGAGCTTCAATAGATGACCATTCTCTGTAAATAGAATATAAACCTTGAGAGTCAAAGGCATCTAAAAATTGCTGTCATCTCTCCTTTTAGCTATATGTTACTGCTTCTCAAAAAATATGGCCCCCAAAAAACTGGGTTCCTTTCTATTTTCAAAGTATGCTCCATTTTTTCTAAAAATGTACATCTTGTCATATTCTTTTATCTCCCTAGAATGCTGTTCTCTCTCTCTCGCATATCACTGTACTGAAATCCTACCGACCCTACACAGTTCATCTCAAATACTTCCTCTTTCGTGAAGTTCTCTGTCTTTCCTAAGCTAGAAATAATATGGTCCTTTGGAATTTCTTAAAGTACAAGTCATCTTTTACCTTGAACTCTGTTTGATTTTATGACTTATAGGTTGTCCTTTTTGGAGACAGGGTCTATTATTCTTTCATTCTCCATTAAATCAAGCAAGTCCCTTGCACATAATAGACACATAAGAGATATGTATTAAATCCATACCATTATTATGAATCTTGCTAAAGACAAAGAACTCAGAAACAACAAGAATTGTTTTCAAATATTGTCAGAGATATCAAGCCAATGGACTTAACTTTTTTCTTTTGTCACAGAGGATGATGAAAACAAATTGATGGAAGTTACAGGGGCCATGGAGATTGAAAAAGAGGCTTTCCATAAGTTTTTTGGCTGAATAAGCTGAATATTTGTTACATTTTATTTATTGATTGACTTATTGGCTCCTTCAATTAATTAGTCAATTGACAGTATCGATATACGTCAAGCACTGTTCTAGTTTCTGGGTAGATAGTGGCAAACAAAATATCTGATTCCTACCTTTGGGGAGCTTGTAATTTAGTAAAGGAGAAACATAAAAAATAAACACAAGCATATACATTGTGGTCAGTGCCACTAAGAGAAATGGCAGTGTGACATGCAATATATTATGATGGGGTTTTTGTATTAGGAAGGCAACAAAATTCCACCTGAGAAAGTAACATTTAAGTTGGCAATTGAGGAATAAATGAGGGAGAATTTCAAAGAGAGAGAGAGAGAGAGTATTATGGGGGAAGCATCTGAGATCTGGACAAATTTAAGAAAGTAAAAGATGTCCTGTAAAAATAGAATAATAAGTAGGAAAAGTTTGTGAAAGGTAAGGCTGAGTTTGGCATTGGCTAGATCATGCATTACCTTGTAGAAGAATCAAGGATTTTGTGTTTTCTCTCAATTATGGTGGGAAATCATTGAAGAATATTAAGCCTAGGAATGACATGATTATGTTTACATTATTTTAATAGGTCATGTTAGCCGTTGTGTGGAGAACAAATTGGAGGTGGACAATCATGAAAACTGGAGACCAGAAAGAAGACTATTGCAATTTACCAAGTGAGAGATGATGATGATTTGCTCTAGAGTGGTGGCCTGGACTGGTTGATTTAGAGATATATTTTTAATTTAAAATAGACAAAGCTGAGTGATTAGCTGTTGGGTATGAAGAAAACTAGATCTCAAGAATAATTTTAAGTTTTTTTTTGGTTGAGTAACTGGGTGGGTATTGGTGTATTTAATGACATGCAGAAGATGAGAGAAGTCAGATGAGACTGAGAGGAGAGACTTGAGATAAAGAGACACTTCCTCTTATCTCTGGTATTCCAAAAACAATTTGGTCAGATCTACCCAGTGGCTCTGTCTTTGTTGTCTCAAGTTTTTCCAATTTGCCTTCTGAGTATAAAACTATTTGTTCAAAGTCCATCCCTGACCCTTTGTTGAATTTCCACTGTGCTTAAACCCATCTTCAGACTCTATAGGCCTGCTGGATTCAGATTCAGATCCTTTGCTTATTTTGACATATAGGCTAGAAGTAAACAATATCTTCTTCTATGGAAATCTGAGCATATCATTAATGAAATGGAAAGTAAAAGCAAAGCAACTTCTAACATCTTGTGCAGTTGAATGATACTGATATTTTCAACTTTGAACTTTGAGAAATTTTGTGTATGTTTTCTTCATCCTCAAGAATGTCTTTCTGCCCACATCTTTGCTGGACTTTCATGAGGATATATTGGTTGGAAGCATGGCATATTTGAAGTTAAAGTTTTTCAAACTTTCAAAGCTGCAGTATTGTTTTTTGTTTTTTGCTTTTTTTTTTTTTTTTTTGTTTTGTTTTTCTAATGCATTATATGTAAATAAAATCCAAGAGCTCTGGCTGAAGTGGTAATAGGGATTCTAAAATTCAGGGATTGTACAGCACCTATAAAGATTTTACAGATGGCAGTTCAATGATACTTTTAAGGAAATCAGTGAGGAAGAGCTCAAAACTCAACCTTGCCCCAGGGAAAAGCGTTGTCTACAAAAGTGTTGTTTTTATGCTAGTTCACTCACCAGATCACTGTATGCTTGTATGCTCACATGTCACTTTTCAATCTAGGCCTGGAGGTCTCCAGCTGAATCAGGGATCTGCCCTAGAGGATTTTAAAAGGTTCTCTCACCCTAGAACATCTTTTGAATTTAACTATGCAAGTTTGTCTCTGATTCATGCTCATGGTACCCTCTTCAACTTTCCTTTTGAAGTGTAAGTCAGTGTGTGGTTGTAAGGGGAAGAGGAGGGAGTGGGAAATTTGGATACGCATGGGAGTAGGAGGCTGTGTGATTTGGCTCACCACATAAGAAAGATAGGCACTGAAATCTCACTCACTGACTTAGTTCCAGGCTTACTGTGGGACTGGGGATAAGGCAAATCCTTGGGTTTTGATCTGTTTCATTATCAGCAAAATTTGAGAAGTTTTGATCTACATTCATGGGAAAAAGAACTGAGATTATGGGTAAATACGTAATTTGTCCTCATTGTTCTGTCTTTAGAATGTCAGATGAGAAGCCCTCCTAAGAAGAATGTCACTATAGAGAAATGAATAAATGAAAAAATTTATCCCTGGGCCTTAATATTTTCAAGGCTTGTCAAAAAGCCTTAGCATTATGGCATAATTTTCCAAGGAAAGGGATATAGATTTTGCCAATTAAATGAGGAAGCAAATGTAATACAAGGATAAACTCCTGTTTTCATCTGTTCTTTTCTATTATCCTACAATAAGACAGAAGCAGATCCCTAGAGAATTTCAAATTTTGTGCGATAGAATCTGAGGTCTGGCAGTCTTTCCACTGGAGAGTGTGGAAGTTAGTTGGTCTTATTTTCTTGTGGGTATATGGGGAATGAAGTGAGGGGGAAAAATAGTGGAAAGAAACATTCAATAGAAACTCTTTCATATATCCCCACATTTGAGAATCATTTTGGTTAAATTTATCTCTCGAAGTGTAACAATACCTCTAGGAAGTTAAGTATATTGCTTTAATAAAATTGTTTCCCTTCTAGTTAAAGTTTCAATCCCAACAGTATCAGATGGGATTGTGGAAAAAGAAGAGGGACCGATTAGTTTGAAATATCTAGTCCTTGGGTGTGGGTGAGCAGGTTGTCTTTGGTTTGCTAAAAGCTGTTCTGGAGGTGAGTGAGATCTTGACTCTTCCACTTTGCAGTATAACCCAGAGCCCTTATATAGGGAACACCCAGGAGTCCAGACCAGGTGAGGAAACATCTATCATCTTACATGTGTGGAAGGGCTTTTAGAATGATGAAGAGCTACAAAACTTAAAGTGATGTTATTTTTTGAAAATCTGTTGTTATTATTACCTACGAAATGAGCATGCATCAAAAGGAATGCCTCTGCCTCCTTAGAAGACTGGCTTCAGTCAGTGAAATATTTTTAATGAGGGGGATTCTTTATCTTTTGAGAGAACACTTGATGTCAGGAAACATCTTTGCCACGCCACCAGAAGCTGGGTCCAGGAAATAGGTTAAGGAAGTCTCTCTTTTTTTGGTTAAAAATTCAGTTTCTATTATAAAATAATATGCAAAATATCTCTGCAAATCCTTCCCAAAGCATTGGTGTCAAAAATGGGATCAGCATGTGGCATCCCAGGGTGTCTCCTTTGAAGGAAGTTGACTATACAATTTCTTTTGTGTTTATTTTAACAAATCAACCTATGATTATAGTTTGTGGGGTAGAGCCTGTGGTCTGGCTGTCGCTCAGATGCCAAATATTAAGTTAGTGGTCCATGTTTTCTGTGGATATATTAAGATTGAAGTGGGGAGAAAAATGGAGATTTTTTTATACAACTTGCATCATCAAGTAAGAGGAAGGAGTTGTCTAAAAAGTTTTTAAGCATATATGTATATATTTTTACCATACCTTAAAAATAATTATTAAGAGTTTGGAAGTGGTTTGAAGATAATGCTAATTTTTAATTATAAATTATCCCATCCTCCAAAAGTAAATCAATCCAAGTCACTTTACTGCTTACATTCTGAATTCTTCCAAATACACAGTGCTAAAGGAGTAAGATTCAGGAGAAAAGAATATTTAAGATATGTCTTATTATTTATTAAGGTTTTTTTCCCCCTTGAGACACTTCACCACTGCATGTGTGTCTTATCTTCTCCATTTATCAAGTGGGGTTGGAAAGTAGGGTAGCTGTCCCTACTTGTTTTCCCTTAATCCTGGATTTTCTTCATGATTCTTTCCTATGGGTAAAGACAGGACAGAAGGAGAATACACATGCTGGACAGGCTGAGTAGGAGATTCCCCAGGGAGCTGGGGCATATGGATCAGCTCTGCGGTGCCTGGAATCATTACTAAGCTATGGGTTGTCTCAAAAACAATAACTCCAGTCTCCTGCTCTACTGGATGAGGCGGACTGATATTTCGAGGCAAAATCAACAAGCTCTCTGTAAGCTGAGACTTTTAATGACCCCCAGGGAGCTTGGAAATTTGCTTGGGAACCAAAGTTTAACTTTCTCCCAGAAATAGATGTGGGGAGAGGGAAAGTAATGCTTTAGGGGACTATGAGAAATGTGATGACATTGTATTTTTAAAATGAAAAGATCAGAGCGTACTGAGAGCTGAAAGGAATTTCAGGGGTCTCATTCTACACCTTCCTTCACTGATGGGGGTAAAAGAGGCCCAGGATATAACAACTAGATCAAGGCAGAGCCAGAACGAGATGGGGGTGGGGTGGGATATGTGTGTTAATTCTGATTTCCCGTGCAGGGTTATTTTATGTGCATGTCTCTTTTGAAATACAAATTCATTCATTTTGTTCACTCATGCAAATAGCATTTTCTAAAACACAGGCATGGTGTTGAGATCTAGTAAATCTCCTTCCTCCCAAGAGATTAAGAGGATGATGATCATGAGATATCTCTTTGAGTAAGTTTCCATTTGGGCAATCTGAATATGGTCAGCTACTGCAAATAAAAGGTAATCTGGAAGTGAGCGCAGCGGGAGTGGGCTGGAGATGGAACAGCATGGTTCAAGAAACCACAGGCAGGCACCCAGCCAGGCTGGTGAGGAGGAACAGGTGGTCAGGTAATCAGGAAGCTGGAATCTATTTTCAGGGGCATTAAAATGAGTAGTGAAGTCAGAATCTAAAGTATTGAGGCATGATGAGTGACAAGTTCTCCAGCGGGGGCACATTGTTGATTTTATAAGGGTACTGCCAATGTTTTTGAAAGAATTCCTTAAAATCACTGTGATAAGCAAAATAATCAATTTTAAAGATATGGTTTTGGTATTTTAGCTTTGATCATTTTATTTTCATTACCAAGGGTTTTTTTGTTTGTTTTGTTTGTTTTTTAGAGTTTGGAAGTTTCTGTGGAGAACATTTTGCTTTTTTTTCTTTTAATATTTGATTTTATTTATTCATGAGAGATGCACAGAGAGAGAGAGGGGGGGGGGCAGAGACACAGGCAGAGGGAGAAGCAGCCTCCCTGCAGGGACCCCTATGAGGGACTGGATCCCAGGACCCCGGGATCACATCCTGAGCCAAAGGCAGATGCTCAACCACTGAGCCACCAGGCGTCCTATCACACCTTTCTTTATTCAAAAATAAAGCTAAACTATTTTTCTTTCTTTCCAAACTTTTTCTCATATATACATGTGAGAAAATACATACATATCATATATACATATGCAGTTTTATATGTATATGCAATTTTCTTTTTAGCTAATTTTCTTTTACTCCATAGTTGATAGTAAATCAGATGGGTTATGAATTTCCATGTCTACAAATGAGATTTTGGTAAAAGATGAGGCACTGATTTTTAGATATTCTTTAAATTAATATATTTATATATATTATATATATGATATATCTATATGAGATATCATTTTATTACCTCAAAAACAATTTATCCTAGATGTGCCAAGGCAAGGCTGTTCATGAGATGCTGAGATTTCTGGGGCTAAGATGGGGAAGGACGATATATCTTCTTGAGACATGGAGAGACCTTATCTTAGGCAGGTTGGATGGGCTGCTAGTACCTATCAGACACTAGAGAGCAGAACAGAAAAGGCTCACAGTGCCAGTGGAGGCACATTTAGTTGCTCTCCAGAGAAGTGGGGATGCGAGCGTGCAAGGTACCATCTGACCATTTATGATGCAGACAAGAGTGTTAGAAATGTCCTAAAAGAAGAAAATGGTGGGGTTGGCAAAATGGACTCGAATAATGAGAGAGGTAGACACCTAGCTCTAGAATTAGGAGCTCTTAATGCTGAGGCTTTACTGCCCTAATATCTGGCTCTTTTTATTTCCCTGTAATCCCAGCAGAAGATGATCTGGAGGCTACCAGAAGGTTGGAGAAGTTGGCTAGAACAAAGTCTCTGTTGGTAGGCGCTAAAAAGAATTCATGTCTTGAAACTCTAATAGGAGAAGAAAGGGATCGTGAGGAAAGTGGGCCTTCGGACTCAGATTCAAATCCTGCCTCCTTAACTTATTTCCTCTGTGGACATTTTTTTAAAAACAAACACATGAAAACAACAAAAAGCCAATTTTTTCTACCAAAATTTTTTTATTTGTACAATTCATAGAGCATTATACCCTCATTTTCTCCCTGTCTTCTAACCCCAAGGATCAAATAAAACCATAAAATGTACCCAGCTAAGAATCCTCAACTGGTATTAGTTGAACCTGAACAAAGATGAAAGTCTAATGCTATAAGGGAATTTAGGTCAACTCTTTATTAGCCAAGTAAAATCTCTATATTTCTTCCAGATTATTCTGTATGCAGCTTTCCATCTAGTTCCCCAGCAAAATGTGGAAACTCTGGCAGCCTATATCTTGCTGGAAATGGGTACAAGATATGATTCAATGTGAACTGGTCTTCTCCAAACTTCCCCCACAAAGCTGAGGCCAGAGAGATGGGGAAACCAAGAGCTCTGCTGTAGCCAGATGGCCTAGGATGGGCCTCAGGGCAGAGCGTCTGCTTGGAGGGCACCAAGAGCAAGGCAGAGCAGATCCAGAAGGAAAGTCCTGAAAACTGGTCAGAAGCACTTTGGTGGACCAGAATGAGGACACAGAATCAGCAAACAACAGATAAAATTCAGCCAGATGACTGTAGCAAAGTAGCCATGATCGGGGATGGCAATAAAACGAGACAGAGAATGCCACAGTGGAGAAATGAAGCTCCCTCCCCAGGATTCCGCTGGTTCAGGCAGGTTCCTAGCATTAGTGATGTCTGACAGCTGGAAACAGGGAGTTAGTTCAGGATGAATCTCAGTTACAGAGAGCAGGGGCAAGGTAGGGCCCCAGTTCAGGGGAACGGGTGGGGGGGGATCATTATTCTACTTAGATAAGTAGAATGTTGGAGGTGAGCCCTGTTTTCCTCATCTGGCTTGCTGCAGGTGCTTCTAGAGTAGTGCTCCACAAGTTCTCTAGCTGAGTATAGGCAGATGGGTTGGATTTGAGGGTGTGGGTGGCAAAAGTAATAAAAAGACCATTTACTGCATATTAAAACCCACAGTCTCCAAACCTGCTTTTCAGCAATGAAGGTAGTATTTGGGTATTTATTGCTTCCATTTCAGCATCTACTCAAGTGGTTCTAAAATTGAAGTTGGAAAAAAAAAATAAAATTGAAGTTGGAGAATTGATTAGTCATCAACCCTAATATCCCAGCAGGAGAAGACATGGGTTAATTTTCTAAACTAGATTTCAAGGGCACAGCAGGCCAGTAGGAGAAAGTCAAGTCGGGCTGACTTTTTTTTGTGGGAGAAAACATGCTTGGATTACTGCATGACTGGGCCCAGACTTAATCTCAAGAGCTTGCAGCAGGGCAGAGCCCAAAGTGTGGGATCAGGGAGTCCCTGCTATGGAGAGGGAGATGGCAGGGGGTCTCAAAGATAGACAGGGCATGAGTGTAATCTCAGAATAACAGATCACCCATAGGGATCCCTGGGTGGCGCAATGGTTTGGCGCCTGCCTTTGGCCCAGGGCGCGATCCTGGAGACCCGGGATCGAATCCCACATCGGGCTCCCGGTGCATGGGGCCTGCTTCTCCCTCTGCCTGTGTCTCTGCCTCTCTCTCTCTCTCTGTGTGTGACTATCATAAATAAATAAAATTAAAAAAACAAAAACAAAAACTGTAAAAAAAACAAACAAACAGATCACCCATATATACAGAGTAATATGTCCAAGAATTTGTCATAAGCAATTTTTTCTTTGTGTCTCTGCACAGTGATCCCGCATCTCTTCCATAGGAATGAATTAAGGCCTATTTACTCTCCCCATCATGACTGTTGCTACATGCATTGTGTCACCTGTCAAGTTGAGTTCAGGGTCATATTCAGTCTCAGTCTAGTACATACATTTTTCTACACACACACACACACACACACACCCATTGTCCACATTTATTTTGCAAAAAAAAAAAAATTGTATGAGTCTGTGATTCTAGCTGAATGAGGAACATAAAACAAAGTTGGTGACTAAAGAAAAAATATGCTTTGTACAAGTTTAATTGAAGCAGAGTTTTGACAGGAGCTATGAAGATATTTGAAGAGTAGGGAAAGGCAGTAAATAGGCTCCAACCCTGGCCCTGTAACTTCTAAACGGGCAGCCTTCGGCAAATCATTCCTTTTTTGTAAGTCTCATTTTTCTCACTGGTAAAATTACAATACTAATGTCTTACTCAAAAAGAGCCTTGAAACTAAAATGACTAAATGTTTGTGAAAAGAATTGGCATAACACCCAGCACATAGGATATACTTGAGCCTCTTGGGTTCATTCTGGATTGTGTTTTTAGCTTAAATTTTTTTAAGAATAATTATCATTCTTGTTTCACTTTTTTTCTCGTTCAACTAAAATGTGAGTCTCCCAAGGAATGAATTTAGAATGCCTGCATGACAGGAGTGCAGGGACTGAGTGTTTGCCGTGTTTTGTTTGATTTGGAATTGTAGAGCTCAATTAGGAATTAAGGTAAGCAGAGGGACAGAGCTATTAAGGAAATTGGAAGGGAACAGACAGTCCTGGAATGTGGCAACTCCTGTTTGATTTTAAATGTAAGTTAAATATTAATTTTTCTAAAAAAAAAAACCACCCTCTTTCTCCATGGAGGCCTTTTTTTTTTTCTGATGCTGATAGATTGTTGGTCCCTTGCCTCTCACATTAACTTACTTGGAGGAAAAAAAAAAAGTCTTCAGATGATTCTATTTGTGTAAGAAAAAAAATCTTCCAAACAGGCCCCTTGTCGCCAGCATCAACAGCAGCTGAACAGGGTTGGGTTGTTGCATAGTGAGAATAATTCCTTTCATTTTAAAGGAAATCAAAGATGTTTGGGGCAAGCAAGGGCCCTGGTCACACAAGATCAAAATAAGCAAATATTAGATTTGCTTATAGAAATTGTTGATCAAGTCTCCTGTGAAGTCTGAGCATACTTTTTATTGTTCCGTAAAGATTTTGAAGGAATGAAAGAAATCAACTTTGAAAAACTATGCTGATTTGGAGAAAATAAGAATTCTTTCCTGCTGGAGGTTCCCTAAAGCAAGTGGGTATGATGATGCCTTCGACTTGCAAACAGAAGTCAAAAGGAAATTCAAGCTTCTGTCGAGATTTATTCCAAATATAATAAAAAAAGGAAGTGATTGAATCCCTTTAAAACTTTTGGATGGATTCTCTTGTGCTTGGGCTGTTCTCTGAATTTGTAAGGAATGGGGAACAAAAGCGAAATCGCACTCTCCCAGTTCATACCCATCTTAGCAGAAACTCCAACATCTGCCACTCCCAATATCTCCCTTTTCCATTTTATCTTTTTTTTCTCACTTTCATGCATTTTTGTTTCTTTTCCCTTTTTAAAAAATTCACAGAGCTATTATCATGCAATGCTCCCTGACATGCAGCATGCGTATTTTACATTTCAGTATTTAAAATGAATTGTGCTACTCCTGCCACTGCCTATCTATGTGACCTGTGGGCCTAAGCTTCCTAATGAGGATATAAGAAAAATTAATAAGATTTGCAGTTATGTTCTATCCCAGGGTTTCTCAACTTGGGCACTGTTGATACTTGAGGCTGGACAATTCTTTGTTGTAGGAGGCTCTCCCATTTTTTATGGGATGGTTAGCACCATGCCCAGCCTCTACCCATTAGATGCCAATAATACAACTGTACTCCTCTAGGTGTGACAACCAGTAAGGTCTCCTGGTGGTGGTGGTGGGAACGTCACTAACTATAACAGTGGTTCTTAAACTTTGGAGAATATAGAACCCTGGGGAGACTTGGTAGACAAGTTTCTACAGACTTGGTAGATTCTACTTCAAGAAGCCAGGGTCTCTGTGTCTTTTAATAGTATTTGGATACCTAACAAAATTTGAGAACCACTGTCCATAAGGAATTGTATTGATGAAGTGATTCTCAAACTATTAATCTTGCACAAAGAGCCTCAGGAACTTGTTAGAGTTCACGGAAGGAAGGAAAGAACCAATCATCAAGGGATTTGTTAGAAAAGCACATTTTTAGGCTCCACCTCAGATTTAGTGAGTCAGAAATGCTGGGATATGACTCAGTTCTCTAAGAAATGGCTCAGGTGAAGAATATGTACATTATTGGTATACCCAACAACATTAAGAAGTATGAGAGAGGGATCCCTGGTTGGCACAGCGGTTTGGCGCCGGCCTTTGGCCCAGGGTGCGATCCTGGAGACCCCGGATCGAATCCCACATCAGGCTCCCGGTGCATGGAGCCTGCCTTCTCCCTCTGCCTGTGTCTCTGCCCCTCTCTCTCTCTCTCTGTGACTATCATAAATAAATAAAAATTAAAAAAAAAATAAGAAGTATGAGAGACTCAGAGAGAACTGCCTTTTTCAACACAGATTGAGGCCATTGGGCAGAGCGTTGTCTGGAACCAACTTCTCCATCCTGCATGGCTCTTATCACCTTATAGTCATGAACATTTGTTCTGATCCAACCTTACAAGGAAGATCAGATTGTCCTTCTTGGGGAGCAGGTATTTGAGGGATGGCATATCTCCAACTCATCAAGCCTCCAGTACCTGGAGTCCTGACCCATAGACTTACTCTTTGGAATATGGTATTCACTCTAGACTGGTGGGTCTCAATCTTGGTTTCATCTTTGAATCATGTAGGGAACTTAAAAATAACAAAACCCAACTCTCTGCTGAGGCCATACCCCTCAGCAATTAAAATTAATTAATAACCAATTAAATAAGATAAAATTAACCAATTAATAACAAATTAAATTAGAATCTCTCTGAGTGAGAGCTGGAGAGCAGTATTTTTTTGCCCTGATTCTCAGGTGATTCCAATGTTCAAGCAATTCTGAGATGTCAGTGAAATGCTTCCAAAGTCATGTGGGTTTGTATAGAGGGAAATAAGGCAGAAAGATAGAAGATTTGAAGACACATGGGCAGTTTTGGGGATCAGTAGACTGTTTGGTATGGCTACAGACTCTAAGCTTTTGATTCTGTGCCGATAATTGTGCTTCCCCTAAGTTTTCCTAGATCCTTCCACTAGAAGCCATCTTTACAGGTTCTGCATGTCTGTAGTACTTGGAAACTAACATGTACCACATTCTACTGTTGCAGGGTTCTTGTCTCACAGATTTGAAGAATAAATCTCCTGGACACAAGAGGGTGAAGTGAAAGTTCATTAAGCCAAGGTGAAAACAGAAGGGAAAGAAAAAAAGCTCTCTCTAGAGTGACAGGGGTCTGAATGGATTGCTACTGAGGGCTGAGTAGCAACCCATTTTATAGTCAGACTTTTATTTAAAAAAATATTGACAAGGAAACTTGGTAAATTTCTTGTCAATATCACAATAGATTTGTGACTATCAGGAGAATATCCTGTCTATGTTTAGAACCAACATGGTAGACTTGTAAATATCCTAACAAGCAAGGCGTTCCCTTCTCTCTAGTTAATATCTCCTTTGTAACATTTCTCCACATCTGGGATTTCTGTGAGCCTGCAGCCCCCTGCATGAGCCTAGTCATGTAGCTCCCTACCTGTCTGTCCCTGCCTAGCTTGGGCTGTCCCTTACTCTCTACCTTGTTTTATAGTACCATATATTAAGTTGGTCTCTTTGACAACATGGTAAACTTCCAAGGATAAGAACCCTGGCTTAGGAAGCCTGGGTGGCTCAGCTGGTTGAGCCTCTGCCTTTGGCTCAGGTCATGACCTCAGGGTCCTAGGATGGAGTCCCCTATCAGGCTGCCTTCTCAGTGGGGAGTCTGCTTCTCTCTCTCTCTCTCCCTCTGCCCCTCCTCCATGCTCACGCTCTCTCTTTCTCAAAACAAACTCTTTAACAACAACAAAAGAACCCTGGCTTATTCATCTATTCTTTTCCTAGAATACCTACTTGAGAGTAGGCATCCGAAGATAGGAATTTAATTGACATAAAATGATGTGGAAATGACACAGAATGCAGGGATAACTTCTAGCAAAGCCTCCTGGCACTTTATCCCCAGTCACAGAGCAGAACTTCCCAGCCTGGTGTGCTTTAAAACCTTCCACAAGTGCACTGATAACTCTGGATTCTGAGTCTTATCTGAGAAGAGAGATAATCCCTAGAGAAGAAGTCTGGGTGGATGACCCAAGAGCAAATTCTGGCACAGTGAACATTCAAATCCTTCAGTACACACTCCAATTTGGAGCTTTTCCATCAGTGGGATGAGCCAGAATGAGTGAGGTTTGGTGGAGAAAAATAATAACAGCATGATTCGTTGGTGTCTCTTGGAATTACAAAGCCAAGGCTGTTCATGGTCAGAGCGGTCAAACCCACCAAAATGAATGAAGGAATGAGCCTAAAACTCTGGCAACCTCCTCAGCATAGCGCCGACTCCACACCGAAGACTTTCTGAACACTCCTATCAACTACATGATACACGTAGCTCTTCCCCGTCACCCCTCCCTTTTGCTCACCATCCCAGTGGCCAAGGAGGCTTTGGGGAAACTGCCAAGGGGACTAGGAGAACGCAGGAACGCCTTCAGGAGGCAGGCTGGAGTCAAGGGGCCGGTGAGCAAGCTCTCCGGAATCTTTGGGACAGGTTGGAGCCAAGGAACACGAAAAAGGGGGAACACCGTGGCTAGGAGCTATTTATGGGGGAGGAGAAGCGGAGGAGCAGGAAAGCCTCCAGTGAAAGCGTCTTGGGAGTCTGGCAGCCTTTTCTTTGCACCTTCTCATCCCTAGATTGATGCTCATCGCCTAAGTCCTAGGGGTACCGGGATTTTAAATTGCCTCTGTTCAATTCTTACAGTTAAGAATTCCTATCTGAAAACCATGTGACGTGTTGGGACATTTGTTGTAGAGAAGCCCAGCAGAGGCTCAGTCGCTCAAGGTCACACAGGCCGACTCTGAGGGGTCCTGTAGGTCCTTTGATACCGCCTGGTGGGCGACTGTGCCCCTCCCCCCTTGCCCCTACCCCTGGCTCCTGCAAAGTGGGGTGAGAGGGCAAGGGAGAGACCCCTCCTAAGGGGAGGAGCAGCAGGCTTTGATTCTCTGCGTGGTTCCTTTGGCCTTTTCACGGTTCTATACACCTGAACTCATCGCCTTTCTCCTCAAGACTCGCCCCGGGGCCAACTGGTCCCTTGGTGCTTTGTCGCCAGCCTGAGATGGGGCGCCAGCGCCTGCTCGGAAGGTGAAGGGCTCCGCACACTGCGACGGGGCCGCACGCTGCAGAAAGTGACCAGAGCGCTGACCTCCCCGAGCCGGACTGCCCTCCGCCCCACCAAGGGAGCACCCCGTCCGGTCGGCCGCGCGCAAGGGAGACGCGTGCAAGGCTCGGGCCCGGGCGGGCCTCCAGCGCGCCGGCTCCCGGGCTGCAGGGCGAGCGGCTCGCGGAGGCTCGGGCGGCAGGAGGAGCGTGTGAGCTGTGGGCGTCCCTTTAAGAGCGGCCGGCGGACCCGGCCTCCGCCTCTCAGTCCGCGGAGCGCGCCGGCGGCCACCTGGGCTCGCGGCGGCCGGATCGCGGCAGGGGCGGGAGAGGGGCCCCGACGCCAGGTGCCGGGAGCCGCGGGGCGCGGGGCCGGCCGGAGGATGCGGGAGCGCATCTGGGCGCCGCTGCCGCTGCTGCCGCTGCTGCTGCTGCTCCCGCCGCCGCTGTGGGGCGGCCCCCCGGACAGCCCGCGCCCGGAGGCGCAGCGCGAGCCCGGGCCCCTGCAGCCCTTCGACCTGCTCTACGCCAGCGGCGTGGCCGCCTACTACAGCGAGGACTACGAGCGAGCCGTGCGCGACCTGGAAGCGGCGCTGCGCAGCCACCGGCGCCTGCGGGAGGTCCGCGCGCTCTGCGCCCGCCGCTGCGCCGCCCGCAGCCCGCTCGCGCCCCCCGGCGCCGGCCCCGCGGCCGAGCTGCCCTTCTTCCGCGCGCTGCTGGAGCGCGCCCGCTGCGCCCGCCGCTGCCAGGCCGAGCGCCTCGGGGGCCCCGCGTCCCGCCACCGCGTCAGCGACGATGTGCGCAGCGACTTCCAGCGCAGAGTGCCCTACAACTACCTGCAGCGGGCCTACATCAAGGTACCCAGGGCGCACAGCTCGGCCCCCCCCTCGAGCCCTCCCCAGGGTGCCCAGGGCGCACAGCTCGGTCCCCCCTCGAACCCTCCCCAAGGTGCCCAGAGCACACAGCTCGGCCCCCCCAACCCTCCCCAAGGTACCCAGAGCGCACAGCTCGGACCCCCCCCCTCGAGCCCTCCCCAGGGTGCCCAGGGAGCACAGCTCGGTCCCCCCCTCGAACCCTCCCCAAGGTACCCAGAGCGCACAGCTCGCGCCCCCCCCCCCCGCCCTCACCAAGGTGCCGAGGGCGCACAGATCGCGATCCCCCCAGCCCTTCCCAAGGTGCCCAGGGAGCACAGCTCGCGCCCCCCAGCCCTCCCCAAGGTGCCCAGGGCGCGCAGCTCACACCCCCCCCGGAGCTCTCCCCAAGGTGCCCAGGGCGCACAGCTCGCTCCTCTGCCCTAGCCCTCCCCAAGGTGCCCAGATCGCCCAGTTCACGCCCCCACTGTCTGGAGCCCTCCCCACTGCCTCAGTCCCCTTGGCGCTCTGCTCCGTAACCTCTCAGTGCGGGTCTCCTTTAACCTGCCGGTCCTGTGTTCGTGCATCTCCTATCTGGTCGCCCAGGCTCCCTAACACACACCAGATGGGACCTGCTCAAGCCATTAGCTCTTGGGCATCAACTTGTCTCTGGAAAAGAGGACTACACTGAGGAGACGATGCTTGAAGTATCCATTCAGCACTGACTTCGGAGACTTTGGCAGAGCTGGGTCTAGCATAAGGTCTTCTCTTGCTTCATTTCTTGGTCTAACCTCACCCCCGTTTCCCTTCGACTCCACTCTCATCCCTCCTACACTCCAGTCTGCACCTTTTCTCTGAAGTTTACAAGAAAACATCCTCCAAATAGCAGGGTTAAAAGTTGACTTGCTCTGAAACAAATTTGGTGTCCTCTCTTCTCCCCCGCACTTACAAAACAGTAAAGATCAAAAGTAGGGGAGAAGGTGTGGTGGAAGGAGGTGAATCTGTGTGAGGCAATCTCACTCAAAGCGTCTACCCAAAGTGCTGACTTTTCCTCCAGAAGACCTTTGGTAGAGGATTTCCAGTTTCTGGAAATAAGCATTGGAGTTATTTGACATCAGATGCCTAATACTCTCCTTTAGGTTTAATTTCTGTGTATTCAATCTGCCTGAAGTTTGTGTTAGGAGATAAACGGTGTATATTGGCATTTTACCGTATCCACAATTTTGATGATCCAAAGAGAATTTAGTTTGAGTTTCTGGAACCCCCCCCCCTCCGGCAATTCATGTTGCTCTGAACTTACACTTTCTCCCCCATCCCCCATTTTCTGGCTTTTTATGTCAATATATCACTGTCCCCTCTGCACCTGCTAAAGTGGCTTAGTGGGTTGTCCTACAGTAGCGTTAGCCAATACACCAGGCTACATTTCTCGGATCGCAGAAGTGCACACCATGTACAGATACATGTGCACACCATCCTACGAGGTCTGCGCTCTCGTGGGAGGGACACTGGAGATTTGCAGTTGTTTGTGGAGCTCAGGAAATCACAGCCGAGACTAATACTTAACTTCCACTGCTATGGTTGAGAGGCTGGAGTTCACTAGACTAATACAACTTGGGCGAGAAATAAGGATCAAGCCTGAATCCTTTCCAGGATTCTCTTCTGCTTGCTTTTGCCTCTTGATGAATTTGCTAAACCATGTGTTAAGTATAAGCCTGATATTTTTTGGATGAATAGTGTAATTTTTCGTGGTCTTGGAGAAATCAGTCAATAGTCAAGAGAGAGGAGACCTTGAGTGCCCGACAGCCGAAGATCTGCTGAGTCAGTTTGCAGAACAGAACGTGGGTGGCCGAGTTTGGTCCTGATAGCACAGTCTTCCTGGTGGGAGTCTCAGATGTGAGGTTGGCAGTCCTGCTCATAGTTCTGTCGCACATCTTGGGGAGATTTTCCTTTTTCATGTCTGGAGAAGGAATGCATATTCCTTTTCAGTCCTGTAAAAATAAATAACCATGAGGCAACTCTTACGATGTGGATTTCTTCAGTTCTGTAATTAAGCTCCCCTCACTGTTCATGTTATGTTGATCAGTGATTCTGCTTCAGTCCTCTGGTCTGGTTGGAGGTCAAGTTATAGGTTTGACATGTATAGGTCAAGTAAGAGGTGAAGTTATAGGTTTGACATGCCTCAAATTTTTAGCACTGAATTGGTTATAGGAATTAGTCACTTGTGGACACCTCTGTGGGTGAACTGTTGGGTGTGATCCAATGAACCAACGTAGTTTAAGAAGTTCTCCCCAAAATATGTGAACCCATGTGCTAATTTCTGTTTCGCCAGCAGTGTTTCTGAGGGCAGAACAATTATCGTCTCCCTTTTTACGTCGACTCTAATAAGCAAAGTTTCTTGGACCTACATAATTGATAATCTCTGAAAGAGGAGATACTTGTATTTCTTTGGAAGTTCATTTTTGATGGTTGAGTTTGTAGGAGTGTGTCTGGGAACGTGTAAAAGGTGTTCCGCGGTTCCTCCCTCCCCTCTCCCAAGAACGCCGCAGTTTCAGCCTCTGCTTGGCTTCCTGGGAATTTTAATCATAAACACATGCATGCACGCACGCACCCATGCATGCAGACACCATCCTTTGAGAGTAAAACAAAACTCTCAAATAATAACAAAGTGTAGTCAGGCTCTGACAAGTGTGGATTCAGAAGTATTTACTCCCTGATTATAGAATGTGAATGTGTCTGGCTGTGCCTGGATATGAGCATGGCCCCTTATGTCCTTAAGTTGCTTTTGACATCAGGGACTCCATTTGCACTTCCCAGAGGATAATCCTGGGCCACACTAAATCCAGCGAGGAGTTTACAGTCAGAATTTGAGAACTTGGAAATCCATAATATGGTCAGAACTAGTGGGCTGCCTAGAAATAAGGAAGTACAGTTATTCGCATGTCAGGATTTACCAGCTGTAGGTGCTCTCTGGAGTTGGTGAGCCTCTGGTGGAAGCAGATCCTTTATACTGATGTGTTGGAGAGGAAGAGGCATTGAGAATTAGGAAATCCAAGTCCCTGTAAGTTCAGTTGGTCATGTCACTGATGAGGGGAGGGAAAGGGACTCTTTCAGTGTTACATATTGAATGGCAAAGCCAACACGGTTTGATGAAATGAGCACAGGGCGGTAGTCGGGAGTCTCACCTTTGCCAGTAACGGATGCCCATGCTTGTACTGTGCCTGCTGCCCCATTGGGTCGCCTCAGGTCCCAGGGAATGCTGCAGTCCCCAGGGCTATCCCTGTGCCAGATTTGGACAGCTCCAGGGATGAGTAGGTCCTTATCCTGGGGTGTAGCAGACACTCCCTGCATGTCTCTTAAGCTGGGCTCTGTAGAATCTTCCTTGAGAGCTGGCATGTTGGGAATTGGTCTGGACAGCTGTGAGGCAGCAGCTCCACTTGGTTCCTAGCCACACCTTTCTGTTTAAGTGCATGGTGAGACTCCTCAAACTTTGATGTTTATCGGATTATAAGATACAACTCATGATTCATCGCCCAAAGCCTAAAATAGAACTTTCCTCATAGTATTGTTTGCTCAGAAACCTTCCATGGTTTCTCCTTGCTGCCTTATAAAGTGCACAGAGTTAAGTGCGGCATCCACAGCCCGGCTTCCCCTTAACTTCCTGGCACTATCCCCCTCACTGACCACCCTCTAGCCTGAGCCAACCATGGCTGCTTGGTCTCAGGTAGCTGATACTTTTGCATATCTAGGCTTTGTTTATTCTCTAGAAGGCATGTGGGCTCTAGCATGGGATGGATCTAGAATCGAAATTTATCTCCTCAAAAAAAAAAAAAAAAAGAAATTTATCTCCTCAATCTCTGGCTGTGTGACCTTGAGCAAATTACATAAACTTTCTGAGCTTTACTTCCTCCCTATGCCACATGGGGTGATAAGAGGACTTATCTGATTGGTTTAGGTTAGGTTTAAGGGAAGATTTGCATAAAGTACTCAGGAGGGCCTATTTCTCAAAACAACAACAACAACAACAAAACCCAAAACAATGGAGACAGCTTCCTTCTTCTTATTAGTTACAGTAATAGATTTTCTCTCCTCCTGTACATGTTCAAATGGTCACTCTCCTAACACAAATATACCTGCTTCTGTGAGGCCCTCCTTCATGCCCTCTGCAACTCCCAAGAGAACACCCTTCCTGCCTCCTTTGCATGTCCACAGCAAGGAATTTCTTCCTTTCATAACATGTTTCATTTTTAACCTTGTTTCCTGAAAATTCATACCTATCACTTACCTGAGCTCCTTGACATCAAGAACTGTCTTAGTCGTTTTTGCATATCCTAAAGTGGGAGTTTCCGATCTGGATGATTTAATAGATGAGTGATTATTATTAATCATCTGGGCATTAAAAATATGATTTAAAAAATATATGATTTAAAATTAAAGATTTAGGTATAGTAGGTCTGAGTTGGTCCTTAGCATCTATATTCCCCCTGAATATCTAACACAGAGGGCAGTTGCAACAAATGCTCAGTGTATGTTTGTTGAATGAATAATAGCTTGGTTTCTTGCATGTGAAATATTGTAGAGAAAGGTCTCTGAATGGCAGCAGGAGGTGTTGTCACACGACTTATTCAATTTCCCTGCTGATCAGAGGCTGGAGATAGTTACAGAAAGACAAGATTCCTTGACTTCTCACTCTTTTCTACTTGTAAGTTCTGGCGAATATTGCAGACCTCTGTTCCTTTCTCCTTCATCTTTCTCTCCTAATTTAATTACTACTTAAAGCTATGTTTCAGAATACCCTTGGTTGACATATTGTGCCTACATTCTATATATTTGTTGAATTTAAACAAATGTGAGAGAGGGAGGTTTTTTCCTCATTTCTGTGATCTATAATCAGGACTAGTTTGACAGTGACTGTTTTTCTCCCACCGTTCCCAGCCATTCAATAAAAAACAAAAAAAACAGCAAAAAACTAGCGGCGCTTATTTATTTTTTTTACTTAAAACAAGCTTACCCCTGCCTGTTTTGTTTCTGAGTTGGTGCTTTGGGCCATTTGACCTTTGTTTTTCTTCTCAGAATTAAAGCGGGGGTGGGGGGGGGTAGGAAATAGCAATTAAGTTAGGCAATCCTATCTCCCTCCTGAAGTCATCTCCCTAAACTCCCTTTTTCTTGACCATAATCTATTTTATTAGTGGTTTCTCATAAAGAAAAGTAAACTCAAGGAACTTTCTCACTTTTATTCTGCTTTATCAACTTTTTTTCTTTCTAGATGAATGCCTTAACAAAACAAAACAAACAGAAAATGGAAACCCTAGGTCACACTGCACAATATAAATCCCGTTAGTTCAGAATAAAAATCTTTTTTGTATCCCATTTTTAAATCTCTTTTTTTTTAACCTAAATGTAGACTGTGTACATTTTGCCCCCCAAATTATTTCAAATAGGAAGTCGAATTTATGTCTTCTTGAGATAGCTGTCCTGGAATTGTCCTAGGGATTATTTCCTAATTATTTCCTCAGACGATGAGGCCCTTTTTTTTTTTTTTTTTTTTTTGGTGGGTCTCACAATTTCACAATTGAGCCTTTTTTAATGCTTGAGTCATCAAAATCCACTAGTACCATCTTTCTGTCCCATTTCTTAGGAAGGAAATATGGGAAATTGTTTGTCTAGCAGCTTTTAGGTCCTTTGAGCTTAATCAGAATCTTAGTCGTCTCCCAGAGGGCTGGCCATGTGGAGTCCCGGCCAGCTACTGAGATGACAAATAGTGCCACAGAGGCTTTCTTTTCTTTTTCTTTTCATTCTTTCTTTCTTTCTTTTTTTTTTTTTAAAGATCTTATTTATTTATTCATGAGAGACACAGAGAGAGAGGCAGAGACACAGGCAGAAGGAGAAGCAGGCTCCCTGTGGGGAGCCTGATGCGGGACTCGATCCCAGGACCCCAGGATCAGGACCTGAGCCAAAGGCAGATGCTCAGTCACTGAGCCACCCAGGTGTCCTGCCACAGAGGCTTTCAAATTCAGTTTGATCAGAGTAGCAACTGCTTACAAGTTTTCTCCTCAGTCTGGGGAATCAGGGATTCCTTTACAGGTTTTAATCAAGGAAAGCAATAAACTGCTGGTCTCTCTTCACAGATCCCCTGTCTGAGAATCGAATGTATTCTGTTGCTAATACCATTTGCTCATGGATAAACTCCAAAGGGAAAGCTGCGTGGACATCCTTTGGGAATGTTTAATAAAATGTCAGCTTGCTTCACTGGGGGAGCATGATAACATTCTGAAAGGGGGAGGGGGGTAGGTTCACCTAAAATGAAAATCCACTATAGTAGTGGTTTCCTTTGCCAAGGAATTGAGTAAACTGGATTTCTTAGAATCACACACAGATCTTCAAGCTGGGAGAGAGAGATAAGTGTTTTTGCTCCAGAAATGTGGTTTAGCAAGGGTGACGGGGTAATATTAGACAGGCATGGACTTCATGACCAGAGAGGGTGGGTGCAGCACTGTTACTTAATAGCTGATGACCCTGGTCTCAGACTTTCCATGACAGATCAAGAAGAATCGGGGCGCCTGGGCGGCTCAGGGGTTGAGTGTCTGCCTTTGGCTCAGGTTGTGATCCCAGGGTCCTGGGATCGAGTCCTGCATCAGGCCCCCTGCAGGGAGCCTGCTTCTCCTTCTGCCTGTGTCTCTGCCTCTCTCTCTGGGTCTCTCATGAGTGAATGAATAAAACCTTAAAAAAAGAAAAAAAAAAAAAAAAGGAAAGAGTCAGTAGGTGGAGGTGCATGCAGAAGGTAGGTGTTCTAATGTATGGCCAGTGCTTTTTCCAGGCTCTACGCTGTGGGCATGGCTCCCTCCTGAAGGGTAGCGTCTTCTCAATCAGGGGTACAACGGAGACCTATGGTGGGCCGATGGCCTTCAGAGACAGAGCAACCACAAGGCATAGCTTCCTGGACTGCCCTACCCACCCTGCATTTTCATTCACATGATGCATAGGCCACTCAGCCAAGAGTCATCGTTGTCTGGTGGAACAGTTTGCATTTCTCATTAGGAAAAATAATGTCTCCTGTCTTGTTTTCCATTCAGCTGTTCTCTATAATTCTTTTTCTGTCCTTTTATGCATCCCTCCTTTTCCTGCTGTCTGACTTCCTAGCTGTGTAATTCCATGAGGCCTAACTCTCGTTTGCCAAATGGCCCAAACGCCTCTTTAAAAAATGATTTGCTATGCTTGAGTGCTGAGTATGATATTTGGTTTTTAGGACTGAAGGGGGATGCAGACTATTGTCAGAACAAGCTGGTTTCACTTGGCTATACCCCTCTCTGCTGTATTTTACTATTTGTACCTAACTTCTCTGTTTCTACCTCTCCTCCCTCATTCCTTGTCCTATCAGTGATCCACACAGTGCAATCACATCTAAAAAGGAGAAGATGGAAGGGGTTGATGGAGGAGAGAGAAAAGCAGGTAGTGGTAGAGGCAATATCAGGTTTCTGGTTCTACTGAAATGAAGGCCACAGAGCCTCTTATTTAACTGGATACTTGGTGTCTACTTCCATGAAACTTTATTTATGTCGCTTCCCCCGTATGCTTTGTGCAAGACTTGGGCATATGCTGGGAAGATGTTCCCCTCCCCTCCCGGCTTCCCATGTTTCTGCAGCTGCTCAATTGCCACATCCATGGAACATCTGTGTTAACAACCATCCCATTTTACAGATGGGAAAATAAAGCCTCCTTTATTTTCCCCTAAAGCCTGGAGCCTTTATTTTGCCATCTGAAAACACAGACTCAACCAAATTAAAATGAAACACATTATTTGCTAAATGGAATAAATGCTGAAATTCTACTCACTTCTGAGAAAAACTCAAGAATAGGAATCTAGGTTGTTGCTCTTCCCCAGTAAGCCTAACAAAAATGAGTGAGGCGGAGACTCTCTTTGGAAAGGGAATGAAGAAATAAAGCCAGAGCGAGGGAGACCCAAGATGTCAGATTTTCCAGGAGTTCAAAAGTATCAGAATGATCCTCCTGGAATCCATTTATCTGCAAAGAGTGGATTCAATTTTTGTGCAAGTAATGGGATACTGCTGAGGATCGCAGTGTAATTAGACTGGAACTCAGGAAAGGACCAGAGAAAAGCAGGAGATAGAATGAAATAAATAAATCCAAAGCAAAACAGAGAAACTGTTAATAAACCTTCAATCACCAAAACGTTAAGTGAGCCCATTTTGATTTATTTTTCCTCCTTGCATGTTAAATTTTTAGCTCTTGCTCTGCCAAGATCAATAGGCTTGCATGAAGAAATCAACACATAATTAGGACTCCAGACACAGTGAATTACTCTAAAACCAGATTTGGCTGTTTTTAGAAGAATGACCTCGAATTATGGTATCAAAGACTAATCCAGAAGACCATACTAATTATTTTCCCCCTGAAGCAAGAGCTATTTCTTAATATTTTTTAGATTGAATCCAGGATCAATAATCAGCATTTGATTCTAGCATATGACATTTAGAAATGCCACCAGGGACAGAGTGTACAGTCAATCGTTGTTTCTACAGGATCGCCAAAGGCTCATTTACGCAGTGGAGTCTGCAGGATTTCAGGTCAGTAGGCATTTAAGCTGGAGTTTCCAAATCTTGGCCTATTGATATTTTGGGATGAATAATTCTTTGTTGTGATGGGCTGTCCTGTACATTTTAGGACAGTTAGCAGCATCCCTGGGCTTTAGCTACTAGATAGCAATAGCAACACTTTCAAGCCCCCTCCCAGCTATGACAACAAAAACTTCATACATTGCAGAAAGTCTCTTGGGGGTCAAAATCACTTCACACCAGGAACCGCTGACTTAAATATTTAGCCATATTTTAGATAACTGGGCATTAAGGTTAGGCAAGTATAAAGCAAGTTTTTGACGATATATGCTGGAGGGCAGTATGCTCACTGATCATGATATTAATGAAAATGAGAATGTTTGGCTATAATTTGACACCCTTTATGGGGGAAACCCATTGGAAATAGAGCTATTTCTCCAAGATGCAAACCACTGGGCTCATCTCCTATGAGCCACGGTCCTCCCCCGTGGGTGCACTAATTCAGCTGGTGTGAGAGAGCAGAGGCTCTGGTTTCTCTCTACTTACACTTATCAACTGAATGCGATAGGACAGGTTGCTTTAGCAATACAAGCCAACACTCCTTAGTTCTAAACTCCAGACTCCAGGATTAACTTACATCACTTCCTACTCGGAGTATACCCAAACCCAATCATTTAAAAGTAGTTCACTGCAACTCTTCATTTTCTTGCAGTTAGCTCTGTGTTACATGTAATCCTAGGAAACAGCTGGACTCAAACCCTAAACAGAGGAAGTCTGAAAAGCGGGGAATATAAATAAGAGGGCATCAGGGGCAAGAAGAAATGACACAGATTTAGAGAAAGAGAGAGTCAGAGTGGTTCCCAGTCTGTTACACCACAAGCTGGGTGGCTTATCGACAGGAGAAATCTCTCTCCCAGTTCTGGAGGCTGTGAGGCCAAGATCATGGCATGTAGATGCAGTGTCTGGTGGGAGACCTGCTTTGCTGTAACCTCACATGGCTGAAGGGGCCAGGGAGCTTTCTAGAGTCACGATTATAATAAAGGTCACTAATCCCATAAGTGAGGACTCCGCCTTCACAACCTAATAACCGCCCAAATGCCCATCTCCTGATACCATCACCTGGGGGACTAGGTTTCAACATACGAATTTCAAGAGGACACAGACATTCAGACCCCAAAGGGAGAGAAATAAAGGGAGAAAGATGAAGAGTTGATAGAAACAAGGAAAACAAGAGCAGGGGCGCTCAGGTGGCTCAGTGGTCAAGTGTCTGCCTTCAGCTCGGGTCATGATCCCCGGGTCCTGGGATGGAGTCCCACAGCGGGCTCCCCGCAGGGAGCCTGCTTCTCCCTCTGCCTGTGTCTCTGCCTCTCTCTGTGTCTCTCATGAATAAATAAATAAAATCTTTAAAAAAAATAGGAAAACAAGAGCAATGAAATCAAAAGTTCAGGCAGGGTCCCACACGTGAAAGGAAGTGGCAGGAAGCAGCAGGTGGGTGTCACACGCTGACTTCCACGTCTGTCCTAAAATCAGTCGTTCCGAAGCAGATGTTAGTCCTGCAGTGTCATAGCAGAGATGGTGGGAAAGCTGGAGGATTAACTGAATCCACAGTACATGTTTTTTTTTTTTTTAAGAGTACATTTGATTGATCATAGGTGTTAAAAGAATGTGTCTTAGTCTGAGGCTTGAAAAAAAATCAATATATGGTGATATATGAAATGCTACCTTTAAGGAAATTTCACCAATAATTACAGTTATAAAATGCAGTGCCTCAAAAGCGAAGTCCAAGTAAATTGTGGTTTCAGTGACTTTTTAAGTTTGTTAAGGGAAATGCCATTTTGCCACTTCTGGTTTCTTTGAAATCCTAGGAGCAGCTCAACCTTCCATTTTACGGTGTGCCAAGTTACTCACTGTCTTTATGATTCCGTGTCTAACCCTGTGAAAAGATAATGAAGTTACCTTAAAAGAACCGACCAGGGGGTGCCTGGGTAGCTCAGTTGGTTAAGCGTCTGCCTTTGACTCGGGTCATGACCTGGGGTCCTGGGATGGGGCTGGGAGTCCGGATCCCAGCCCATCGGGGAGCCTGCTTCTTCCTCTCCTCCTCACTCATGCTCTCTCTCACTATCTCTGTTGCTAGCTCTACAAATAATTAAATCATAAATAAATAAATAAATAAATACATAAAGTCTTGACAATTAAAAAAACATTCAGACTTAGCTTTGAGGCAGTATATTTTATAACCATAATTCTTAGTAATGATAGATATTATTTGTTTGCTGTTACTGTGTTTCAGGTATTACATTAAAAGCTTTACCAACTTTTCCCATCAAATTTTCTTAATCACCCTAATATAGATCTTAGCACAGTTGACTCTTGAACAACACAGGGGTTAAATGCACCGACTCCCACACAGTTGAAAATCCTCATACAAGTTTTGATCCCCCAAAAACTTAACTACTAATGGTTTACAATTGTCCTGAAGCCTTTACCAGTAGCCTCGACAGTCAGTTCAGAGGTATTTTATATGTTACGTGTATTATATACTGTATTCTTACAAGAAGTAAGCTAGAGAAAATGTTATTAAGAAAATCGTAAGAAGAAGGGGCACTTGAGTGGCTCAGTCGGTTAAGCATCCCCACTCCTGGTTTCCACTCAGGTCATGATCTCAGGGTCCCGAGATCGAGCCCAGTGTGGAGCTTCCTACTCTGTGCAGAGTCTGCTCAGGATTCTTCCTCTCTCCTTCTCTCTCTGCCCCTCCACCCACTTGCACGTGCTAGTGCACTTGCTCTTTCTCTCTCTAAAATAAGTAAATCTTTAAAAGCAAAAATAAGATAAGGTGAAAATACATTTACAGTACCATGCTATGTTTACTGAAAAAAATCTGTAAGTGAACCTGAGCAGTTCAAACCTATGCCGTTCAGTGGTCAGTGCATAATTGTCATTTTGCTATAGGGACACTGAAGCTTAAAAGGTTAATATGTCTGGTGTCATACAGTTAGTACAATGTAACAGAGTCAGAACCTGAACCCAGGTTTTTCTGATGACAAAACCTGAGTTCTCATGTACTTCTCTTGGCTGGCGTTTTGGCATCAAACAGACCTGTATTCAAAAAGTCCTGCCTTTTAAGCATCGTGTGACCTGGGAAAACTCACCTATATGAGCCCAAGTTTCTTATCTGGAAAATGGGTGGTAGTTACACCTACTTTCCTGGGTTCTTGTGAGAAGTTATTAATGAAAACTGTGGGCTCACCTAGGTTGGCATTGACACAAAAATGCATATTCTTTGCCTCTTGGCATCTGGGTCGAGGGCAAATTGTGAGGAAAGGTGAAAGACAAAGAGAAGTTAAGCCAGTATACCCTGATAAACTGAGAGGATGATTACACATGCAGTAGATACAGAAAACTCAGAGACACAAAAAACCCAAACCTGACCTGCTCAGTTCGAGCTACTGACTTCGAGTTCAATTCTCTATACAATGGAGCCCTGCCTTCTTGCACCACTGGGCTAAAACAAAAATCATCTTCTGACCGGGCACTTGGGACTGTGTTGTAAAAAGTCCTTTTGCTCTCTTCCCCACTATATTTTTGGACCTTTTGATTTCACAATTTCCTTGAGATTGTGGCCTCTTCTTTGTATTTTTCCAAAAAAAAGTTGACTCTCTTCAAACACATTCCAAACCTTCTCTGTTTCCTATTATTAGATAAAATCTCTTCCCTCAGACCAACAAGTCTTGGGAATTTTAAGTCCCTTGAGCCTCTTCTGCACCCTCATCTTGAGTACCCCTTGGGGATGGCCTACATTTGGGAATCCAAAAAATATCTCTTTATCACAGACCCCAAAAATGTGACTACTTCTTATATAACAGGTTATTGGGTGAGTAGCTCAAGTAACAATGGGGAGGTAATCAGTCTAGGATCAAGCAATATGGGCTTTATCTCTACTTTTATCACTGATGTTTCTCTCTAGCCCTTCAGGTGTCCTTTTGGACAAGGGCAACATTGGACCAGTTGGCCTAAGAGCTGGTTTCTCTCTGCCAGCCAGAGATTCTATGATACTTGAGTGGACTGGTACAGAGATTCAGCTGTCTGCCTGTGGAAAAGAAGAATATGATGAGAATCTAATGGTCTACAAAGTAGAATGAGATACCAAGAATTTGAAAGGTCACAAGAAAGGATGTCCTTTCATTGTGTCTGATGCCAGTCCATCAGTGGAAGGAAAGGAGGTCACACTAGTATTAATTCAGTGGTACTTTTACAAGGTTATTAGATAAACCTGGGTTATGTTCAGGAAGGACAAAAAGATAGATAAAAGACTCAAAGCTATGTTTTATAAGAGAAAAGTTGAAATAGGGATGAAAAGACTAAAGAAAAAAGTTGTAGAATTTTGGACTGAAGAGCCAGGCCCATGCACGTAGCACAAGTTAAAGAGAACAAGATCTTGGCTCAAACATGGAGGATTTTCCTAACACCAAGAGCTTTTTAGATATTATCAGGAACCCCAGGAGAAGGTGTTTGAACATGAGTCTGACAAATGCTTAATAGGGAGGCTGCATTTAAGGTTCACGCACTGCAGTGATACTGAGATGGATAAGATTTAATTTTTTTTCCAATATAGACTTAATAAGACTCTACATTCTTATGAAATGAAAATTTCTCTTATACCCACAGATGAGCTATCATTAAATACTTTGCTTTTTAAAGTATTTTATTTATTTATGAGACACACACACACACACACACACACACAGAGAGAGAGAGAGAGAGAGAGAGAAGCAGGCTCCATGCGGAGAGCCTGATGTGAGACTTGATACCGGGTCTCCAGGATCATGCCCTGGGCTGAAGTAGGCACTAAACTGCTGAGCCACCTGGGCTGCCCTGAAATACTTTTTCATGGGGAAAGTCTCCATCTCTTTCTCTGTCCTGTTTCTCCATGCTGGCTTATGTAATCTGAGACCAGGGTCACCAGCACCTGCCGTATAAATAACTTACTTACAGGGTGTGAAAAAGGAAAAAGGAAAAAATAAAACAGCACACACTCATGTAATATTTAGCAGTAACAAGAGCCACGTGTATAAATCACATCAGTCCTCGGATTTCTGGCTCAGGTGTTTCTGAGGTAACAACTAAAGGGAATTGAGTTGCAATTACAGAGTACCACTGAGGGACGCCTGGATGGCTCAGCAGTTGAGCGTCTGCCTTCGGCTCAGGTCCTGATCCTGGGACCTGGGATCGAGTCCCACATGGGGCTCCCTGCGTGGAGTCTGCTTCTCTGTCTGCCTGTGTTTTTGCCTCTCTCTGTGTCTCTCATGAATAAATAAATAAAATCTTTAAAAAATTTAGAAAAAAAGGGTACTACTGAAAGTTTTTAAATTGGATTAATAACAATGGATCAAAATATCCATGCTTAGGAGCTGACGGTGGGTACTCCTGTCTTAGCAGGCACATCATAGTGTACTTGGAAAACCCAGTTTTGTTTACAGAGCCTTTGCAGAGCTCTTCTAATTTGCCTTACTTGCATGCTATCCAGAGGCCTGTCCAAAAACCTGGCCATATTCCACACTGTACTTTGAGTTCTCAAGCCTTTGCCAAAGTTACTTCTCATCGGTTTCCTATATGGGTTTCTAGGGGTCTGCCTGGGACTGCCTGGTAAAGAATACTTAAAGGATGTTAAGTCATTCGTAAATATTTATAGAATCCCTTATCTGTCTCCCTCCTCTCTGAAATGGCTCCCTTACCCTCTAAATGGGAGGGGAAGTCATGCCTGCTACTCCCGGGGAAGAGGGCTGTGGAAGTCCAGGCTCTGTGCTCAACCAGCTGGCCAAGCAGGGGCGGGGAGGGTGAGCATGGTTTTTTCCCATTGTGTTTGGCTGAAGTAGGACACTTATTGTCACCAGCATTTCTATTCTGTTAATGCCTAACTTTTCTGGTCCTTTAGTTAGAGAAAACATGCTTCTGGGCTTGTTTTTTTGTTTTTTGTTTTTTGTTTTTGTTTTGTCAGTCCCCATTGGCATTTCCAGTTTGAGGCTTCTCCAAAGTTCCATCTGGGATATTTGGGAGACAAAAAGAAAATCCGGAAAATTTGCTATTATGTTCAAGTGCTGGGTCCCGAGCCAGTCCACCTTATTCATGCCACCTTTTGGTCCGTTACAGTATTTCCAGAGTTTTTAGGTGTAATTAATGAGACATCTAAGAAGAAATGAGTTTATTCCATCTTGTTCAGAACCATAAGTCTCCAGGCAGACTCTTTAAGTGATCTTTAAATTACCAGGATGATGATGAATGCAGTTTGGAGTGGGCCTGATTTCAAGACTCTGACAGAGCTGTTACCAGTGCTTTACTGCAAGAAGCTACGGAAAAATCTTTCTGATCTCTGACAAAAAAAGTCTTTAGTCAACCTTCTTTCATCAACACTGCATGAAATCTAAGTAAATCAACTGGACTGTGTCACTGTTCATTGTTGAGTATTCTTTTCTACTCCTGCTTTAAAAAGTCCTGCTTATAAAGAAGTCTCAGCACTTTTTGGTGAGTTACCACTAGCCTGCCCTTTCACTTGTTTATGGGTCCATAGAGGAGAGCCCTCAGGAACACCATGATTTAACTCTTCAAGATATGTAAATATTTGATCACCCTGGTCTATATTTCCAATAGGATATATTATACAGATTTGCCTATTGTGTTATAAATGAGAAACCAATTTACATAGGACTTAAGATAAGAAAAAAATGCTCCTAAGCGATGATTCCCTTCTCTCTCTCCCATTGTCCCAGAGTAAATATTACATTATCATAATTAATACCTCCCTCGTTCTACAGATTGTGACATGTGAGCCTTTGACCTAGATTATTGATGCATAGCTGATACCACTGCTTGATTCTTTGTACTTGGTCCAACTTTTATATGTCAGTTTAAGATTAACAACATGAAAAAAAAAGATTAGTAACATGAAGCTGGGTGTGATACTTTGGAAACAGTACTAGAGGAAGGATTTAGAATACTGTGGCTCTAATTATTAGATGCCGCTTACCTCTGTGTGGCTGTATGATGAGGAACTTCCTCTTTCTTGGTCTTAGTTTCTTCATGTATAAAATGAGGTGATTGAAATGTATAACCTTGAAATCTCTACCAGCTTAAGTATATTTTAACGTTTGGCAGGATATTTCCTCTGATAAACAAAGTCACTAAATGCTACTGAATTGTGAAACTTCCAGCAATCGAGTTGTTTGCTCCTTGATTTGGTCTTAATAAATCCTAGCATATTACTCTCAACGTGAAAAACTTCGATATTTAGTCACTAAAATGGTAGGTTTAGGCAACCTAAAATACTGAGTATATTAGAGAGGAAAGTCAAATGAGAAAGCCCTTTGAAATCACAGAAATAGGCCTTTGTAGTAGCATCAGAATCCAGAAGAAATATTTTGACCCTATTACTCAGTTCAAAAACTATCTCTCTTTTTTAACTCCAGTGTTAGAAAACAATATTGTATTTGCTACACAGTTCTATAGACGTCCCTCTGAAATTTTGTTAGCTAATAGTTAAAATTCAGTTTTATTTAAAATTTCAATTGATTAGGAGCCTGGGATTAACTCAACTCTGATATCATTTAAAACCTTAAATGGCACACTGTTTGATTATAAACAATAATTCCATAGATCCCTGAAAAAGACTTTAACTTTTTTGAAACTCAGTTCCCCTTTCTGAGGAGAGTATGGAGATACTACTACTATTACTCTGTCTATGGAACAGATTTACTGTTAGGGTTGAGGAAAGTGTTTTGAAAATGCTCAAGTTCTGTACAAATGTACAAGAAAGGTTATTTTTTATTCATAAAAGAATATGTACAGTTTATAAAATGGCTTTACCTTGTAAAATTGCTGTTGCTCTGTTAATAAGATTCTGTTTTGTTTTTTATCACACTGAATTGCTCATTTTTACTTGGACTGTGACAATATCTATCCTGGCCATAAAGCTCAATAATATGGGCTAAAAGTATTTTTCCAAATGCTTTCAAGCCTGTATAAATCAAATATGGATAGTGCAGACATATGAGAGCATATGTAGAGATTTCGTTTTGTCCTTGAAATTTTGAAGATCTCTGACTTTCTTTAATACATTCCAGACCCATGCATGCCTTTATCCCTGGGGGGTGGGGAGTGGGGAATGGACGCTATTGCTTAAAACAATACTTGGAGCAGGAATTGTTTGATAAGGCCAGTGGTTAGAATATTTGAAGCTTCTTGTTTTGAATTCCTGTGATAACATCAGCTCCTAAAGATTATCTGGCAATTTGTGGGAGATCTAGCAGCAATAAAAATGGCCCTTCGAGTAAGACTTCTAAATATGATACATGAGATAGAAAGAAATGAAAGAATGTGAACTTGTGAGGGTGGTCTAGTTGGTCCCATATTTTAGTGTGTGTGGTGTGGTAGGGTGGGGGGTGTCTCAATTTTCAAGTCAACTGGCATGATCGTAGAGCTGAAATTATGTCAGTGCATTGCCTTCTTAGGGTTTTTTGTTTACTTCCGGTTTTTTATCAATCACATGTTTATTTTATGAGTCTTTCCCTTATTGACTTTATCGAACTGTACATGGGAAACCAGCACCATTAGTAGAGCAGTTTCTTTCTTGAAGGCATGCAGCATCTCTGTGACAGAGTCAGGACATGCCTGATAGGTCCCAGCACTTAGCTTCCTGCACTAGTTGTCACTGCTTTTGAGTGGTGTGAATTACCATGGAAATGAAGAGAATCATGTCTCATGTTTGCATCATGCCTGGAAATGTGTAAAGTATGTTCACACACATCTTCACTTCCTCGTGGGAGCCGTGTGAGAAAGCTGAGATTCTCGGGTTTGTCCAGTCAGACACTGAGAGAATGGCAGTGTGACTCAGTGGAGGTTGTCTCGCTCTAACACCAGTGTTCCTGCCAACATATCACAGCTGCTCTCTGCTCAGATTTGAAGCATTCTTCATAGCCACAAAGCTGTAAACTCTCATAAGTTTCCATTACATTCTTCTGTGTCTTTATCTTTTTTGATATGTGGTATTTCCAAGCTAAAGAGACTATATAATTCAGTCATTTGTCTCTTTCCTGAATATGTGGGAGCTTTTGGCCCTGTTGGGTGTCTGTGCTCCCTGACCTGTGACAGCATGAGAGGGGCTGGGTGTGAGAATGCTGTTTCCAGCCAGCAGCTAGCATGGTGGCACAAATGAATGTGGGGATCACCAAAAATTTTTCCCATGGGAGGTGGAATCCATACCACCTTCCTTCTTTCTTGAGCCCTCTGGGTAATACTCCCAGTTGTCCATTTCACATAAATGAAATGACAGTTACATAGACCTAGATTATGTGGCCAGTTCTTGGGGTATGTTTGTGTTTCATGTCCAGAATGGAACTAAACATTCTATTTGTGCTTGGTGTAAGCACTGATGGACAGTGCTAGATCTCATTCTCTGATAAGCTGAAGAGCTATAGGATTTTGGAATCTAAGATAGTACTTTGAATGAGATGGTTTACAATTATACATGTTTTTGTTATTATTTTGTTTTCGCTTTGCCCTTTGTTTTCTATTTACCCGTCTTTCCCTTGACTTGCAGTTAAAATTACAATTTGTTTTTGTTTTTTAGTTTTCCCCTAAGTTGACATATCTTCATGGACTTAGCCCTTTCTTGTTATTGCTACTATGTGGTTCAAGAGAAATCTCAATTGAAATCTCTGCTCTTAAGCTTTTGGATGGGATTTGTTCTTTTATGTTCTGGAATTAGGAGCAAAATGTCAAACACTGTATCAATCTGAGGAATAATTCTTCATATTTTATGGACTTTGAGAGTGTTTGGCTTTGAGACACAATTCATTATTATTTTTTATTTATTATTATTTTTTAAGTCATCTGTAGCCTGAGTGTAGGGTTTGAACTCAGGACCCCAAGATCGAGAGTTGCGTGCTCTATCAACCAAACCAGCCAGGTGCCCTGAGACACAGTTCAACTTCAAGCTCCTGCGTATATCTTTATAGCTCTGGGCAAGTTATTTAAACATTTGTGAATCTGTCTTATCATCTGACAAATGAGCATAATAATAAATCTGGGTGTTTTGTCTGTAAAATGAGCAGTTCTAGAAGTATTGTGAATAGTAAATGAACTAATTCATGTAAAGTCCTTAGATATGTCCAGCAAGTCATAAGCATGAAGCACATGTTAACTTTTCTGTTAAAACTAACGGATCACACTTTGGGAAATACTGATTCTATTCTCTTAGTAAGTTTTCAAACTTGTGGTGTCAGTTAGGTTTGGGCAAGCTGATAGAGTTGTTCTGATATAACCAGGCAATCGTGGTGTGTGTGGTGTGCTCAAGTGCAACTGAACTGTTTGTTACACTAGGGCTGGTGACCTTGAGTCAGCCTTTCCAAGGCCACCATTGTCCCAATGAGTATGGAACTGTGCCTGAGTCCCATGGATATTGCAGGGAAAATGTGAATCAGTGGGTTGTTTTGCTTGGCTGCTAAATTTGGTTTACTGTTTCATAAATTAGGACGTATCTGTCTAGAATGGTTCTTGTTGCCACCAGCAACCAGGGTCATAGAATTGAAGGACATCAGATATGCAAGAGAAATGGAAAATAACTTCCCAAAGCAATGCTTTCTGTAGGAATCCCAAGGTTGGTTGTAGTGCTAAACAGAGCTAAATAGGAAATGTAGCCCGAGGCTTGAGATTTCCTGCTTGTAACTCAAAACGGATGTGGAAACAGACCTGAGGATGTGGTCCATGATTTCCCTTCCTGGGTGGAAGGAATAGCTTCGGTATTAGGTTGCTGATTAGCATTTTTTTTGCAAAGTATATACTTGCAGACAGTAAAACAGAGATTAATTTTCCCGATCAGCTCATTCTCAAGTCTTGTTATAAAGTATACCAGATTGTTAGCCGGGGATCCCTGGGTGGCTTGGCGGTTTAGTGCCTGCCTTCAGCCCAGGGCGTAATCCTGGAGTCCTGGGATCGAGTTCCGCATCAGGCTCCCTGCATGGAGCCTGCTTCTCCCTCTGCCTGTGTCTCTGCACCTCTCTCTCTGTGTCTCTCATGAATAAATAAATAAAAATCTTTAAAAAAAAAAAAAGATTGTTAGCTGTTGCTGTGTATCAATGTTTGTGGAATTCTCTGAAATTATTTTGGCTTATGCTACACAGTACCATTTTTCTTCTTGGAAGTAGAAATGAAAATGGAGAAAAGATGTGAGTTGTCATGTAAAAGGAAACATAAATAACTTCATTGGAATCTTTCAGTAAACAATATATAAACTTACAACATTTGATCTTCAATTTTCCTGGAATTTTCATTAAGGATTATTATGGTGAGTTTTGCCAAACTTAAACAAAAGCCACGAGCTTTTCAATCATTTCCAGTGTATTTACTGTTAATCCTGATGACAATGATATTAAACCAAACCGAGAAAACAAAGCAGACACACACTTTTTTGTATGGCCACTTTAACTCTCACACCCTATCACATTCTCCCCAGTGCTGCTACTGACCCCCACTCCCGGCCCCTGGACATCTTCCTGGAAGACTTCAGCATGGTCCTGCTTTTCATCCATTCTCCCAACTACCAGCCTCTATGAATTCAGCAACTATAAGGACATTACTTTAATAGGTTTCCTTCAATCTGCTCAAATTCCTTTATCTGATTTGCCCTTACTGGTTATCTAGTATTTCAGAACTTCCCTTCCTATCTTTTTTTACCATTCTGTCCAAACCATCTCCTTGGTCAGTCTCTTTATTCACTGGTATAGGGGCAGAGATGGTCATTTGCAGTGAAGATTGACTGTCTCTTTTCCTTAATCCGCTCTCTTGTCAAGCTTTGAAGTAATTAAGCCCTGAACATTGCAGAGGAGTGTCACACAGCTATGCCTTTGGGATCTACCACTTATTGTCACCATGTACCCACAGCTAGAGCTTCAGTGTTGTTTGGGAGCTTTCTGCTGTCTCAGTGTTTTTTTTTTTCTCAGAATTGATGTTTAGAATCATCTAGAGTCCTCAAGTCTGCGATTCTTCATTCCCTGCATGACTTTGTTTCCTACATTATTAAGGCAAGTTTTAATAAGGGACAGAATTCAGGATAGTATGTTGGGAAAGAGAGAAGAGAAAGCACGTAAATGAGTCCCTAAAAAGGTGAGATTAATAGGCATTTGTATCTTTTTTTACAGATAAGAAACTGTGATGGATTGTGATTCATGAACAAAATTGTATGGATTGTGATCCATGAACAAAAATAAGAAATATAGAAAAAAAAGTAGAGTGAGGGGAAGGATGTGATATTCCTTGCCATTTCTGTTCCTCTTTGCCCTTTTAAAAGTCTAATTATTTGTGTTTAATTACCTTAAATCAGAAAAAAAAAATATTGCTTGAAATGAATGAGCTTTTAAAATAAAAGGGCACATACCAGCGACTAAATAGAGTGCAGGCCCTGGCTTCCAGAAAGAGTAATCCTCTTAATAAGTCAGGTGTAAGGCCTCTAATGTTAGATAACTAGGACAGTATCCTGCCTTTGGAAAAATGCCAGAAGTCCTTGGCCCTTCCTAAAAACCTAAAAAAAAAAAAAAAAAAGGAAAGAAAGAAAGGATGAAAGAAAGAAAAAACAAGTAAGTGAGATGCAGCTCTTAATGGGACTACTTTCTAGATTTTATATCTTGCCTTAGCACTAGCTGTTTTGCTAAGCTGACTGTCTCCTCTGAGGGTTTTGTTTTTTAGTAAGTCAAAGATTGACAGAGTTGGTGAGGAAGTGACACATGGCACTGAGGTTATTTTCATAGCAACTTGGCCAGAATATCTACATGGCCCTTGTATATGATTTCAGCTGAAACATTTCCTCTTTGATAGAAATACAGTTTGACAAAGGCCTCCTGGAAAATGTGACTGCATGTCCTTAATGATACATGAGGAGCATGAGGGATCCAGGTGGTTCCCACCTTAAAGCTCAGGTTCAATTCTCTCTTCCCTTTCTCTAGTGTTTTCCTTAATATTCCAGCCTCTTTGTATCTCAGCTTCCCCACTTCACGGAGAATGCTAAAACATAAGAAGTAGATACTGAGTTTCCAACATCTCTTTGCTCTCATACTGTCAAAATGCTGGTTTCCTCTGCCAGCCTGTAGATTTTCTCAAAACTGCATTTGGCATCATTGTTTTCAGTATTATCCAGGTAGTCTATTTGTTAGGGGTCTGGCTTCTGCCATTGTTCCCAGGTGGCTCAGTGGTTTAGCACCGCCTTCAGCCCAGGACGTGATCTTGGAGACCCGGGATCGAGTCCCCTGTTGGGCTCCCTGCATGGAGCCTGCTTCTCCCTCTGCCTGTGTTTCTGCCTCTCAGTCTCTCTCTGTGTCTCTCATGAATAAATAAATAAAATCTTTTAAAAAAACTTTTATAGATTTATATTTAAAAAAAACAAAGAAACAAACTTTCTGGCATGTGGAACATATGGTACATATACTAGAACCAGATACCTGTGTGATGTGCATCTTTCCTAACCAAGTTGTCCGTGGAGATGCACACATGTTATAATCACATTTCCTTTCCTTTCTTGAACTAGGAATTAGCCTGGGACATATATTATTTCAATAACTCTGAAGTAGGGAGAAACATGCAATAGAGAGTATATGTTTCTTAGATTAAATCACTGTTATGTTCACTTTGTGTTTCCACATGGCAGATGTGACTCCTAGAACTACTTCCATTAACCTGAAAACTTTATTTCAGACCAGAAGGCATTCAGCAGATTTGGGCTTTATGTTGTTTCTCGTTTACCTAGAAAGTAAATTTGTGTCTTCAAATTAGAATTAATATGAAAGCCAAAAGGCATAATTTTTGGATTACCTGTTTGTGTTCAATATTCCTCTTCATGTGCATTATGAAGATTTGCTTCAATATTTAATTCATTTATGGAACAAACATCATATGCTAAACATCACCGAATCCCTGTATTCAAGGTTCACAGTTTGGGGAGAGGGTAGGGAGACACACCTGTCAAGGTTTAAAAATAGTATGTGAAAAAGACCATGAAAACACTGACCTGGGAGAGGACAACCCAGGGTGAGTCAAGGAAAACTTCTTGACGTTGAAGTTGTGCCTTTCGAATGAACGAGAGTCCCTCAGACAGAGGAAATGGGGTCGGGTCTTCCAAATTGGAGGAGAAACCTGGTTAAAGACGTGGTGGTGGTGAAGTGCTTGGTGAGGAATTCTGGGTGTATAGTCCATTTTCTAAGGTAATAATTCATAAAGATTTTTTGAGTCTATAATCTGCTCAGTGAATTGTAGAAATAGATCTATAATAAAATGTTTGCCCTATTTACCAGACCAATATTTTGTTTTCAGTAAGGATTTTGTTCAACACATATTTTTTAAAGATTTTATAGGTTTAGTTTAGAGAGAGAGAGAGGGTACAAGTAAGGGGAAGAGCCAAGTGGGGGAGAGAGTGGGAGATAATTTCCAGCAGACTCTGCACTGAGCTGATTGCTGGTCTGTGAGATGGACATGGGGTTCGATCCTACGATCCTGAGATGATGACCTGAGCCAAAATCAAGAGTTGGAGGCTTAATCAACTGAGCCACCCAGGTGCCCCTTTACTCAACATATTTTTTTTTAGTGCCTATTATCTAGTAGACCCCATAAGGGAAAAGCAAATAAACTCTATCTTCTAAAGAAATACCCAATTATTTGAGGATGTAGCCATGTTTATTTAATCAAGAAACTTGTTTAACCTGATGCATGATGAGAAATGAAAAGATGCTGTTGGGCACCGAGGAGGGAGCAGTTCTCAGGATTTAGCACGGGGTCTCAGATCATCTACGTACAGAGAGGATTCATGGACTTCACATTCTTTCCACTTTATGGCACAGACACCAGACCACAAGCTTTACCTCACCAACCACTCAGACCCTGCCAGGCCCAGACAGCCTTCCCCACAAAGGCCCCCATTCATCATTTCTTCACTCTGTGATTGAAATGTGATGTGGTATCAGGCAATACTAGAGCTAAATATGGGATCGAAAACCCAAATTGCACTAGGGTGGTAGCTTTGTGGTTTCCAAGTCTTTTTTAACAGACCTCACAAATTGGACACACATCTTGTTCTGCCCAGATGATTATGACTCCATGGGCTGGGAAGGCCCAGCATGACAACCAGCACTTGTCTCCCAGCTTATGACATGCTGCCCCTCACGTGTCTCAAAGCCTCCATGGCTTTATCCCTATAAATACCGCATCCCTGTACTGATGAGATACAGAAAGAAGGCAGGTAGAGGTTGGGGGCTAACATGAGCATCCGTGACGGTCTTCCAAAGTTGGGAGAGACCATCCACCTTGTCCTGCCTCTGGTTTAGAAGCAGAAGGTCTCAAGGAAGGAGAGATTAGGCAGTTCTTAATAATCTGGTCTCAGAACTTGGAGGCCCATCTTGTACTGCTCTTGTTTCAAATGGCTCCTCTGGAATTTTTAATTAACTTCAACATCTGATTCATTCTGTTGGAAACTTACTTGGTCACTTTGTATGACTGCTGGTGGCAGGGGTCCTGGAGGAGCTTGTGGTGTGATTGTGAGGCTCCCACCCTCTGCCTAGGAACACTAGGTCCTGTGGGGAAGAATTCTAACTAAAACAGATCTGATTCTTGCTCCCTCTGGCTCTTGTATATGCTGAGTATTCAGGATGGTGTATGTAGAAGAGCTGAAGTGTGGGTGAGTCAAATATTGCACATTCCATGGGTGGAAGGAGGTTCATTCCCGAACATTCGCAAGTATTACAGTCATATATGTAAAAATGCTATGTAAATTTTTTCATTTTATTTTATTTTATTTTATTTTTAAATTTTTATTTATTTATGATAGTCACAGAGAGATAGAGAGAGAGGCAGAGACACAGGCAGAGGGAGAAGCAGGCTCCATGCACCGGGAGCCCGACGTGGGATTCGATCCCGGGTCTCCAGGATCGCGCCCTGGGCCAAAGGCAGGCACCAAACCGCTGCGCCACCCAGGGATCCCCAAATTTTTTCATTTTAATAAAAATGAACATATATATATTTAGCATCTTACTTTTTTTAAGTAAGAAAATACCCAAGCCCAGGGATTTTTCTTTGGATCAGTATTTGATGTTCTCACAGATCTATAGCTGTTAGGGAAGAAAACCCAACTTCCCTTTACCTCTGTTCTGATCTGGTCTCTTACACTGTGTTGATTTTTACCCCACACTACAGTTATCAAGTATGAGCCAAGATAAAGATATGTTATTAGGCATAATTTTCATCCTTCCATCTCCAACGCTGACTCATTCTGTTTACGATCCAGTCACAAGGGAGACCCACATGGTTTTTTTTTAGACATCAGCAGTGTACAAAGAAGCACAGACTTATTAGTTCACACCACTTTTCAAATCAACAAAGAAATATGGAGCTTTTGAGCTTAGTGAATAATCTGCTTTCTCTCCCTTCCTCCCAAGACAGCTCAGAAGTTTTCAGTGTGGTCCAAGACCATTATTTCACTGCATATTGCTGAAGGATTTTACCCCACAGCATAATTATCCAGATGTAATATTAGGTATATTTATATTCCAAGGAAACAGCATTTTTTGTGATTCCAAAAATTTTTGGAGGAAATATTCTTTTTAAGGACCTATGAAAGCACTTTTTAAAAAATGGCGTTAAATTTTATGTTCATCACATAATAGACTATACATCTATTGAAGTGGAGATTATTTCCATGTGTTCCATGGGAAATTTTATGTTTGGTCTCTGTTAAACTTACCTTGAATAAAGTTAGATTGAAAACCTAGTATGTAAGTTTCGATAAGAAAAACTTTCACAGTATAATTCATGTGTTGAGGAGTCAGAAGGCATTCCCTTTAAGGACTTACTAAGAAGTTGGGCTGATGTCTTTATTTCTAATATTTGTTAAATCTGTGAAATATAATAAAGTATCTCTCAGGTTAGTTATCTGTGCAACTGTGGGGTGTCTTTAATTTATGATACTCTGTCTTTAATTTATGATAATCCAGACTTTTGTCTACTTCCTTTTACCCACCTGCCCTTTCTTCCTACTTCCTTCCTACTTCCTTCCTACCCATGAATCATCATGAAAAAAAAGCTAACAAAAATTGGAAGCATTATGGAAATTCATAGATCTGAATTTAGAATTACTAATCTATTTTTCATCAAATATTGAGTTCCTTCAGTGTACTAAGGCCTTTAATTTCTATTAAAGAATAGTGTAAACTGGTAACACATTGACCTTCCCTGAAGGATCCTGCATTGTAGCAGGTGATACAAATGTTTAAACAGCAGTTATCAAATTTGAAAAGTATTGGTACAGAGGTAAATAAAAAGTGTTGTAGAATATGCATAGGAAGGAATTTGTTCTACGTGGTGGCATTTAAAAGGCTGTGACCTCATAAGAGGTAACTTTAAAAAAAAAAGAGGTAACTTTAACTGGATCTGGGCAGGTGGGTAAGAGCTTGCAGAGTTTTCAAGAGAGTCAGCATGGGTTATCATATAGGGGTTGCAAATTTACTTACTCTGCTCATATGCATGGATCACTTAAAACTAGGTTCACAAATCTCACCTTCCTCATAAACATCCATCCTACTGAACAGTGGGCCAGGGGCTGGACTGTAGAGCAGGACTTTAACTTGTCAGTTAATTCCATTTCACCCCCTTCTGTTTTTTCTGTTGTGAATGGCTCAATATCTTTGGGAAATTCTCTTTCAGCTTTCGTCTCTCTTCCCCTATGCCCTTATCCATGACGGTAGATAGAATTTCTTTCTGGATGTTTGGGAGAGTTTTTGTGACTTCTTGAGAGCAGGGAGAAGATTTGTCTAGATTCTCACGGAGTCTTCTAGATCTGGCCCCTGGACAGGAGTTCACTGAGGTACCATTGGTCCCACTTGAGTTTGTGCAGAGAAAAGTTTGGATTCATGATTTTCCTTGTCCATAAATGTCCACATTTATGAATCTGTGGAATGTTTGCCCACTGCAATCTTGTTCCATGACCTCACAGCTCTGTAAAACCATGAATGTCTCAATTCTGAAGTTTTCTTCTGTACAAACAGGACTACTAGATCCTTTTCAGGCTGTATACAGGCGGAGGCAACCAAGAATACTGTTGCCAGTTAGGAGGTAGAAGGAGAGCTGGGTATCTGGAGGTCAGCAGTGTACCCCAGAGACACCCAGGGAAACGAACACCTCACATTATGGTACTTAGATTTTTTCATAGATATCTGGTTCTTTCTCCAGAAGTTTCACTGAGTTATCCAGCTTCTTTGCTCTTCCAGGGAGAGACTATTTAGCAACACTATGTCAGAGATAATGAAGTACTCAAATAAGAACGTGATTTTGAGGAATGACTGGAAACAGTAAGTTCAAGATGCATTAAAGTCAGAGTCAAACAGATTTTGTTTGAATTTGGGGCTTGAGTAAGTAGTTCAAGATGAGCTCAACGTTTGTTGCTTGGGTGATGGTGTAGTTAGTGTTGCCATTGGTCAAAATAAACAATATACTGTGATGAGTTGGGGAGTTAATTTAGTGAGGCTAGTTTTGGTAATTGTCTTAATCTCTTTGGGGTGCTCTAACAGAATACAATAGATTGAGTGGCTTTTAAACAACTCAATTTGATGAGGGTGGGAAAGTCCAAGGTCAAGGTGCCAACATATTATGGGTGAGAGCCAATGTCCTAGTTCTTCGATGGACATCTTCTTGCTGTGTCCTCATGTGGTAAAAGCAACAAGAGATCTTTCTGGGGTCTCTTTTATAAGTCACTAATCCTGTTGATGAGGGACTCCACTTTCATGACCTAATCACCTTCCAAAGACCCCACCTCCAAATACCATCATGTTGGGAATTAGGTTTCACTATAGGGTTTTGTTTTTTTTTGTTTTTTTTTTTTGTTTTTTTTGGCAGGAAGGAGCACAAACATTCAGAATAAGCAATGGATAATACATTTTATTTAAATCTTTTCAGTGTGTTTTACTATACTTAACAGAACATTATCTTCTCTCTTTGCCTGTCCAGTGTAAAATATGACCCTAGAAATTTAAATTGCATATTATTGTGAGAAATCCTACTTCTGTTCTAGGTTTGAGGAGACTGTGACTCAGAAAGTTCAGTTGAGAAAAGATTAGAGCTGAGGTCGTCTGATCCCAAAGCTTGTGTGCTTCTCATTGTTTCATATTGTCTCATGGAAAGAAAAATCAAGAAACGGAATCAAGGCATTTCGTGGAGCTGGCATATTTTTATATGTCAATATTTTTTAACATATAACGAGATGTTGAAGCTGCAAGACCACTGCAGAATAGCAGTTTTACTTTTAGCGTCTATATTCATTTATTCAATTGATACTTGGATTTTATAGAGTCTTCACAGTGGGGCTTCTCTCCCTTTCCAGTATGCTTTTAGGACTTGTAAATCATGTGACTAGCACTAGAGGTGTGTCTTCTGGCCAAGGGATGGGGAAAATTAAGACCCCTTCCTGAATAATTTAGTTGTAAAATAACTTAGACACAGTAATTTAGAGACAAAATATGTAAAACGTAGTTTAAACGCTGTTTTAAATGATGGGGAAGTTTGGTTAAAAACTCCTGAGATTAATTGCCATCCATAGTCCCTTTTGGTAGCAGAGACTTCTTATTTATGTCCTCTTCCTATTCTGAAGCTTGTTGGCTGCAAACACACAGGCGGAGGTCTTGGCGCAGGATGAAGGAGGTGAGTGGTGAGGGATTATTCAGGAATTCTAGCCATATACACGGTATGCATAGTATACACAATCAGCTCATTTGAGCCCTGACCTCGTCATGGGTTGATTCAAATGCCAGCTCTGCTCTGTAAGAGCTGTTTGACCTGGGCTAAGTCATTGAGGCGATACAACACTCTTTAAATCTCCTTTTCATTAACAACTCAAGTTGCTTTGACAAATACCTATTGAATTTGAGACAAATTCCTTTTTCAAAATAATGGGAGCATGGAGCACATTAAACAGGCCCTTAACCTATCAATTGTTACTATGACAAAAACATGCACATTCTCATTGTAAAAGCCCAGCCAAGTCTGTGGTTATTGTTTATTTGTTCATTTTTAAACAAGCTAGTTAGCTATTTTGTCTGCACATTGCTACAGGCCCAGTGGGAGCCACAAGGCAGAGTTCTCTTGTGTGGAGCTCAGGGTTGCTCTTGGGTGCAATTGGCAAAGGGGAAGAAAGGTTTGATGTTAATCCAGAATGTTTCTCAAAGGCTATACATGATTTGCAAATGGATTAGCTCTCTATGGATGCCTAGGGAATTTTTATACTCAGTTAATTTTAGAAAGAACTTTTATTTAGAGCTGCTTTTATGCCTGTGATGGGGAAGGCCACACCACAATTACACATTTTTAGAAGGGTGGATCCTTTGATGACAGATATAATTTCTACCCCCTCATTTCTCTCCAGTTGAAAGATTACCATTTAAAAATCCTTTGAAAAATGGTTTGATCCTTTTTGCAAATGCAGAATTTTCTTTTTCAGTCTTGAGGAGATTTATGTAGGCTGTAGTGTTTAGTCGAAAAGGACACGCCAGGGAGTTGAATCCTTTCCTTATCCAAAGTAGAAAGGGCGTGGATTTTTTTTTTTTCCTTTGATGTGGGTGAGGCACACCTCTTCCCTAACACTTCTGATGATTTTAGTGTTTCCTGCTGTTGGAACTTTACCCTGAGCATCTTTTCTCCCTTTCTTCCCCTTAAAATACATAAGGTGTTTTTGTACAACTCATGGCAAATACAATCTTGGGTACGTTAGGCTGAAGAAGCAAGGCTAAAACATTATTTTCATAATTGGGTTTTCACATTTTTAGAAAATCAATTTTATCATAAGAGGAAGACCTGGACGTCCTCATTCACTAGTTGGTTTTTATGACTTAAAGGGATTGCAGGTAAGTTCCACAATCCTCTGCACTATGGGATTCTAGTCATATATACATATTCACTTACTTAAACTTGGAATATTATGTTCCTTACAAAATATGATGACAGTAAAACCTCCATTTTTGGTAAAATGTGTGTGCATGTAATCTTTGCTCGAGAGTGATTCTCCCTTTATGCTAATGATGTGTTGACATTAGCAGTGGCAATTGATTGTTCTTGAGCATTTATTCTATGCACAGCACTTTGCCAAGCACATCTCCTGTATGAACTCATTTATTCCTCATAAGAATCTTGATGTTGGCATTATTATTCTTATTATTATCTTTTTATAGATGAGGAAACCAAGGCTACCTTCTGCATATTCATATAGTAGGGGAAGGCAAATTCAGCATTTGTGTCCAGGTTCATGACACAAGGTCAGTGTTTTTCGGCCATTAATTTATTTAGCCTTTCAGCTGAATGCCTTAAATTGGATGTCCCGAAAGCCATAGCAATTCAAAACATTTCTGTACCCCATGAATTGTAATTTTGTTAGAATAAGCGAGTAGCCGAGTATTGTCATGTTATTCTTGCTACTGTCTTGGTCATGTCATTGACTCTTTGAGTGACTTCAGTTTTTCTGTTTCATCATATAACTTACTTTATGATCTAAAATACAGTTGGCTTAAAGAAAATTTGTCGTTTTGCAATTTTGATGCAAACAGCTCAGTGAACAGTGTTGGTACCTAGGGCAGGCATATGGCTGATGTTTCATAGTGTCTCTCCTCCAGACCAGACTGGTGGGCTGAGGAAAGGTCCCTTGTTTTCTGGAGCCTGAAGAGAAGAAAATAATCAAACCAGGTGGTAGTGTACTTTCGCAATCAGACTCATTTCCCTAAAAAAATCTGAGGCCTTTTCCCTTGCTTCAAATCACCGGTTTTTATTTCATTTGTATTCAATTTCAGTTTTGTAAAGATATATCATACAACTTAATGTAGGAAGCTTTTGTATTATAGCCACTTATTTTGGGGTCAATGGTAACATGAAGCTATATATATATTTTTTCATATTAATTATATGCTAAAGTAAGAAAAGTAGATCAGATAAAAACTTAAAGACTTCTATTTAAATGTATATTACTATAATCTCTAATTTTAGTCTTTAAGGTGTCAAAGTATTTTACAGACATGAACTTAACAATAATAAATGATGCATCTGGGCACCTGGGTGGCTGAGTGGTTGAGTGCCAGCCTTCGGCTCCGGTCATGATCTCGGGGTCTTGGGATTGAGTCCCATAATGGGTTTCCTGCAGGGAGCCTGCTTCTTGTTCTGCCCATGTTTCTTCCTCTGTGTCTCTGATGAGTAAATAAAATCGTAAAAAAAATAAATGATGACATAAAACATACAAAGGTTTTATAATTTACTGATTGATTCTTATTCATCATATTATTTGATAATTTCTATAGCTTTATGAAAAAGGTAGGAATACTTACACTTTTCCTGTTATGGAGGTGGAGAGACTGAGGCAGAGAAGTGCCAGTTGTGTGTTTGGAAACACTGTAAGCATTAGATAGTCGAACTGGGTGTGAATCTTAGCCATAGCTGTAAGCTTGGTAATCTAAACCCTAAACTTCTTTTGAAGCAAATTATTGTTTGTGTGGGGATGAAACATCAGCATGTTTCTTTTTACTTAATTAAGAGGTTCTGGAAGGTGTCTATGAATTCAGCAGATGGGAAGGCCATTCTTTTTATCCCATTCTCTCTTTTTTTTCCATCACAGAAGTGGCCTGGATAACTCTTCTTCTTCTTCTTCTTTTTTTTAATGACTTTTACCTTAGGTTTTACAGAGACCACCTAGAACAAGGTTAGAAAATTGCCCAAATCTCATTCGCTTTCAGCTTTTTTGCCAACAAGATCATCTGAAGACAGTGAAATAAAGACTAAAACTCTTACCGTGATACCCAGGGTCTTTTATGCAACACAGCCTTGCTCACTTATAGCCACATTGCCCACTGCTCACACCCAGTTTTATTTTCTCTAGCTTTAATAAAAATATTGGCATTGCCTGATTCATTCTGCTCACTTATGTATCTGTGATTTTATTTATGCCTTTTTTTTTTTTTTTCTTTTTTTTGCCTGCCAGGTCCTAATGCCACCCCATGAACTGATTTTCCAGACTGTGTAGTCACTTCCCTAACTCATCCATGCCTGTGAATTCTCTTTCTATTTGTTTTGTCTGCCTTTACTTATAAGCATAATATATAAACCGCCTTTCCCTACTGTGTTGCAATAACTGCAAAGTTGTTTACTGAATAGTTTTATAGTCTAAGCACTGTCCTAATTACTTTTTATGTATTATTTAATGGCCTATAATATACCTCTGAAATTGCTATTAACACCCTCTCCCCATAGATGAGAAAACTGGGCACTGGAAGTTTTGATTCCCTAGGTCACACAGTTAGTAAATGACGACAGTATTTTAAATTCGGATCTGTCTCCTTTAAAGCCAAGGCTTTTTACCATTAAAACATACAGCCTCAAGTCAGTGAATTTAAAAAGTTTAATATCTTATTTACTTCTGTGAACCAGTTCCTAGCCCCATATATGGTGTTGGTGGATGGTCAGTTAAGCAGGTGGAAAGTGTGATGCAAACTCGGGGAAGTGTCTTTCTGTGTCTTATTTATTTATTTGTTGGTATGTATGTATGTTTGTTTGTTTGTTTGTTTATTTATTGAAAGAGAGAGAGTGCAAGAGCAAGGAGAGGCAGAGGGAGAGAGAGAGAATCTTAAGCTAGGCATGGAGCCTGACGTGGGGCTCAGTCTCATGGTCCTGAGATCTTGACCTGAGCTGAAATCAACAGTCAGACGCTTAACCAACTGAACCACCCAGGTGCCTGAGTCTTCCTGGGTCTTTGGAATGTTACTGGATTCTTAATCTCTGGAAGATCAGTTATTAAGGAAATAAGGTATTATGGTCTGTGGACCTATGCTGTGAAATCATATTCTACTAAACATTAAAAAAATAAAAATAAAATTTAAATGAATGTGTTGGTCATTAGTTGCTTGTTTATTCATAAATTTATGGTTCATTATTTATGTGCTAATTCTCAAAATAATATCTCGTAGTAGATACTGTAATGTCCCATTTTACAGATGTAGGTTATTGAGGCACAAAGGGGTTACGCTGATGTCCATGGTTACGTAGATAGTGAATGACTGAGCAGGACTGGAGCATGGTAGACATTCAGGCTCCAGAGCCCATGGCCCCCACCACAGTGCATATATTGTCCATGTGAAGCCTCCTACCGTAGCCCTGCACCTCCCAGCAAAGGGCCCACAGGAGCTGTCTGACCACTCTTGCAACTTTTGACTAAAAAAAACAAAAACCAACAAAACGTGTACCTGCTGGTTTCTTTGCAGCTTGCCTGGAAGAGCAGAGTCTTGGTTTGCAGGAAGAAAATGATGATCTTATTGAGAATAAATAAAAATAAACAAATGAAGAGTTTGGGCATGCATTCAGAGCAGAAAGAATTGAGCTTATTTTTTTTTTCTTTTCTGCGTAATTACTCAGTGAGGAGAGTAACAATTGAAATTGCTAAAGCCCTTTCTAGTTTGTGAAAACCTATGTCTCTTGGTCCTACGTTTCTCTGTCAATGGGGCTATTATTGTTCGTCCCTCTCCTCTGCTAGTTTATAAAGCTCCTGATTCCCCGTAACCTCTTGTCTTTAATAGCTGATAATGAAGGATGGTTGCATTGAATAGAAGAGCAAACAACATCTTCCATTTCTTGAGATCTCGCAAGTGCCAAATGATTGACACATATTTTCTGGTTTTTGTATTAGTAGCAATCATATTAGTTTTAACCAGACAAAAATGTAATCAAAAGTGTCAAAAAGAGCAGTTTAATAGCTCTGACTACAGACTTTTTCCATCTTTCAACAAATGTTTGTTGAAAGGTTACCAAATACAAGAGCCTGTTCTAGGCAAAGAAGCCAAAATGATAACTAAAAAAATGGAAAAAAAAAAAAAAACACTAAAAAACAGAAGAACGTGTGATCTCTGGATTCATGGAGCTGGCTTACTGTCCAGGGACTTTGAAAGCTACATTCTTCTCCCCATTAGGTGCTTCTCCACTCTGCCTACCTCCAAACTCCAGTTATACTTCATTATGTCTTGAGGAAGAGGATTGGAAGGGTTTAGAATAGCTCCCTGTCCATTCTTACATGATGTTTTTAGCCATGTCGGAGGCAGTTGGAAGGGCCCTTGAGACTGATTTGTCCTGGGCCAACAGAAGCAGTTTTGAGTCATCTGAAAATTGTTAGATGTAGTGACGTATTGCTTTTTCTCGTCTCATATTTCCATAAATTGCAGTCGGGACTTGAAATTTGGATGAAGAGAGGATAAATTCTAATCATGTTATGACTGGAGTCTGAACTTAGGTGAATAATTACTGGTTTTTCCAGGTTTCCTCTTTGTTTTTCTTTCTAAATGTATGTCTCAAGGGTATTTTCTCTATTTTCTGGTAAAATTAATACTGTTAATATAATAACCAAAATCCTTATCATTTCAAAAACACTTTATAATTCATTACGTCTTTTGAGCTACACAATGGCCATGTAAGGTGGATATTTGCCATTTCCTTTTACATGATGAGGTATCCAAAGGGGTGACACAGTATTCCTAAGTTCACCTCTAGGCAAGGAATATTCCATGTTTCTTTGTATGAGACAATATTGCCATCACTCAGGACAGATTTCAAGACCATTCTGTCTGCTGGGGTGTGTGGGTGTGTGTGTGGGTGGGGAGGGGGCGGGTGAGAGAGAGAGAGAGAGAGAAAGGGGGAGAGAGATTGAGACCAAGGATGGGAGAGGAGAAATTCAATCTCAACTGATTTTCCAGATCTGGATCCAGACCTCAGACCCCTTTGCTGGCATAAAAGGCTTTTCCTCTGTCTGGACAGGGGATGAGAGAAGGACAACCATGAAACAGAGCCAATTGCTACAGATGACTAGGCAGAGAAAATGTTGAGAGTTGCTAGGAGACCAGTTGTGCTGTCAGGCTCAGGAATGAGAACATGTCCGATGGAGGGCACTGGGCTGGAATTCGTGTTATACACAAAACGTTCAATCACGCATGCCAGTGGGACTGAGTCAGAATCAACCAGAGCTAAAAACAGTCAAGAAAGTTTTCCTACCTCTTTTTTTGTTTTTTTGTTTTTTTAATCTTTTTTTCTACATTCGTATTTTTTTCAGATACAGACTCCTGGTTAAAGATTCCACAGTGGCTGTGGGATACTTAGGCAATTTTTGTGACTCTCTGAGGTAGGTGGTGCTGTGTTTTGAATGGTCATTCAGAATGACGAAATTTTCTCCCAAAATAGTAAGCTCAATGGGAGTTTTAGCTTGCTTGCCTTTGGAGTTCCTTTGAGGTAGTTGAAATTATTGATCAAGTGAATCATCCCTGCCGAGTGCAAGTCAAGACTCCTCCCACTGTTTACAAGAGAAGAACTGACTCACCTGAAAGACCTTCTTGTTGCTGTCATCTGTGCTTACACCAAGCACCCAGTGTAACCTAGAGCTTGCCCTCTTTTCTCTGTGGCTTTCCTTTCTCCTCACATGCAGGAGGACAGAATTGTGTGGTGCACCTTATGAAATACTTAGCTTCATTTGGTGCCAGGACCATAGATAGGTGTCAGCAACTTGGAACAACTTAGGTTTGTCCTATGTACCTGGGTCACAAGGTCAACTTGGAACGGGAAGATGTGTGGATCCTTAAGCGACACTTACTTTGTAAGAGTCTACCTGTCTTAGTGCATTTATTCTTTTCTACCTTGCATGGCAGTAGCTTCTTTCCTGTTCTAGTTTGTGTTGCTGGAGCTATGATAGCTGCCTCATTTTTGCACAATTAAGGTAGAACGTCACTACATTTTAGAATTGCCCAGCATTCCATTTCCTACAGCCAGGAAAGAACTCTAGGGAATGTTCCAGCTTTTGATAGTTTATGGTCAAACACATCTTCTTTCTTGTCAAGATTCCAGGAAGCAGGGAGCGCTTGGCTCCTGAAGTCCAGAGTGTGTTCCTGCCAAAGCACATAAATATCTTGAAATTAAGGACAGTTGTCCTTAATTACTTCAGTTTTAGTGCATATATATGATATCACATCTTAAAATGGCCGGATGCCACCACTGCTGGCATTGAAGGTTAATAAGCCCAAGAAGAAAAAAACCCAAAGTTGTCCAAGAAATACGAAATGAATAGGTGAAATAAAATCTGCTCAATTCACATCTAATACCACACAGAGCAACAGTTTATGTTACCATGAGCAGTACAAGACCAAGCTGGGATTAAATATGCCTGGGGGATTTTCTCTGAAACAGAGCCGACACAACTTAAGAAATACTTCAGCTTTGAGAAGTTTAACTATGAATCGTTTACAAAGTCAGTCATATTGTTCCTCTGATATAAAATCTGTGATGATCCCTCTACAGAATGAAGAGTGAGCCTGCCTTAGCCTGGAATCCAAGGCTCTGGACGGTTGGTTGGTCTGACCAGTTATCTCATTCAGTTCAACCTTCTACTGCTCCTTTCCGGGTACCCTAAGTACCGACCCAGACTCTCTCCCACTGGTCTTTTCCTTGCTACCTCTCCCTTTGATCCCCACATGCTTGTGGATGCCACCCTTTGTTCAGAGCCCTTCAGGAAGCTTTTTCAGACCCCTGCAGTTTGGAAGATTGCTTTCCCTTTATGTATTCCTCAGTCCACTTACTCTTTCCTATTCTTTAGGACCATAACTTGTTTCATGTTCTGATCATCACTACTAGGGCATGAGCTCCTTGAGAACAGAGACCTTCTCTGTTTCACCTTTGTATTGGTCAAAGGATCACCCACATTAGGTATAAAAAAGTGGTAGTGGAGCGGATGAGCAATATCTGGAGGAAGTGCTGTTTGTCAAGTATCCTCATTCAAGGTGAGCGGAGAACAGCTTGTGCAAAGTGGAGGAGAGGAGTCTTAGAAAGAAGTGATTGTATTCAGAGCCGTTCTGATTGTCCAAGAGTTGTCGTCTCTGTGTGTATGTTCCTCTCTCTCTCTTGTGCTTACAGGTCTTTCCTTAATTTTAGAGGAGTCTTAGGAGGATGTGTGGGGTAGGGAGAGAAAAAGACATGAAACGAGAGTTGATAATCGAAAGAGATGCTGGGGGAGGTGCCTGGGTGGCTCACTTGGTTAGGCGTCTGCCTTTGGCTTAGGTCATGATCCTGGGGTTGAGCCCAGTGTAGGGCTCTCTGCTCAGTGGGGAATCTGCTTCTGGCACTTTCCTGCTTATTCTCTATCTCTCTCTTTCTCTGTGTCAAATATATATACATATATTTTAAGAAATATATTTTTAAGAAATATATATATATTTTTTAAAGAAAGAGATGAGATGGCTGGGTGGCTCAGTGGTTGAGTGTCTGCCTTTGGTTCAGGTTGTGATCCCGGGGTCCTGGGATCCAGTCCCACATCGGGCTCCTTGCAGGGAGCCTGCTTCTCCCTCTGCCTATGTCTCTGCCTCTCTCTCTGTGTTTCTCTGAATAAATGAATACAATCTTAAAAAAAAAAAAAAAGAAAGAAAGAAAGATGTGCTGGTTAAGGAGACACTAGCTTGCCTTCTTCCTGGTGCCCCACCCTCTCTCTGTCTTTTTATCTTTCCCCTGTGGTTGTAAGTAGACAGGATCAGTTCTATAATACTCATACAAACACAGTTTTGTGAATATGGGAGTTTGGAAAAGTGAGACATCTCCTTCTCTTTATAGAGAAGCCTTAACCTTGAGATTATAAATTTGGAAGCATAATGCTCAGATTTAGTTTTGGACTTACTAGAATAAATGAGGTTTTGAGATTAAGTGGTCTAATTACACTTTAGTGAATAAATTGAAAAAGTACAAGATGGAATGTTTTAGTTAGAGGTCATATAGCTTTTTTTTAGTGGAGACTCAAGAGTAAACCCAAGTGTCCTGACTTGTAGGTTAAGTGTCCTGTCTTTTATTTGTGCAGTAGTGTTTCTTAATTTAGTGATAAATCATTCATCTTATAGTCTGTTTCGATAGCTGATCCACGCACAAAGAGTAAACTGTGTTCAAAAATATTCTTTGTAAGTTCCATTTGTCACGTTAAAAATGCAGGCAAGGTTCATAGTGCTGCAGACGTGATTCATCAAATCGTCTTAATTTGTAGCTGATGTGAGGTATGGCTTAGTTCAAAAAGAGCAAAAGTGTTTGGTTACACATAAACGATCTGTTTCCAGTATCACAAGCATCTCTTCCTTCAGCTCACGTTTGTGGGGCATCCATACAACACTGTACCACTGGCTTTGAAACAAAATCAGTTTGCCATCAGCCCAGCTGCAGACATTCTAGCCCTGTTCTCTGCATTTGTCCTACTTCCACCGACCGCACTATAGTTTCAGGACACACTGCCATCATGGTCCTTCAGTTGTGGCCGGCAGAGCTGTGACTCCCAGGCCAGATGAAGGAGTGCATGCTGGCTCTGTGTTTGATGATCCCCTTGCCATCTACACTCGTGCATGCCTGTAGTTGATTAGCTCAGACTCTCCTGGAAATTGAATAAAGGCAGATTGTGGTTCATTTTGAAAAATAAGGTTTTATCAGAAACTGTGTAACAGTGGGATAGCATCCAAGTCATTGTGGCCTCTGTTCTTTGTAGCCCTGAAGAAGTGGCCAGAGGGGTTGAAGTGAGTGACTTCGTAGGCTTTCTTCTAGCTCTGCTGCAAGGCCACACTGAGAAAGCCAGCATTCAGTGGATGGAGTTATTTTTTATCTTTTTCATCAAAGCATAGCATATACGCAAAGAAGCTCACAGCTTCAAAGTGACAATGTATGTGTCCATTTAACAAAGACCATTTACCATCACCCACAGTCCGTTCAGGACTCTAGATTAGATCTTTGTGCATTAGTGCCTAGGTGATAATCAGTGCTTTTTACAGAGTTGATTACAAGCTACTGTTTATATTATCTACATGTTTTTGATGTGGTTTTGTTTTTGCTATTTGAAGAGTGATAGAAGTACAGTTTAAAAATAGTACGGATGAAAAAAATAGTACAGGATGACAGTAACTCTGATAGGAGACTGTTACAATAGTGGTTTAGGAATAATACTTACTTTTTCTGAAATAATACACGTTCATTGCAGACAATTTACCAAATACAAAGAAGCAGAGTACAAATAAGAAACTAAACTATCAGTGCTCACTCAACATCATCTCCCAGACCTAATCATTCATACCACTTTATGCCTACCATTTCAGATACATCCCAGCTAGATATACATATATATTTAAATAAAATTTGACTCGTGGTGCATATTGTTCTGTGACTTTTATTAATTAAGTGTATAAAATGAAATATTTTACATTTTTAAATGGCTGTAGTGTAACTATAAGATGAATGCATTATAATTTATTTAACACACACTGCTCTACTTACTTGAGCTGTGTACAGTTTTGTGCTCTTATCAAGATAGCATGACGCTATCACTTTACTGAAATACTCATTTCACATCATTTCCTTAAAGTACATTCCTAAGAATAGATTTCCTGAATCAAATAGTATGCACACTTGAAGACATCTGAAGTATAATGCCAAATCATTCTTAGAAAGTTGGCACCACTTAATACTCTAAAGAGAGGCAGCTGATAATCAAACATGTTTCCTAGAACCATTGCCAGCTTTCTAGATTATACTTAAGTAAAGGAAACTATGATAATTTGATGGATACAACATTCAGCTTGTCTTAATATAGATCTTTTGATTATCAGTATGAAAAATCTTTAAAAGCATGTTTATTGATCATTGTTCATGTCTTTTGTCCATTTTATTGAGATATTGATTACTTTTCTTATAGCTTTATAGGATCTATTTTATGGCTAAGAATATTTACTTTGCACATATTTTTCCTAATTCATCATTGCTCCTTGAATTATTACCCAAACTCAGACCTGAGATCAGATTTACCCAGAACTAATTTGAAATAAATCTTAAAATGCTACAAAGCAAGTTACCTTTTTAATTACTCTCAAATGGCTTTTTCAAGTTTGCAACTTTTTGTTTGTTTCAACATGTGTGTGCCTAGAAAGACCCATGAATACTACAAGAAGATAATGACTATAATATTTCCTGGAATGGAAAGTAGTGAAATAGCCTAATAGTGCTTTTAAAATTCTCACTGGGATAATTTGGAATAAATTAAATTATTTTATAATTGACTTTTCTAATAAAAATTCATAGTGGCTATCAACCAACATTTGCCCATTGATTAATGTAATGCAGGGTTGGTTAGGAGTTATAAAAGTAGACTGGATTTACATGTCCCTAGAACTGGAAGCAGATTTAACTGATTTGCCAGGAAAAACTTATTGAATATTTTAAGTTTAATTCAGTATTTCTAGGTGTTATATTCCTTTTAGGGACTGGTACTAAAAAAGCCTGCTTATTGTGGTTTATAAAAAGAGACTTCAAAATTAATACAAGCCTTTTAAAGGACACTTATTTCAGCATTTACCTAGTAAACATCTGGATTCTGTCTGGCTGTCTAAAACAAATCATGATAGCTAAAGTCAGTGTCATGGGATTTTGCTTATTAGTTCATGAATTTCAGTGCAAATATGTCATTCTGGAACATGCCGAAATTTATTGAGGAAATTAGGTACTTAGATTTGATGTATCTCTTGGAAGCCGGTGAAAAAAATATTCTAGAATCCAGAATTAAAGCCAAGATGATCTTACTTTCTAAAATTTCTCTAATAAATTTTTCCCTGATTTAATTTATTCTGCTTCCAAATTATTTTTAAAAAGACCTCATGCAGTCTATACATAATTTGATTGTGATGTTCTACTCTGGCCAGCTTTACAAATGAACACTTTAGACTTAATTAAGAGAGGTTAAAGAAGTGAGGACAACGTATAAGCATGAAGCATAAAGCTATAGCAAAAGGGTAAAATTTGAGGCAAATTTGAGGTAATGGAAATCCCTCCTTCAGGCAGACCATGTGTTTTTACTAAAGATAACTTTTTGAGAACTCTGCCTGTTAAATTTGGCTTGTTAGAAATAAGAGTGTTTAATGTGGGAAGGAGAAATGGCTGTGTATATAATCAAGATTTACTGTCCTATAAAATCTTGCCTCCTTGCTGTAACTGTGAGTACTTCCTCCTTGGTTACAGTTCTTGGTTATGCTGGAGAGGAAAAGGTGAGGCAGCATGACCAAGGCAAGTCCTGCATGCTCCTTCAGAGGACACATTCAGTTTTTGTGCCTTCAGGAGCCCCTTGACATTCTTAGAACTTAATTATCCCAAATGCAAGACAAAAAGTTGAACCAGATAATTTCTAGATCCCCTTCTCCACCTTGTAATGTATTAGGACTTCTAAGAAAGTGAGATAGATGTCATGAGATGAGAACAATCTCAGATTATCACCATCAATTCCTCCAGCCCACCAGCTTCTGAAGATACATAGACATGCTGCTGTTTCCCTTCTATCTCAACAACAACAATAATAATGTGAAATAAATACAGTAAAATTAAGTAAGTCTGTATAAAGATTTATGATTTTTAAATTTTTGACTAGTACTTTGGGTCTAGCTTATTTCCTGTAGCTTTCATAAGGAGTTCATGCTTGCAATTCTCCTCCTCCTCCTCCTTTTTTTCTTTTCTTTTCTTTTTTTTTTAAACACTCCTGTATCATCAGTGTCTCTATAGCTACTGGATGATTGCATCAGCTCACAAACCTATGTTAAAGCACCTATCCGGGCAGCCTGAGTGGCTCAGCGATTTAGCGCCGCCTTCAGCCCAGCACATGATCCTGTGGTCCTGGGGTCGAGTCCCACATCAGGCTCCCTGCCTGATAGAGCCTGCCTGATGGAGCCTGCTTTTCCCTCTGTCTGTGTCTCTGCTTCGCTCTCTGTGTGTCTCTCATGAATAAATAAATAAAATCTTAAAAAAAAAAACTATCTTAAAACAAATACACCTCCTTTGACCTTACTTTTTCTCCAAAAACTTGTCCAAACTTGCTGCTCTTCCACCTCTTCCCCCATTTTCTGCACAACTCATGCTAAGGGTCTACACCACCACATGGCAGTGGTGGTCACAAATGTCCTGCGTGGTCCACAGCTTGCTAGAGCCGATGGTCGATTATATGCCTCCAGCTTTCTTGACCTCTGAGTGGTACTTCATTCTCCTGAAATTGCATCTGGAACCCCTTCTCTAGGCTTTCTTTCTCTGTACTCCTGCTAGATTTCCTTCTTTTAACAGGCTGTTCTCCATCTCCTTTGTGAGCTTTTTGTTTTTTAGTAGACCTCTGAGTGCAGTGCCATGCCATTTCAGTCCTTGAAGAGAGAGGCAGAATTTTAACACAGAGGGAGGAAGACTAAGAAAGAGAGAAAGGGGAACTGGTTGTAAATTTTACAGTGAAGAAACTGTGTCTGGTTGGACCTTAGGGTAGGGGAAGAGGAGATGTATTTATGGAAAGAGCTCAAAATGTCCCATCAAGTGTATAATATCCATGTTGAAATTAGGGACAGATTGTAGGGATTGTGAACCCTCAATTTTTTCTAGCCTTGTCAGTGGTAAAAAGGCAAAGGGTGCTAACTCAGTGAGTTTGGTGAGCTAATTCAGCCCCACATTGAAGGTGGCAATTTCCATTTATTGGAAACCAAAGTCATAGCAGTGTCCCAGAAGAGAAGCCAAGAGTGTGTCACTATAGACTTCCTTGTTCTTCTTGGTATACTTTTTCCAGAGGGTACTACTCCAGGGTCTGGGGCCAAACCACGTGGCAGCTGATATTCATTCCTTAATTCCCCTAATATTTATTGAGCTTCTGTTATGTGGAAGGTACTGATGGGTGAGGCTGTCTTCAATAAATAAACTGGCCAATAGAACTTCTGTTTGAACTAATTAAAGTGCCATCTATGAAAGTCCTGACCTCTTTACTATGAAGTACCTTTTTCCATGCTTAGTCAGGATACCACTGGGCGTGGGATGGGTATATATAGCAAGAGTTTAGAAGTTATAAAAAGGGATTAAATCGATTGATTTAAAAAAAATATTCGCCACTTATTTTTTGACAAAAGTCTTAGAAATCATACTTTAATTTCAATTTTTGGATGTGAAAGCATCAATAAGAAAGAGAACTGAAAATTATTGCTAAAGAAAAAAAATGTACCTTATTCAGATCAGCAAATATCAGTCATCCTACTGGCAAAATAGGTGATCCTTTTAAGTGATAAGCCCTCTCATTCAGAAAATTGCAATTTTGGTTTTTTTTGAAACTGCCCCGTCTTTGTCTGCATCATCTTTTAGGAATATTGCATTGATCAAGCAATAGTTTTCCAAAGAAAACTAATCTCCTACATAGTATGACTCTATGTGGCCTTGCCAGGTCTTGAGAAATGTTAAAAAAAAAAAAAAAAAAAGAGGAAATAGTTTAGTTTTGACATCAGTTTGGGTTTAGAGTAAGCTCAGTTTACCAAATCTGACATTTCTAAAATCCAACAGCTTTTGTGAGAGAAAAAGATGGGACTAACTTTCCACCAACATCTATGTGTGTCCAGCAGGGCCAGACTACTCCAGTGTGGCCAGACCACCCCAGTGTGGCCAGACCACCCACTGGGGGACATACAGAGTGACCAGTGGGGTTGGTTGTGGTATCTGGGAGTTTTATATAATGTTTCAAGGATGGGACATGGTTGTCTATTTCTTTCCAGTTCTTGTTATTAAGCTGTTGCTTTGGTTTTAATTGTCTGTTGCGGTTCAACTGGGTTAATTTCCTTCTTTTCTTCTTAAAGTACTTTCAGAATGTTTGCTGACAGTATATGCTCTTTAAAGTTCTAAGAGAGGATTTTATAAGTCACTTATAAAATTTATCTTAGCTTTCATAAATAATTTTTAGAAACCTTTTTATCAGATACTTACAGGTGGGAAGAATCATAAGTATATGCATATGGTAAGTAAATGTGTCAGCCTCACATGTAACCTAACATTAAGTACTGGTAAGTAACAGAAAACCATTACTTATCCAAAAGAAAAACCCTAGAGAAATTGAGATGACATAGAATAGAATGGTGGAAAGCGCCCGAGGATTTGTCATTGGGAGTTTTTGTGTCACTTTTTTTTTTTTTGTTTACTTGTGTAAGTGAGGGAAATAATTAGTGAAAGGGAAATGGAAGTCACACAAGGATTTGTGCCTTTGCTTCTATGGAAGAGAGATGGAGCTGAAATTTCCAGGGTGTAGAAGAGAATCTCACAATAATTTGTATTTCTTCATCCTCTCTTTTCCTTTATTTTCTCTTCAATAAATATTTCTTGAATGCCACATGTTAGGCATTGTACTGGGTTAAAAAGATGGATCAGAGTCTAATCATGTCTGCTAAGAGCTAAGGATCTGATACTGGATGTATCTACCAAAACACACACATACACACACACACACACAATTATAGTTACATGTAAAGATAAACCACTTGCAGATATAGTGGAGAAAATTACTATTCAGTTAGTCACTTCAGAGAAAGCTTTATCCAGAAAGTGACATGTAATCTGAATCTTGAAAGGTAAGAAGGGGATGAAAAGACATTCTAGATAGGAGGAATACTGTGAACAAAAGCACAGATGAGGGGCTGTCTGGCTTTTTATCTTTTTCCAAGGAAGCTCTGAATAGACAAAGCCAGAGATATAGGTAGGAGCCAGATTGGGAATGAGCTTGATTGGCATATTAAGAAATTTATACTGTAGATGGTAAGTCTTAAACAATTTTAATCAGAGGAATGTCATTGTCAGATTTGTTTCATAAAATTATGCAGACAACATATTGCAGGAGGAGAAGCTGATGGAAGATTGAGAGTGGCTGTCACAGTAGCCCAGAAAGGCTTTCTCATATCATGGTGACGAAGGCAGATATGACAATCAAATATTGCACTTTATATAAAATTAAGGAAATGGCATATGAACTAAACTTAGTATTTCTTTTCAAATGCTATGTTTTTTAAAGATTTTATTTATTTATTTATTTGACACAGAAAGAGAGTGTGAATGCTTGCACACAACTTTGAGGCAGGAGCACCTGAGTAGCTCAGGGGTTGAGTGTCTGCCTTTGGCTCAGATCATGATCCCGCCGTCCTCGGAACAAGTTCCACATCAAGCTCCCTGTAGGGAGCCTGCTTCTCCCTCTGCTTATGTCTCTGCCTCTTTCTGTGTCTCTCATAAATAAGTAAATAAAAATCTTAAAAAAAAAAAAAAAGATGGGAGTGGGGCAGAGGCAGAGAGAAAAGCAGACTATCTGCTGAGCAGAGCGCTGAACTTGGGATTTGATCCCAGGACCCTGGGATCATGACCTGAGCCGAAGTAGACACTTAGCCCACTGAGCCACCCAGGCACACATCAAGTGTTATTTTGACCCAGGTTTTGGCTGAAGAGAGAGAAAGAGAGATAGAGTGCAAGAACTAGTAAGCCATCAGTTAGAATGACGTAGGTACAGAAAATATAATCTCCATGTCTTTATTACTAAAACTCTGGCTGCTGTAAAAGAGAAACTCCTGAACCTCAGTGGTTTAAAACCACAAGAGTTTTTCTCATATAAAGTCCCAAGTGGTGGTGGCGGTGGTGGTGGGGAGTACTGCTCCTCTGGTGTCTTCAACAAATGGCTTTCCAGGTCATTTTGGGTGTTGACATCTGTCAGCCAGTTGGTAGAAAAGAGAGGAGAAGGAGTATAGGATTACATGGGAAGGTTTTCTGGGTCAGGCCTGGAAATGGCATAGAACACCTGCATCCATATATCATTGTCTGACTCAGTCTTACAGCCACACTTAATAGACAAGGGCTGAGAAATACACTCTAGCTGTGTGCCCAAAAAAAAAGGAAGCAAGTTTAGTGAACAACTGGGCAATCTCAGAAATACTGACATTGCCTGTGCTGACCGTGGGAGAAGTTGGCTTCCATAATGGAGACCATAAAACTCTTGTGGCGACCCTGGTTGTCTGGCATTCTTGGGCAAGGGTTTTTTAGGCATGAGCATCCTGTTATTCCCTCCTGCCAGGAACATGCTCAAGATACCATTTGATATGGGGGGGGGGGGGGGGGGGGGGGGGCGTGTGGGCACATAGATTTACAAAACTGTACAGAATTTTACTTTTTAAAATGTGGATAATATTTGTGTTTTTAAAATCTACACATTCTGATGGTCACCTCAGTGAAGCCTGGGGCTGTGCCAGTTTTTCCTCCTCACTTATTCCCAGTGCTTATCAGAGTGCCTCACACACTCTGAATCTCAAAAAGAGGCCAAGTAGATACACATGTGAATGCACAAAGCCTAGACATACACATGAGCTGTTGATTGTATTTCTGTCAAGCTATAAAATATGTCCCTGCTTGAAACTGTCTATGCCAGTATCTGAACATATCCTGATGTGATTCATTTGCCTGTCCAGCATTGCCTTGTCTTGGGACTCTCTCCTCAGAAAGGATCAAAAACAAGATGATCTAATTGTGTCCCAGAGTTTTCTTAACTGAGAATGTTTATTCTAAAATTATTTTGTTCTGGGCGCCTGGGTGGCTCAGTTGGTTAAGCATCTGCCTTCGGCTCAGGTCATGATCCCAGTGTTCTGGGATCGAGCCCCACACATCGTGGGGGGGCGGGTGGTCCCTGCCTGCTTCTCCCTCTCCTGCTCCCACTGCTGTGTGTGCGCTCTTTCTGTCTCTCTCAAGTAAATAAATAAAATTTCTAAAAAGAATAAATTTTAAAAATAAAATAATTTTTAAAGTGGTTTAAGCTTAAATGTTTAAATAGGTCTTTGAATATAATCAAGTCTCAAATCTAACTCATCACAAAAAAGTCATGGAGGCTTCTCAGTTTCCTTCCTTGCAAAAAATAGTTCAGGCTTTCCTAAGACCTCTGCTGTTCTCTCCCCAATACTTTCCCTTTAGATCCTTGGGTAGTACCTTGAGTTTAGAGGCAGCTCAGACAGTCTCTGCTGGTCACCACGCAAGCTTCATTCATTCACTCCCAAGGATGATATTAACTGTAAAAGCAATCATGACAATAGGTGAGAGGAGACTGGGACACATTTATATGTCAGTGAACATCAAAGCTGGAAACTTTAATAGAACATTATTATTTGGCTCTCTAATAAAATATACCTGGTATTTAATGGAACATTAAATTTGCAATCAGAGCCTTTCAAGCCTAAAAATGCAAAATAGAAGTCTAGAAGCAACTGCAGATATGAATTCTAAAAATAACTTATTTTTGCCCAGCAGTGTCCGGTACAGTTGTCCTATTTAAAGAGAGCTGTTAGTACTACAGTCTGTCCTTAATATAATAGCCAAATGCATTGACCAGAGCAACCATTTAGCAAAATGTCTTTGTCCTCAAAACATATGCTTTTGCCTTTGGCATCCTGGGAAGTCGGATTGTGGGATCAGGCATGGAAATGATTAATTCTGACTTTCTCATGTCAGAATTACTGGTTAACATTTTAATAATGCACAGCTCACACTATCTGCAGACTACCCGTCACTAAGTAGAAGCAGCCTGTCCTTTACCAGTAGCTGCATTCCATACATGGCACATTTTTCTTAGGTGATGAAGCAATTTGTAAAGGTAGTGCTCTTAACTTTAAAATAAGGCATCTCAGGACTCATCTATTGGAGGATGCGGTTGGGTCCCAATACATTATCTTAATAGAATAGCTTGACATAATTTCTTTAAACTAATGAAGTTCTTGGTAAAGGAAGCTCAGAACTAAACATAAAATTGTACAATAGGATTTGCACATGGCTTCCAACCACTGCCTGCCTTCACACTCCTATTTTTGCTCCTAATTCTAGTATTGTTTCATGCTGGTGTTCTCTTTTCACCAGTTCATTCTGTGGGTCTTGCTACCTACTGGAATTATTGGTGATGGTTGTGGTAGAGGGTGGGATTACAGATAGAAGAGATATCCGTATTGGTAATTGAGATAAGGACTTACTTGGAAGCAAGATACTATTATTAGCCTCATTTTACAAATTATAAAACCAAGGTACAGAGTAATTAAGTAGCTTGTCCAAGGTCACATAGCTAGTAAGTAGAAGAGCTGGGATTTCAGCACAGATTGTCTCTAGCTTGCTTTAAAATGCAATGCTTACATGTGATACTAGGACCACGGTTATTATTAATAAGTATTGATTGGAAGCTTATTAAGTCTATGACATACAAGTATGGATTTCCCACATAGATTGATAGAGCAATGGGTGATGTATGGCTTGTAGGATTTCAGTTATTAGAACTAGTTCTTGAGAGTGAGAAATCATTTTATGTATTCATCAAATTTGCTAAATGGGTTATTGCATGCAAAACATTTTGAGACTAGGGAGTTAAATAAAGTGATGTATCAAGGATTGGGCAGGAGGGGATATGATATGTCATCTACATATGTTTATATGGGAGAGGGTGCAGAATTAGGAAGTGCCAAAAGACAGACAAAAGAAATTATGAGATTCATAGGGAAAGATTAGGACTCAAGGAAATAAGGAAGGATTCTGGAATAAAAAGTAGTAATTCAGTTGAATTTTGAAGGATGGGCGGGCAGTATTTGAATAAGTTTGATATAGGATGTCTGTGATGAGGGATGAAGGGCACTCCAGGCAGCTGGGAGAGCATATTGGGGGAAGGAGCATCCTTTTGTTTGACTATGCACGTCGAGAAGTAAAAGTATGGTAAGACTGGAAAAGTAAAGTGGCATATCATGGAGGACCTTGCCGAAAAAGAAAGTCCATCTGCCATTTATTGAGTACGTAATGTACGCCAGACGTTTTACATGTTTTGTTTTGTTTTGTTTGTCACATAATCCCCACAACAACCACAAATGGTTGTTGTTTTCTGTGTTCTGCCAAGGAAAAAAATTGAATCCTAGAGAGACTAAGAATCTTGCCCAAGGTCAGTTGGTAACGTGCTAGGATTCAAATCCAGGCTTGCATGAATCATGAATCATGTCAGTTTTATCCCATCATACTCTGTTTCCTCCAAAGGCGATGAGGAATCCCTTAAAGATTTCTTAAGAGAAGAATACACAAGTATATTTACTCCTTAGCCACTAATTTTACCTAATGATCAAGAAAGAGACAAAACTAAGAGGTCCTGGTGGCCTCAAGTAGAAAAATGGAGAATAAGAAATGCTCTGCAGGACATTATAGACTCTGCAAGGCTTAGTATTGTTTAGATACAGTAGGAGAGGTTGGTAAACATAAACTGGGTGATCTATTTCTTTCTCTGATTTTTGCAGTTAAATCTACATTCTTACCATATTGCTGCTGCTCTTTGTAATTCCTGACCTTTCCTTGAGCCACGGCCTGCCCTTCCACCTTATCACTGGAGTGTTTCAATGCACTAAATAAAATCTTCCCATAAGGTCCCTGCATCCACCTTTCAATGGAAGGAGTATGTGTTCTTATGGGGCATTAGTTCTCCCTCCATTGAAATTAGTACCCAGTAAATACTGTGTGTGGACTACATGAATGTTGTCCTGAGGCCCAGGGAAAAGAAACTGGCAAGGGATTGTCAGGCATTTGTGGGGGAATTAAGAAGGAAGGAGAATAGGGAAGGATGATGTTTTAGTTTTGTTTGTGATTCTAGCTTAGTTCTTTTATGAAGGCCCCATGGTCAGAAACAATAGCACTGGATGTGCTGAGTCCTGCCATCAGGAATGAGGCCGGCTCTCATCATAGCATAGGGTAATCAAGATAAAGCAATCTGGGCAATCATTCCTGCCATCTCTACTCTCCCCTTCCCTACATTGGGAGCATGTTAATAGGTGGATTTTGGTTTATGAGAATTGAAAAATCTCTAAGGCGTTTATAATGAGATGCATCCATTTTTGAGACAGTGGAACAACAAAATAGCACAAATTATAGCTCGAAGTGAAATCTCTGCTTTGCCCCTTGGGGTTATACTTCATCTCAGGAAGTAGAGATCATAGCCTAAATCAGGCTATTGTGACTAAGGTACAGTAGATCATTCAGTTACTTAACAGCAGAGAAATGATGACTTGACCAAAAGCACGCACAACTACTGAAAAAAAGAAATACGAGCTGGAATTAGAACAAGTAAGAGGGAAATACTTCCATGACTCACTGACTGTTTAAAATATCCAGGAAATTTTTCTGTGAAGTCTGATTTGGCATTCATGGTACTTCTGATTCCCACAAAATTAATATGTGAGCTTGAATAGATTTTGTGTTCACTTGTAACTTTCAGAAACTTGGCAGCGTTGGCTATTGAATGACTTACAAGTTAGATATGAACTTCCTTACACATCTTAAGCCTAATGTAAAAATAGATGCCTTAGGTTAGGATTTAGCTATAAAGTTTATTAGTGGTGGTAGTTACTATATTTTTTAAAATAGTTTCTTTTTCCCTTACCTCCAGGCATTTTAGGAACCTGTGAATCAGTGAATTTGGTACCTCCCTCCAAAGGCTGCTTAAGGGCAAATATTTCCAGCTATTTGTTACAAAACCCAGGTATTTCTCAGGCATTGGATTATATTTAAGCAAAACAGTCTCATCAAACTCTTAAGTTAAACACATTATATATAGCCAGTTTTTAAAAGAAAATTCTTGATTTTGGCCAAAGCCTTAATATCTGAGTAGTCCAGGGGTGCCTGGATGGCTCAGTGGTTGAGCATCTGCCCTTGGCGCAGGTCATCACAGGGTCCTGGGATCAAGTCCCACATCAGGCTCCCCGTGGGAGTCCTGCTTTTCTATCTGCCTATGTCTCTGCCTCTCTCTTTGTGTCTCTCATGAATGAATAATTAAAATCTTTAAAAAAATCTGAGTAGTCCAAGATTATTACCTTGAATTTTTTCTTCATTGATCTGTCATAACTGGTACAAAAATTTTTATCTCTGCTCTTAAAAATGGAACCATGCTAACGTCCCTGGGTAGCTGTTGGTTGAGTATCTGACTCATGGTCTCAGTTCAAGTCAAGATCTCAAGGTCATGAGGTCATGATCTCAAGGTCTTGAGATCAGAACATTGCCTTAGGCTCTGCACCCAGCAGGGAGTCTGCTTAAAGAGTCTCTCCCTCTGACCCTCCTCCTTCTTTCTCTCTTTCAAATAAATAAATACATCTTAAAAAATAAAAAAAATGGAGCCTACCTCTTAGGGTTTCCCAGTATGACTTACTTAGAATCATGATGGTACTCCTTGGCCTTACAGACTCTGTGAAAAACAAGAAGTATGTAAACAAGCGATTGCGATGAAGAGAGCTTGGTTAGGGCTCCTGCAGGATATTAAAGGAAGCTCAAGACTATATTTGTCCTGGTTTCTCAGTTGGCATTCAGTTGTCTTTCATATTCTAAAGTGCTAGCAGGATGAGGAAGCCAGCAGAAGTGACATGTGTGCTGCAGTGTAGTTGTTGGAGGGTGTGATACAGTGTAGGTGAGCTGTCCTGGGAGTGCCCTGGGGCAGGAAGTAAGGATGTAATGATGAGTAAGAAAATGTCATTTTTTCCAGTTCTGGCAATTCATGGCTTTCTCATTCCCTTGGTCTTTGCTTCTTTCATGATGACACCATGGCTGGAGATACAGGGGAGGAAACAGCCTCCATGACTGAGAACAGTGACCTTCCCAATTTTCCATTCTCCCATGTTGGATGACAGCATGTGCTTTGGTGCTGCCTGGTGTAGCTGTGTTGGGAGTCCCTTACGGGCGGAGATCATCCTTATGTGATACATTTGCCCAAAGTGCTGAGCACTTTCAATGTGTACCAGCTTTATAAAAGCGTAGAGGACACAGACCTGCTGCTTAAAGGACACTCAGTTAGTGGGGAGGGCAGATAGGAAGACTGGGAATTAGGCTACTGTGGTGCATGGGGGCGGTAATAGAGGCAGGCCTATAGAAGCACAGGGTAGGAAGCCACCACAGCCTCACCAGCTGCCGGGAAGCAGATGCTACCTGCCTTGTCCCAGGGAAGAGGTGGATCCCAGGAGGCAATCCAGAAAGGTGGTCTTCAAAACAGAACTTCCACAACTGGATGTGCATTATTGGGAGCTAAGAAGATTGCCCCGGTTCCCCAATCCACTTTCCCAGGCCAGTAACACAGCGGAAGAAGAAAGCCACAGTTATGTCGCTACAAACTGTTTGGCAAAAACCCGTTGATTTCTCCCTGAACGAAATCTTGCCTTTGTTTGGTGAGTTTCCTTTGTGTGTGTGCCTTCTCTGGTCTTTTCCCAACATCCTTTTATTATCAGGGAAGAACGCTGTGACCCTTTGCACAGGGTTAAAATAACAGAAGTAGCTCAAATGAAGGCTGCATTTTGCTGACCTTGTCACATCCTCCCTATAACTCGCTGTCTGTGTCAACAAAGCGGGGGTATGGGGAGGGGAAGGTGTGGGTGCTACTCCCAGCTTCCAGCATGCTATGGAAGTCCAGGCAATTGAAGTCTCTTTTGCTCTTTTAAGTTCATGTAAATATATCACCCTTTCCATTCCCGGCCATTCCCCTTCTTCTCCTCATTCCTACTCTGTTGCCAAATTGTTTCTAGTATTCTTAGGGTCATTTCCTCCCCATTCCATCTCAGAACTTTGACCTGTTTGTGAAACTTCAAAAGTCTGTCTCTTACAGCTCCTGTGGATGCCTGCAGTTTTTCCCCTGTTCAGGGCAAACTTTTACCTTCTAGGGGGTCATCAGGACCCATGATCCTCACTGTGAAGTTAAAAAAAAATCCCTAAGAAACTTGATACATGCTACTTAACTTGTGCACAGAAGAATATTGCTCACCACCATCTTCAACAAGTTGACTGATAGACATGGGCTAAAATCTCTTAGGTCCAAGGCATTATGCCCTTAAGGGTACATATAGAAGAATGCATTCTCAGAAATGATATATTTCTTAAAGATTTTATTTATTTATTCATGAGAGACTCACAGAGAGGCAGAGATACAGGCAGAGGCAGAAGCAGGCTTCATGCAGGGAGCCTGCTGCAGGACTGGATCCCAGGACCCTGGGATCATGACCTGAGCCAACCACTGAGCCACCCAGGTGCCCCTGAAATGGTATTAAGTCAGGAACTGCTGAGGTGATTGTGGAAATTTCTTGTTCTCCCGTGTATCCTTTTTTGAGGGGGTGAGGAGGAGGCTGAGGGAAGGGCCTTCAATCCTGTTCTTGATCTGCCCCAGCTGCTTCTCTATCTATTACCCCCGTCCTCCACAGCCAAATCCTGAATTCTTCTCTCATTTGTGGCTATTTCAGGGTGAAGGTCAGCTGTGCCTTAGTGCAGGGAATGACTGAGGAAGAGAAGGGGGGCTGGGGAGAGCCGCCCCTGCCGGTGACCCTTGCCATCTTCTTCACACTCTGAAACTACGTCTGTACCACCCCATACTTTCCCAGCTCATTTTCCTCTTCATCCCCATGTTTCTAAGGGGAAAATGCTCTTAATAGCCAAAGTTTGGGGGTTTTTTGAGTATAGGTGAATTAAAAATTCTGCCTAAAACAGAGACCTCACACCACACCGTCTCTAGTTGGCCCCCCTTTCAGCAACTTTGAGTTTTGTCTCCTGCAGGGGAGACCTGTGAGATCAAGTGTGGCAACTTCTTTCTTCCTCCTCCTCATTAATGTAGATGGACACCTATGGGAAACCCCTAAGGGAACAAGTGCCACTGGAGACAGAGGAGGATGCAGCAGCTTCTGTTCCCAGGGAAGAGGGAAGGGACCGCTGTCAGGCACAGGACCTGAGGAGAGAGCTGTGAGAGGGAGCAGGGGCCTCTGCAGGGCCTGACTAGAGGCCTTCGGATATGTCCCCAGGGATGCAGCCTCTAGTTCTCTCTGAACCCTGAAAACCAGTGTTTCTTGCACTTTCCCGTACATGCAAATCATCTGGGCAGTTGTGTTCAAATGCAGTTTCAATTCAGGAGCTCTGGGGTGGAGCCTGACACATAGTTTCTGACACATTCCCAGGTGATGCTTTTGCTTCTGGTCTGAGGATCACTTCATAGTCTTTGAGTAGCAAGACTGGGACCTACCCATCAGTATGTAAAAGGAAGCAGAAGAAGATACTTGAAGTCAAACCCTCTGAACTTTTTCAAATTGATTTATAGGTGGTGCTGAATTCCATCTCTTTCTGCTCCAGTTCCCCTCTCCCCCTCCTCCCTTGTCTGAAGGTTGGCAGCAGCTCCATCAGGCCTCTCTGCTATAAATGAACCCGAGTTACCCTGAGATGAGGTCACATTTTCCAAAGACATGTTTCTAGTCTGTGGTGAAGGGTGTGTGGGGGGGTCTGTCTGAGTAGTTGAGGCCTGGGAAGTGTAGGCTGTGTAAGGCAGAGCAGAGTCTGGGCTGAGCTTGGATTTGAGGACATTACCCAGGCAGAGAAAGTGGGGGGCATGAACAGCTGCGTGGGCTTTTCTAATCCAGACTCCTGGGCTTGTGGAAAAAGACTGTGCTGGCCTCTTTCAGGCATCCCTGGGACCTGCAGCTAGAGAAGTCTCCATCATTTCATTGGTATCTACAAGCTTAGAACTGAAGTTTCTTAAAGAGGGATGAATATTACCTAGAGTTTCAGCCACACCTTGAAATTATGCACCCCATAGATACGGCCTTTCAGAGTACAGTATTGTGACTTACAAGAAATACATAGTTGGTCATTCGGATGGCCAGAATATATTTCTCATATATATATCTTTGGCCTTTGTCTAAGGTTCCTGGCTTCCAGCATCTAAACCCTTGGAATTTCCTGTGATAAGAGCCAACAAGGTCTTCTGTGATGTTAATAAGATGACTTTTGGAAGCCCTTAGGTAACCTAAGGATGGGGGCTGGGTGCCAGGAGAATCCACCAAGTGATTAGAGGGTTGGAACTTTCAATCTTACCTCCAGAGGGACTGGAGACTGAGTTCATTTGCCAAGGCCATTGATTTAATCAGTCATGCTTGTGTAATGAAGCCTCCATACAAACCCAAAAAGGACTGCGTTTCTGGAGCTTCTGAGTTGATGAACACATGGATATGCGGGGTGAGCAGCATGCCTGGGGAGAGCATAAAAGCTCTGTGCCTATTCCCACATACCTTGCTCTATGCCTCTCTTCTATCTGGTTATACTTGACTTGTATCTTTTTATAATAAATTGGCAATCTAGACAGTAAACAAGTTTCCTGAGTTCTGTGAGCCACTCTAGCAAGTTAATCATACTCAAGAAGGGATTGTTGGAACCTCTATTCCATAGCCAGGAGGTCAGAAGCACAGGTGAGCTTGGTTTAGAGATTAGTGTCTGAAGTGGGAGGGATGTGGTGGTGATGGGGTCTTGTGGGACTCAGCCCTTAACCTGTGTACTCTGATGCTGTCTTTAGGCAGATACTGTCTGAATTGAGTTGAATTGCAGGACACCAAGTTGGTGTCCAAAGAATTGCTTGTTGGTACAGGGGAGCCACCTCCCCCATCCCAACATCAGAATTGGTCTCAGAACCAATAGAGCAACTTGAGTTCCAGTATCAAATATTCTCAATACAATGAGCATATTTAAAAGTTTCCCAAAACTGATTTGAGAAGAATATAGTTAATATTACATATTTTTTATAGATATTTATTGAGCAATTGCTATGTGGAGTCTTTATGTTGAGCACTTGGGAATATAGTTGTACACCAAATGGAAGTGGTAGCTGCCCTCATGGGACTGCCTACAATTTAGTTGGGGAGACAGCCAAGTAACAATTGATATTAGTCTGTTGGGTTAAGGAGGCTATCATAGCAAAATACCACAGACTGATGGCTTAAGCAACAGACATTTGCTTTCTCATAGTTCTGGATGCTGAAGTCAAAGATCAAGGTTTTCATCTTGCTCAGTTTCTGGTGAGAGCTCTCTTTCTGGTTTACAAATAGCTACTTTCTCTGGGTTCTCATATGACTTTTCCTCAATGCATGCACAAAAGGAGAGAGAAATAAAGATAGAGATAAAGATAGAGCTAGGAAAGAAAGAAAGAGAGCAGGAGAAAGGGGAGAAGGAGGAGGAGAGAGAAAGAGAACACTTTCTGATGTCTCCTCTTATAAGGACACTAATCCTATGGATCAGGGCCCCATCTTCATGATCTCATTTAACTATAATTACTTTATTAGAGGCCCTGTCTCTAAAATCAGCCACCAAACTGAGGTTAGGGCTTCAACATACGAATTTTGGGGAGTACACATTTAGTCTACAGTATAAACACACAAATAATACCCAGTTGCAAACTATGGTATATGCCAGGGAGGAAAAAGAGCCTCCTTTTAGAGCTGTATTCCATGTAATTGCTTTATAGAGATTACTTTTATCCACTAAAATATAAATCAGTAAAACTAGGGGGATAAAATTGAGAATGGTGGAATATTTTGAATTCATTTTTGGAAACCTAAGTCTGTTTTATTCATAAGTGCTTCAGTGTCCACATAATAACTTCTGGCTTCCTTCAAGATAATATGATTATTTTGTGAAATAAAACTGTGACGTTTGCCTGACTCTTGAAATGTGATTAATAGATGCCTTACATATCCAAGTACTGGGCATTAGGTACATAATGAAACTAGGGAAAGGGAAAACTATTTCATATCTGGCAAGAGTTCTTATCCCAAAATTTTGCTTACATTTTGTTTAGCACCCAAAGGTCCTGGTTATGTGAATTGAAAACTGTTTTGTTATCATGGTTGTTATTCCGGCAAAAAGATGTAATTAAAGTTATTCCGGCAAAAAGATGTAATTAAAAACACATTAATATGAATTTCAATTTTTCAGACTTAGTTTCACAAAAATTAAATATAACATCACTTTTTGGCTGAAGAAAAATCAACTTGAGAAATTTCTAGTTTTTATCCAAACCAAAACAAACTTGGATGAGTAAGAAGGAGACTGCTGCACCTAAGACTATATATTATGTGCACCTTGTTATTATTCCTAACTCTAAAATGCACTGTTAAGGCTTGTTTACAAGCACAGAGGTCAGTGTTCTTTTTACCATGCAATGCTCATGTCACACATCCTGTTTCTGATGGGGAATGTGGGGAGTCCCCTGAATGATTGAGGCCCCTCTTTCAGAGAACAAGGAGGGGTATATATCCTACCCCCACTGCTGAGGAAGGGAAGACAGCTTGAGGAAGCCTAAAGAACATAAGATTTGAATTTCTTTTTTTTTTTTTTAATATTTGAATTTCTTACTGTACTTTTCATAAGACCACTCGTAGTGAATGGTGTTCAGTTTTTGGATAACCATTTAAGGTAGATATTGAAGAATGATTCAAGATGGAGAGTGAAATAGAAACAGAGCATACAACTCTATAATGTGAAGAAGGGAGACTATTAAGCTTAATTCTCTTGGTTCTTACCTATAATGCTGAGTGGGATAGGGAAGTTAGAGCAGGACCTGAGAGCGTCTCCATATGCCTGATGGCCTAAAAGAATCTGTGTGGGATGCAAAACTTGGATTAATAGGTGAAAATTTCAGGATCATAGAAATTGCATAATGAGACAAGGAGCTTTGAAGCAGTGAGGACTGTTCCTAGATGAATCGACAGTTTTGGGTAGAGGAGGGAGTGATGTTGGCCTCTCTCTAGGGGCCCCAATCAAAGGGGATCCTTTGTTGATGGGGAGTGATAAGGAGTGAAGATATTACACATGATAAAGAAGATCCTAGTGCAAACAGCTGAACTACGAGTTAGTAGTATCTTTCTCAGTGCTGAGATTCTGTGATTTTTTCCTCCACCCTTAAACACACATCCCAAAAATAAGACAAAGTCAACCAGATGTCCCCTCTGAGATGAGGTCTCAGGTCAGTCTGAGTATCAGGTGATGATTTCACCAGATCCTCAGAGACCAGGCCAGCCTATTTTTAGTTTATTCATAATGAGGGTTCCTCTGATTATGATCTTCTATAGACTACCAGAATTACATAAGCCAGATTCTTTCATTGCCTAAATAGCTTTATTGATAATAAGTTAGGCATTTAGAAACTAAAGTATGGAGGGGGATGAGGAACTCTGATTAGGTGTTTTTTTCAGTGACCTCACAGGAACACTTGTGGCTTTAGAGTGTAATGTAGTATCAGTGGCTAGTAGTATCCTAATAGTATCATGTAGTATCATAATAGAATAAAGTCCACTTACAGCCCTCTACATACACAGTTAATTGATTTTCAATTAAGATATCGTGGCAATTCAACGGAGAAAGGATAATATTTTCAGCAAAAGGTGATAGATAGCCATATGTAAAAAAAATGAGACTCAATATTTATATCATATACAAAAATTAACTCAAACGATTACAGACCAAAGTATAAGAACTGCAAGTGTAAAATTTCTATAAGAAATTATAGAAGCAGGATGCCTAGGTGGGCTCAGTGCTTGGGCATGTCCCTTCTGCTCAGGGTATGATCCTGGGGTCACACTTTGGGCTCCCTGCATGGAGCCTGCTTCTCTCTCTGCCTATGTCTCTGCCTCTCTCTCTCTGTGTCTCTCATGAATAAATGAAATCTTAAAAAAAAAAGAAATTATGGAGGCAAAATCCTAGTAATTTTGAATTTGGTGATTATTTCTTAAATAGGGAATGAAATGCACAAACTATAAAAGAAAAAATAAAAGATTGGACCCCCATCAAAATTTAGAAGGATTTCTCTTCAAAAGACACTTATAAAAGTGAAAAGGGAGCATGGACTGGAGAAGGTATTTGCAAAATACTATTTGATAAAGGACAAGTATCTATGACATATTAAGAACCCTCATGAATCAGTAAAAAGACAACCCAATATAAAAAAACAGGAAAAGTTTTGAACTGACACTTACCAGAGATGATGTTCACATGACAAGTACATGAAAAGATGCTTACTGTCATCAGAGAAATTAGAGCCTTTCATCTGAAAGTTTTTAGCAGCTTTATTTGTAATTGCTAAAAATTAGAAACAAATGTTCATTGATAAGAATATGGCAAAACAAATGATAATATTGACATACAACAGAATACTGCTCAGCAATACAAAGGAATAAACTACTGACATGTGCAACAACATGAGTGAATTCCTAACTATTTTGCTGAGTGAAAGAAGACAGATAAAAAATGTATGCTGTATAATTCATTTTATATAATTAAAAAAAAATTCAAACAAGGGGCGCCTGGGTGGCTCAGTCAGTTAAGTGGCTGCCTTGCTCAGGTCATGATCTCAGGGTCCTGGGATCCAGTCCTGGTTCAGGCTCCCTGCTCAGTGGGAAGTCTGCTTCTCCCTCTCCCTCTGCCCCTCCTCCCACTCATATGCACATGCACCCTCCCTCTCTCTCAAATAAATAATATCTTCAAATAAATATTCAAACAAAAAGATAGAAAGCAGGTCAGTGGTTGCTTATGAATGAACAAAGAGAAAAAGATGGATTATAAAGAGGTGCAAGGCAACTTTTAGTGGTAATGGATTCATCAACTTGATTGATTCATTATCTTGATTGTGGTATGCTTTCATAAATGAATACATACATCAAAACTCATCAAATTGTATTCTTTATTTTGTGTAGTTTATTGGTCATCAGTTATATATTAGTAAAAAGATTTCTATGTATGCATGCATATGCACACATGCACACACATATATAGGTATATTCACACATACCTGTGGATTCACAGATATCTTCACTTACATACGCTCAGACATGACACATGCACAACCATATGTTCTTAGTCAAGTTAATAACCTTTCTGCCCTCAGTTTGATTTTTGTGTAAAATGGTGATATATTACTTTCCTCACAGAGAACAGCAGTGCTGAGCACAGAGCAAGAGCTCAATAAACATTAGCTAAGAGTACTACCCTGTGGTGGTCACTTTAAGCCAATTGATTTTATCCTTCCTCTCTGGTTTTACTTTTTTAAAAAATATTTTATTTATTTATTCGAGAGAGAGAGAGAGAGCAAGAGAGAGAGAACAGGAGCACAGGGGAGGAGTAGAGGAAAAGGGAGAAGCAGGCTCCATGCTGAGCAGGGAGCCTGGTGCAGAACTGGATCCCAGGACCATGACCTGGGCAAGGCAGCTGCTTAACCAACTGAGCCACCCAGATGCCCCTCTGATTTTACTTTATTTTGATGCTCTCAAAAATTACCAGGAACAAAATAGTGCTTGAGAACTATTTTCTGGAGTTTTTTGTTTGTTTGTTTTGGTATTTGTTTGGTCGATTGCAAAATCTGACTCTTAGGAAGCCTGAATAGAACAGATGGGTGAAGAAGCCTTTCAAATGCCATTCACAAGCCTGAGAAGGGAAAACCTTGTGCTCAGAAACTTTCCATCCTCCTCCACAGCTGAAATGCCTCCCGTGGGTGACATGCTTCCCTCAGCATTTCTGTTTTGAACACCCTTTCTTTTGAGGGATCCTAACCCAGCTGTAAGAATTCAATGTGGGCTGAAACCTGGCAGCTTAAACCTTGGGGAAGGAAAAGTGATTTGAAAGTAATATTTGTTCTTAAGATGATAAACAAACATTACACATTTTTATTATTTTCTATATTCTGGTTAAATCTTTGAGGATTTTGCCTATCGGTGACAATTAGACACTTGGATTCGCCAAATAGCGGATTGCTTTTACTTCTTTTAATTTTTTGAAAGAAAATAGACTAAGCTATAAGTTTTCAAAATCAGCTCTTCTTGAAGTAACATCTTATTATTACTGCAGCTACCTAATGCTCAGGGTTTGTATTTATTTGTTGTTGTTTGTTTCTTTTAACTGTGTCTAGTGGTACAGAAGGTTCAGCAATTATTTAACCCATTTTATATTAAGTTTTGCATTATTTGAGCAAAGACTGAAATGGCATTGTTTATTTTAATGCCATAAAAATTCTATGTCATTTTTCCCCCATTCCCATTTTTTTTTAATAGAGAATGAAAACAAAACCCTTGCTATGTACTGGTTGCCTATCATTGAGACTGCTGATTGTTTTCTTTGGTTCAGTCCTTGCTCTTCTGTCATTCAAAGTGACCTCAGCTACTGACAGCCTACATCCTTCAGATCCCAAACTAGACCTGCATCAGTTTTGATTAACATCATCCTGTACCGTACCTGCAGCATTCATAATATATCACATCACATGATGGTACTGTTACTGATGCCATAGATGGTGCACTAATATAAATGGTGTTATCTACAACTATGAGACTTCCTACTTGGGTTTGCAGGTCAGGAAATTACTGCCGAATAATATCTTAATTTCAGAAGACATTTGACAGTGTTTTTCATTATATTCATGGCCAACTAGAGAAATGGTTTCTGATTGGTGTTTTGTGGGTTTGTAACTGCTAGAAAGAAGTCAAATAATGAATCAGTACTAAACCAGAAGAAGAACTCCAGTAGTGAGCTTCGGGGTAGCCTAAGGTGACAACATTTGCAAAAAGACTGAGATAACTTTGCAAGGTAATAAAGAGAGCCAACTTACTGTACAGAGGAGTCTCTATGATGGAGGGCAAATGGAACTCAGTGGACTTGTTCTAACATTTCTAAAAAAACTCACACATACACAATTTAGGAGAAGGACTCAAAAGTTTTGGTAAAGTAATGGGAATCAGTGATGAGACATGTCTTCCAAACAAAAACTAATGAGATCTAGGACTGCATTTGAAGAATCATACCAGAATTTCTGTGTTCATTTCTGAATACATTCTTTAAAAACAAGCAAATGTTATTTTTAAGTAATCTCTACACCCAACGTGGGGCTCAATCTTACAACCCCGAGATCAAGAGTCACATGCTCTACAGACTGAGCCAGCCAGGCACCCTCCTAGATACCTTCTCTTAAAGAAGATATACAAATAGAGAAGACTAGAACATGCAATTTGATACATTCATTTAAGAACTGGAGTTTTAAAAAAGTTTTTCCTGCAAAATAGAGGACTGTGTGGGGATATAATTGTTGCCTTCAACTATCTGAAGAGCTATCACAGGAAGAAGGGATTACATTTTTCTTTTTTTATTCTTCCAAAGTACAGAATCAGAAGCCATGGTGGTAGTAATGGGGAAGGAGATTATGGTTCAATTTTGGAAAAATTATGTTTTGACTTAGATCTTTTATAGGACAGAATAGACTTTTTTGGAAAGTAGTGATTTTCTTCACACAAGGAAAATTCAGCCAGAGGCGTACAAACACTTTGGGTTCATTCAGATTAGCATTTCTCACAGCATGTCCTGCAGATCATTAACCTCATGAGCTATTCCAGAAGACGGAGTCAAGTAGCTTTGAGAGATACTGCACAGACTATTGCTCACACAAATATTTACAATGTAGGTCAGCAGGTTCTGAAAGTCTCACAATAAAGACACCTATTTAACTTTGCATAATCCAGCATGTCTCAAATTTATTTAAGTCCTAAAAATGTCCACATATTGTGGAACGAGTATACTTCAGAAAACACACTGAGGAATACAATTAAAGCAGGTGAATCTGATGGCTTTGATTTCATGAAATCATTTTCTTCATGTTTACTAACACATTCATGTGTTGATTAATATACCTGTGTGTGTGTGTGTGTGTGTCCATGTATCAGAGGGTGGATTTTAAGGCATGTTTATATATAACTGACAGTTTTGAAACATAGTTTTCATCAGAGTGGATAAATCAATGGCATGATGAATAAATATATCTTTCAAGGATCCCAACTGTCTCAAGAAGACTGCAATTCTTAACTTTCCCTCGGAGAGGTCGTGAAAGCCAAATATATTCACCACACATCATCAACTGCTCATCAACAGAAAAGTAAGGCCATAACCCCAAAACTATTTTTTTTCCTTCTCTCCTTCCCTCCCCTGCCGTTTAGGCAAAAAGCCAATTTCTTGAAAGTGGTGAGGGAGGGCAGGAATGGATGCAAGAGAATACAGGGTTGAATCACTTCTTAAACATCTGGTTTTATTTTTGTGCAAGCACCATGCACAGAACTTAATTAACGTGACTGAAATAACCGTGTGTCTGTTGAAACATTAGGTAGACCTTGGTATGTGGGCGTCTCTTCCCGAAGCACTCTGACCCTGTGCTCCTTATCTCCCTGTCAGATTTTAGCTAAGAGCAGGAGTTATGAGTGTGCATAGCACTTTCCTTTCCTCTTCTCTTTTCTGATCTTCTGTTTTTCTTTTCCTGTAGTTTTCTTTCGAGAAACTACTACTTTGGCAAGGGTTGAGAACTGAGTCATGGACGTGCCCTTACTCACGTCTTCTGTAATTTGAAGCCAGAATCTGAAGCAAATTCCAGTATAGCTCTGACAGGCTGCTGTTCGGCTCTTGAAATGCTATCCACACACATACACACACACCTGCAAAGCTATTTTTCGTATTTTTCTGGAAGCTTCTAGGACTGGGAGAACATGTAGATAAGAAGCAGCAAGGAGAATCCCCTTCCTGCCCTATAGAATATTTTTGTTTGTTTGTTTGCTCTAACTTGGGAATGATATGATGCTGATCAAGAAGAAACATTGATTCTAGAATATAGAAAACATTGCAACTGGTCTCCAGCTCTTATCCTTATAGTCCACTGGACACTATGCGTCTTCAAATCTGATAAGCTGCTCCAGGAGAATATTTGTGTGAAATTTTAGGTGAATATTACATATACATACCTCAATACAGTTAGACAAAGAGATGAAAGTTAATAGCTTTGCAATAGGCCAAAGACATGGTATCAAGCTTAAATTTTTAGCTTTTCCTGTCACTGTCTCTCTTGTTAATGTATATAGCTATTAATATCAGATTCTATCAGAAATCTGCCAGGGTCTCTAATAAAATGAAACAAAATCTAGTGTTACTGTCAAACCATTTTTCTTAAATTAATGCTCCATTTTTCAAATGAAATCTAATTATTGTGATTTTAAAGATTCATGTATTTATTTTAGAGAGAAGAGAAAGAACACAGTTGTGTGGCTGGAGGGGCAGAGGGAGAGGGAGAGAGAAACTTAAGAAGACTCTGTGCTGATCGAGGAGCCTGATGTGGGGCTCCATCAGTGATCGCAACCTGAGCCGAAACCAAGCATCTGATGCTTACCTGACTATGCCACCCAGCTGCCTCCCCACGCCAATTTTTAAAAAAAATATTTATTTATTTGAGAGAGAGGAATGATTTTGATTTTAAAAAAGACAAAGGGAGGGAAGGAAGGAAGGAAAGAGAAAGTGAGGAATAAATGGAGAGAGCTGTGGGGGTGAAACCATGTCTCTTCTGGGTTCACAGTCCTGGATTCACCTTTGAGGTACCTCTAGGAACTCAGTGTGGCAACTACTGCTCTAGAATACAGGAAATCAGAAGGCCCATGTCCATTAGGAAGGATGGAATGAGCTCTGTGTGATGGAGTATAAGGCAAATCTAGATCAAGAACCAAAACAATTGCCTCTTGTTTTTGAATAATATGGCCTAGCACATATTTTTTTTCTCCATGTTATTGAAGCCTAAACCAGTGAAATATAAAAGCATATTCCTAGAGTAGATTTTCCAAGTAGTACTATGCCTCAGGATTATCTAACGCTTTTTAAAACACAGGTTTTTGGTTCACAGTCCCAGAGGCTCTGAATTGGTACATTCTAAGGGGGGTTTGTCATCTGTATCCAAAGAATTAAAATAAATTAACTAATAAAGCCTATGTAAATTAGTCTTTTGTAGGTTTAGAAACTACTGCTCTAGGTTACTTTTTTCCCCCTCTCCACCAAAAGATAGAATTGCATAGGCACTGGATCTTTAGTCTGAAATAGGACTTTTGATTGCCAGCATCATGTCCATATTAGAGAATAAACATTGAAGGCCTAGCCTGTCATTTTATCCCTAATGTCTATAACTTTTTTCATGTTCTAGATCATGTCATTTCTGTCCACTGCTTATATCAACTATAAGAAAAAATACTTAACGGTATAGTACAAAAAGCAGGCTATCTCTAGTACCACAGTAAAGTGAAAACACAGTTGTATGAGAACTCAATGGGGTGGACTATGTCTAGAAGTATTACAGGAACATGAGGTAAAGGATAGATGAGTCCTTCCTTGGAGTATGAGAAGATTTCTTTGCTGTGTTAAAGGGGATGTACATAGAAAGGAGTCTAAAGCAGAAGAAACATAATGAATATGGATAGAGGTTCATAGCATGCTAGGAGGGTAATGAGTAGGCTGATGTAGCTCAAGTCAAAGAAGAAGCAGACAATCTCCTTAAGAATGAGGGCCAAGTGGTCAAGTTTGGATTCTTCTTGAAAGTGTCGGGCAAAAGCAACATGAGGATATGGTAAACATTTGGGAATGAGGGTGTACCTGTAAGCAAAGAACATGAATGGAATGTGGCTATGACCTGATAGGAAGATTTGTATTCATGTTGAAAGAGTCTGGGAACTCATGAAGAGTAGACATAGTTGAGATGAGCACCCTGAACTGACACTGAGTGGGTGACGCTGTGGCAGGTGGGGAAGAATGAAGATGCTGTGGGTGTGAGAAAATGTATGTTAGGCAAGGGCTTGGCCTGATGGTTCTGATGGGCCAGAACATGGCTGGATGTGTGATAAAGACATAACTACTTATTCTTAGCCACAATAGTTTTTAACTTCAAAGACCGCATATTTGCTATAAAATGAAAGATATATTTTTTGACTAGTTTGTTCTTAAAATACCTTGAACAGTTTTTACTTTTCTAAGGAATAATATGCATTTGTGGTCAAAGAAAAAAAACTAGAAGATACAGATAAGTAAAATGAAAAAAAGTGAAATCAGTAGATAATTTCAAGCTCAAGGATAATATTTGATAATAAGGTGAGGTATCTTTTCAGTCTTTTTTTTCTATGCTTATAAGCTTTTGTTTCAAAACTGGTATCACTTTCCTACTACTGTTTGTAACCTATGTTTTTTTTTTTTAAGATTTTATTTATTTATTCATGAGAGACAGACACACAGAGAGAAAGAGGCAGAGGGAGAAGCAGGCCCCATTCAGGGAGCCCGATGAGGGACTCAATCCCGGGACTCCAGGATCATGCCCTGGGCTGAAGGCAGACGCTCAACCCCTGAGCCACCCAGGCATCCCTGTAACCTATGTTTTATATCTTTAATGTATGATAAAGTTTTTCAATATTCCTAAGTATTCTTCTATATTACTAATTAGAACAGCTTAATATGGTTTCATGATATAAATTACCAAATATTTCTTAATTCACCCTAATGCTGGGCATTTAATTAGTTTAATTCTCTTTTTATTTAATTACAAAATTTATTGAAGAAAATCCCCATATATCCATTTTTATATTAATACTTGACTATTTCTGTAAATTCTCATCTGTGTGGTTATTATGTTGAAATGTTTATTTTGAATTACTTGCCTTTAGTGGTGATTGTGGTAAGCTATTCTAGGAGTAGTATCAGATTAGAGTGGTCCATTCATCTAAAGGGGATGAGGGCTTTGGTGTTCTGGTACTGTTTCCATCATCATCTACTGTGGGTTCACTTGTCCAGAACAATGGTATTTGGCTGCATTATACCTCATTTAACTGTTCTTTCTTTCTCCATCTTCCACATAATTATATCCATATTGTGATCATAGAAGTGAAAGGAATTATGTTTATCATTACCTCATTACCTCTTTGGTGTTTAGCACAGATTATCTTTAAGATAATTACTACAAAATAAGTGTGACATCTTGTACAGTCAGATTAAAAAATACAACTGATACATATAAAGAAATTTTTATTGCAAATAAACAGCTACATGATTGGAGGCTTTCCCCAATCACAAGCCTGAAATCCTTGGGATAGCCCATCAGGAAGGACAGACTTGAACTCTTGGCCATGAGCTGAAGCTGCTGTCTACAGAAAGATTTTTTTTTTTCCCTTAAGGAAGAGAAATTATCTTCTTATGGCCTTTTGAATGATTGAATGAGGCCCCTTGGGATAATCTAGGATAATCTACTTAAAGTGTTATGAACTTCAATCGCATCTACAAAATACCTTCACAGTGACATGCAGGTGACTATTTGGGGACAGTGGCCTTGCTAAGTTGACACGTGAAACTGACCATCACACCTCTGCATTTAGTTTTCATGATCTCACTGTCTCTGTGTCTCTTTTTCCCCACTGTAATTAGAACTAGAATGTATGAAGGAATTTGGGGGCCGGGTGAGGGGAGGATAAGATCCAGTAAACAGGAAAGCAAGATAATGGGAATAAGAAAATTTGAGTTGATTTTTTTTTCTCCTCCAGATGCCTTCTGTTACAATGACAGCCTTATTTTTCCTTGTTGAAGAAGAAACAAGTTTAGAGATTTGGCTTCCAGGGGGCTCAGATCTAATTGTGAAGCCTTGTTGCATTAATTTTCTCATCACTTAGAAATAAATCCAGTTTCTTACCTTGACCTACATGCCTTTGCTGATCTGGGTCCTGCTTGCTTACCCAGGCTTACCATATATCATCGGGTTCCAGAAAAACCAAGCAGTTTTTTTTCTTCCTTGAGGATGCCCAAGGGCTCATTTTCCTTTTGCCTTGAATACTTTCTCCAAGTCTTCTTTCTCTAGGCCTTGTTATTGAGGTCCCACCTCAAATATTCGCTCCTCAGAGAGGTCTTTATGGACACCCTAAGGAGTCCCCTCTTCCCCAAATTAGTCACTATCCAGTTTTAATTTTTATTTTGAAGAGTTAATAGCTATAATAATCTTAGTGACCTCACAGTTTTCTTAGTTATTATGTAACTACTCTTATCTGCATCTTTTTGCAAACAGACTTTCTTTTTGTTTTCCACTAAATCACAGTGTCGGGGCTTCATCTGACATTTAGTTGGGCTTTACACCATACGTACAGAATGAATGGATGCATCCCAGTGTACTTTTCAGATACAATTATTCCTTCATCCCTGTATATTCTTTTCTTTTGTCCTTCTGTCTAATACTGAATTTTCTCATTATGTATGTTTTTATTGTAAGCTGCATTATATTATTTTTGGAAATCGTATGTATATGTTCTGTTGATAAATGTGTAATTTTGCGGAATTAATCAAGTGTCCCTGGTGAGATGTCTCATGCTTCAGTCCTGAATAGAAGATAATCTGTCAATCCCTTAGAATTCTTATAGGGACCGCAGGGGAAACAAATGTCAGAGCTGTGTCCTGTGTGTGATGAGTTCTAAGAAGAGGGGTGGCAGCTGTAAGGGAATTGGGAGTTGAGAGAATGTGCCTTGGCTGAAATTTTCTGTATCATTCCACCGCACTGACTTTTCTGTACTGTTAAAATTTCTCCCTTTTGGCTTCTGGTTCAGCCGAAACTAATATGTCAGACGTTAGGATTATGAAATGTGGTGAGAAAGCAGTGAGTATCTGGGGAGTAGTTTCTACTTCTGCCTAATTCTGAAGAAGTATTAGCTGATAATTTCAAAATCTTGAGAGTGGCATTGGACACCTAATCATTCCTTTGTTGATACTTTTGTTCTGCTTGTATTTTGTAAACACTTGTTTGACCCTGCATATCTTTTAACAGATGTGCAAGTGCTAACTAAAAATAAAATAAAATATAAACATTTTTTTGATTGTATCCTTATTTCTAAGTGTTTACTATTAACTGGGAAGTCCAGTAAAGCAAGATATTCCTGTTGTTCTAATTTGATTTCTCCCTGGAATTCATCCAGATAACATTCCAAAAGTCCTATTTTAGTAACAAAGATCTGATTTTAAGGCATATTTGCTAGAAAAAAATGAAGGTATGTTATTTACTCCACTGTGTGTGTATTCAAAATGTAACACTGTTCTATGGGCAGATAATAATGTCAGAATTTGAATGTCATAGTCAGCAAATACTTTGTGAAAAATTTTGCACTGTGTTTTCTTTTCTCTATTGCCTATATTGTTCTCTAGTAGGAGGAACAAAAGGAACATGGACTTATGTGGATTATCAGGATATCATTAGGGGAGGGTTTTTTTTTTTTGGCATTTGGGCAGTTTTTGATAAAGGATTAATGATTATATCCTTCCTGAGATATGTGTGAATTGGAAATGTGCCACATAAGACTCTACCAACTCTTATGCTGATAGATATAAAAAGATGTACAACCAGTTAGGCAGTGGATACGAAGCACAGTGGAACTCAAAAGGAAAAAAAAAAGACTCATCATATTTCCCATGATTATCAAAAAATAATGCTTGTGATTTATGATTTCTTTTCTGCAGATGTGCGTGTTCTAGTTTCAGAGGAGAAAGTTTCCTCAAATGTCATTTGCTTTTATGAAGTCACTCTTGTTAAGAATATAATTTTCTGTTTATATCTCAATGCAGTAAGACCACCTACATTGTCAGTATTTGAATTATGAAACAATTCAGTTGACTCTGTTTTATTTCTTTCTGGATATTTTCACCAGCATAGATAAAGGCAGGCAACTCATATTTATTTACATATGCTTACTACTTGAGTGGTTGACCTTGACCCACAGTTGGTAGCTTTGCTAATGCTCATAAATTACAAAAGGAATGCCTTCTCTAGCTGAAGTTGGTTTAGTAAGTCAAAACCTAAAATAGTGAAGAAGAATGTTGTAAATGGAGGTCCGAACTCAAGCATGTTATTTATATAGATTTTTGGTTTACCTTTGGGCAGGGTAAAAAATTGTCATCTAATGACTACCCTCCCAAGTGTCCCATCTCAGTGGTTAGATGGGATGCTGAATTGGCTTTTTGTCATTAGTGGCAGGTCCTCGACCTACACCTTACACTAAGCATGGATCATAAGATGGAATCCATTTTGCCGTAAAGAATGGGAAATCATCACTCGGATGATGATGTGGTTTGAGAACTGTCTTTGAGTTCTGGAATGCCTGTAAGGTAGAAATGAGATGGGATTTCACATTCCCATCTCATGAGGGAGTCAGAACCAGTATAAATGAGACGATTTCACAGGGTTGAAGTCCCAACACAGTCAGATCTTCTCCAGGAGCCCCTCATTCCTGGAGGAGTCCAGTGGAGCCTGGAAAGTCCAGTGGCAGTAGAGATACAAACAGACATGAGGAAATTGTTGCCACAGATTTAAGGCTTCACGTCTTCCCTAGGCACCACCATTCCATAAGTATTTACCAAAAGCAAAATGTCCAAGAAACTAGCAACAGAACAGATATATCTGTTATATTTTAGCTGAACTTTAGATAAGCAAGTAAGGATTATAAAGGCTTGGTATTTGGCTCAGTAGTTGAGAGAACTGGCATTCAGTGTGAGCTCTTACTGGCTTCAAAGTTTATTTCGTTTGTTTTAATTTGTTTTTGTTGTTTCCTCTTCTTTCAAAATGAACTTGCTGAGTTAGTTAGTCTAATTAATTAGGTTTCCTGAACTCCTTCCTTTTCCGCAGTTGCTGGAGATCTAAAGGGAGGACTGTGAGAGCAGCAGAAAAATGTGTTACCAAACGTTTATACCTGAGTTTTAGATAGATTCTGCTACCTCTCCTCAGGAACCCTGAACTGACTTCCCAGCCTCATGCCATTCACCCCTGAGCTGCACTGTCCCCAGGGGGAAGGCTGGGCTTCTGTGGCCTCTCTGCTGCCTTTCACCCTAGGCACTGGACCTCCTGCAGCTCCAGGAGCCTCCACCTGACTCGGGAACACGTGGTGGCTGAGGATTTGTGGAAGCCTGTCCACACTGATTATCATTATTCTCATCATCATTCTGAATCATGGTATATGCACACTTGCTTGATAGCAAAAACAGGATAAGGGCTTGATAGAAGCATAGTATTTTCCTAATAAAAATCAATAGGAAATTCCTGAATAATGAGATTGCACCAAACTCTATCGCAGGCTTCCTGCACCCTGTCCTCTTCCCTTCTACCAATGTCAAGTGCTAACTGTCAGGGAGAGTAAGAAGATGCTGAGAGCTGGAAATCACCCATAACAAGTCAGTACCCCTTCACTCATAAGCACGGCCTCATCCTCTCCATTCATCAGTGTGTTCCATGTGACCTTCTGGATGGTAGAGAGGCTGCTTCCTTAATTTTTGATTTGCTCCTTTGGTTCTTAGAGAATGACACTGCCTGTATTTCCATGAAGGCTTGCAAGAAACCTTGGATATGATTTTACTATCCAAAATAAAAAATGTGATAAATGTAATGCGTCTTAACACACACACGCACATATGCCTACATACACACACACATATTCTTCTATCACAGTGATGTTATGAAAATGGATTTGGAGGGGCACTTGAGTGGCTCAGTTGGTTAAGCATCCAACTCTTGACTTCAGCTCAGGTCATGATCTCAGGGTCGTGAGATTGAGCCCTACATCTGGCTTGCAGAGTCTGCTTTGAGATTTTCTCTTTCTCTTTCTCTCCCCCTCTACCCCTCCCCTCCACTGCGTGCTCTCTCTTTCTCATAAATAAACAAACAAATAAATAAATAAATAAATAAATAAATAAATAAATAAATGTTTTGGAATTCTGTTTCATTCTTTATATTTCCAAGCATTTTCCTTTGCTTACTTTCCCACAACCTTTCGCTCATAGGCCAAGTATCCAGCTCTGTTCTACTACTAGAGATTATTTTAGGAAGAAAAATAAAATGACATTTCAAATGAAAATACCTATCTGCCTTCATTTTCAGTGTTACAGTGGATCAGCCTTCTTTCCTACTCTGGCTTCCTACCAAAGTATTATTTTATTTGAGTGAAAAACAAACACAAGGGTTCACCAATTTTCTCCAGAATGTGGAGCTCTGGGGACACATTTTCACAGCTTCTTGTTACTAAGACAGTCAGCTTGCTGGAATCCCACTTACCCTTAAAAGGGAACAGTAACTGCACCAGTGTAAAATAAGAACCACTCCTTTGAATTTGGGCCAGAAGATTTAGTGCAGGGACTGCAAATGGTGCAAAATAGAAAATAGAGCATTTTAATCCATAGTATTGCTCTGAAGGAAGGTGTTAATTTTTAAAATTTTCTCTCCCAAATCGAATAATCTCTTACATTGCTAGTAGCTTTGAAGTTGGTAGACTACTTTGATATACTTTGATATATCCCACAATAGACCTATGATATAGATGGCCAGCACACTTATAATTTATAACTTAATACATATATAATAGACATATATATGTATATATTCACACACACACATAACTAATTTATTTTTACCTTACAAGACAATGACATTTGCAGGATTTCCCAACCAAAGACATACAGAGTGAATGAGAAAAACTTTTGTAATCCTATCTGATTTTTTGAAATCAGATATGATTTCAAGTACTATCCTCTTCTGCTGCCGACTGCAATTCCATGGAAACTCTCAACAGACTATAGACTGGATCAGTTTTAAAAAAAAAGCGTCAAATATGCCAGTGACCCTCAGCCACCAACACAGTGCAGAATCTGAGGTTCCTATTCCTATCTATCAGGTTAGTAGCAAACCAGGGGATCCTACTACAGACAACTCTTCCACAAAATAAATACATTGCTTCCTCCCCCCTTTCTACTCCTCCACTGTTGCATTCAGACAATAAGGCTAGTTTAGGGAATTTAAAACAGCTAATAGCCAGATTACAGACTTTAATCGTTAAGCTATTTCCCTCTGGGGAATGTATTTGTGTGTGTGCATGTGTGTGTTTGTGTGTGTGTGATTCCAAACTAATTACGAAAAATGAAGTAATTACTTTCTTATATATTGGGAAATATCAAAAAGTTGAACTTTCCATGACCATGAATTTAAGTTCTGTTTACAGTACTGCTTTCCACTTAACAATTAGAAATTTTCCTTGTGGCTCATAAAGGCAGTTTGTCCCTCTCCCTGTCCTTGGGGACATCTAAAGCCATACAAAAGCAATTGGGAGAAATTATTTAAGTTTTAAAATGTTAATGGAGAGCAAACAATGGCCAGACCAGATGTTGAGCTGTTGACCTGGGTCTTTGGGGCCTTCCAGGTTGCAGGATCGCTATTACTGGCTTTCAGCATTTGCAAGTCAGGCATGGAAACTTTTAAGCAGGCTCTGACAAAAGTACTGGTTTTAATTCTGTAATTGCACTAAGTTGAAGCCAGCTGTGAGCCTCTCAGGACCCCCTTATTGGACTGAGATTTTAAACATTTTGCTGATTAGGCAGTAAAATTTCTTCTCTTCACTCCCACCCTCTCTGTGAAAATGTACTCTTAAAAAGCTTAAAGGAAACAGGATATGAAAATAAGAAATGAAGAACTCGTGTTGAGCACAGATTTTAGTGCTTACCTAAAGGTCACTCAACCCACCATAGGGAACTTAATTTATGACTATTAACATGTTAGCTTTGTAGTGGATGCTCACTAAATATTTGTTGAATGGATCACATGTTGGCCAGCCTGATTTTTGGTGCAGAACGTAATAGAAATCATTGGACGCGTTTCTATAGAAACACGCCCAATCTATCTATAAGACCAGTAGCTTTCTGCAGATAATAATTCAGTTTGTCCTAAATCAGGACCACTTTATGTAAGGACAATAAACTGAAGGATAGGGATGCCTGGGTGGCCCAGTGGTTGAGCATCTGTCTTCAGCTCAGGGCATGATCCCGGGATCCGGGATCGAGTCCCACATTGGGCTCCCTGCATGGAGCCTGCTTCTCCCTCTGCCTATGTCACTGCCTCTCTCTGTGTCTCTCATGAATAAAGAAAATCTTTAAAATAAATAAATAAATAAATAAAGGATGTGGATGACTTAGGTCAAAACCATCACCACTCCTAGAAAAATATTACTTTGCAATTAATAATCAGGAAGGTGAAAGCATTGACTCTTCATAGGCAATGTCTATGAGTTTTTTTAGTTCATACATTGATGACCATTCAGATGAGATTCCACTTGTGATATTATGATTTATAAGACATGTATATTTCTTAAATATTTGGTCTTAGTTTATGGTTCTTGTCTCACAGCTCCCAAAACCCTTGGACTTCCCTAAGAACAGTGGGGGCATCTTTGGTTACAATATTTGGTTTGTGGTCCTCAGTTCCTCTAATCACTTCAGAGCCATAAGGTGAGATGGGTGTCTTGTTTTTAATAACAAGCCTTTTTCTACCAAAACTGAGTTTATGTTAATGAAATGACTTTTGGAAAGCTCTGAAGGACAGGGGCCAGTTGCCAGGAGAATCAACCTTGATTAAAGCGTTGGAACTTTTAGTCCTGTTCCCTGATTTCTGGGGAGAGGGGGCTAGAGGTTGAATCAGTCAGCAGCAGCCAGTAACTTAATTAGTCATGCCTGTGTAATAAAGCCTCCATAAAAACCCAAAGGATGGAATTTGGAGATCTTCTGGGTTGATGAGCACATGGAGATTTGGAGAGAGTGGAGCAGTCCAAGAGAGCTTGGAAGCTCCAACCCTTACCCCGTGCCTCTCTTCCATCTGGCTGTTTCTGAGTTATGTCCTTTTCTAATAAACTGGTAATCTAGTAAGTAATCTTTCTTCTGAGTTCTGTGAGCCACTCTAGCAAATTAATTGAACCCAAGGAGAGGGGGTCTTTGGAACCTCTGATCTGTAGCCAGTGGGTCAGAAGCACAGGTGAGAATCTGGACTTGTGATTGACATCTGAAATAAGGGACAGTGAGGACATACTCGTGGGACTCAACCGTTAACCTGTGGGATTCATTTGAATTATAGGACACCCAGCTGACCTGTGGGATTCATTTAAATTATAGGACACCCAGCTTGTTGGTGTAAGGAAATCCCTTCAATCCCCCCACTACACACAGTGGATCTATAATCAGAATCTTTACCAATGTCTTTTGAAACCATGGTCCATATTGTGTCTTAACTCTGATTTTCCAAAATTATTTGGCAAGAGGCAGATTCAGTAACCATTAGTTGACATTTTCTTTTACAAACCCAAAGTAACTCCTTTATGCATACAAGTTTGAGCAAAATAATCATTAATACACCCAATAAAAACTATTTAAAGGTCTGGCAGTGCTTTGCAAACAGCCTCATCCCAGATCTTTCAAATCTCCCCTGAAATCTATGCTGCCAAATGTGCAGCTGTCCTGTAACTAGTGGTCTCTTTACACATAAAGTGTAAGAGAAATTTCTGCAGTGCCAATTACAATAGACCTTAAGATACACATGTCGAATCATTATGTAGAGAGAATTAAAAGGCTGAGTATCTTTTAAGAAATATCTAATGCAACTGTAGTCACTGTTCTCATTTCTTGAATGTTCAGTGCGTTTCCATTCCTGTTCCTTATTCCTAGAGTGTATGTTAATCATTTTAGCTACATCCTATAGATGAAATATAGGGAGCAGACAACTTAATGCCTTCACTTTATTTACTTCTTCCAATCAGCATGTACTGAATACCTATAGAGTGTTCTAGGCTCTGAAGGGAATAGAACGAATAAGTTCCAGTGCCTTGATTCGCTCACTTGGTTAAGCATCTGCCTTCAGATCAGGTCATGATCCCAGAATTCTGAGATCAAGCCTCACATTGGGCTCCCTGCTCAGTGGGGAGCCTGCTTCTCCCTCTCCTTCTGTTCTCTTTCTCTCTCAAATAAATAAAATATTTTCTTTAAAAAAAAGAGTGAATAAGTCCCATTTTCTATCGTTGACTCTTTAACGAGTTCCCTATACATAGAAAATCAACTTATATAATTTCTTATATCAATTCCTCTCTCCTATAATTCTATGTTATTTTGGAAATTTTGGGGAAATTAAAGCAGTCTACCTTATATGAGAGTATTTTGTGTGTTACTTTTATGTTCTTTGGTAGATTTAGAACAATGAGAAGGCAAAGGTTGTGTCTTCCTTATCTTTGTATTCCTATTCCCAATGTAGTTCTTAGTACTTACTAGGAGCTTAACATATTTCTAAACTGAATGAACTATCCAATGGTTTTGCCACTAACAATCTGTAAGATTTTTAGTTAGTAATCTAGTATGTCTGAGGCCCCGTTTCCTCACCTGTGAGGACAATGTATGCTACATCTCATAAAGTTACAAAATGAGAATTAGATGCATCAAATTATGCAAACTCTGAAGCACTATTACCAATATGCAAAATCACTTTTAATTAAAATGAGTATGTGCTTTCATTTATCTGTGAGTTACCAATGAACTACAATTGATGAGTGATGTTTGAAGGAATCTGAGAGGCCTTGTTATTAGTGGAAGACTCAACCACAATATGTCCCATAAAATTTTCCTTCCTTAAAATGCTTATTCATTTAAAAAAATAGGTTCTAATGAGGCACAATAAGTCTATTTTCAAAATTTTTAACCTCTGACTTGTCTATAAAGTGTAAATTATTGTGGCATATGGTTCTATTCATACCCTGTGTGTACTTTGGGAAGGAAACTATAAGGTATGCTTCTGGCTTGTCTTGAGGAAAAAATAAATGGTCTATTCAGTTATTTCCATTTCTGGTTTCAGTGATTAACGCATCCTAGAGGAACAGCTTCCCTTAGGCTACCGTGCCAATTACTATCCTTATTTCATCTCTGGAGTTTCAGATGGAATGTAAACTGAAAAACATTTAGCTTTTACTTTAGATGACTTTTTTTCCCTTCTATTCCTGCTTGTATCTTTTACATTTTTCTTTTTTTCTTTCTTTCTCCCCTCCCCCTCCCCTTCTGGAGTGAGTTCTTGTTTATATCCAGGTTTATATCCAGAAGATACCGAGAGATGTTTGAAATATTGCAGGGTCATGCCTAGGATTTGGGGGTGGAGTGGATGGTCACGAGGCCAGGAGAGACCTCCCCAACTCTAGTACCAGCAAGTTCTGGGTGTCTTATCATGTTGCTCATCCTTGCTTCTGAGAGGCTTGAAACCAGTCAGGATTCCATGTTAGTGCCAAGTCTTGTCATTAGATATGGGGGATGAGCACCTTAATGAAATTTTGTGTTTTGTATTGTTGCATGAGATAGTCAGGTATGGCCACAAGAGGGGACGAGAGAGGTTCGGGAAAAAATGTTATATTTACAATTTCTAACGAGAGAAAGTCACCACATGTAATGAAAGGGCTGTTAGTGGGAAGCAGCAAGGGAGCTGGCTTAACTGAGCAGTTGGGGAGAGGAGAGGGAGAGAGCGAGGACCCATGGGCAAATGTCTGTATTGGGAGACAGGGTGGAGTACATAAGGAGAAGGCAGGAAAGGATTTCATTGGTGTATTTGAATGTCACTATATCATAATCAGGGGAGGGCATGAAGGGGAATTTGTGGCAATGGCAGTCTTATCACACTGGAACACTGAGCCAGTTGGGCAGGTGTTCACATCCTCCTTGTGGAGTTGTTGAAGCAGCAGGAAAATACAGTTATTTTTTTAAAATTCAATTTAATTAATATATAGTGTCTTATTAGTTTCAGAGGTAGAATTTAGTGATTGATCAGTTGCATATAACACCCAGTGCTCCTGGCATCAAGTATCCTCTTCAGTACCTGTCACCCAGTTACCCCATCCCTCCTCCCGCAACCCTCAGTTTGTTTCCTAGAGTTATGAGTCTCTAATGTTTTGTCTCCTTCTCTGTTTTCATCTTATTTTATTTAGGAAAACATGAAGTTTTAAAATTCATTATATGGAGTGTTTGTCAGCAAAGGTTGGCTCTAATTTGCTCTTGGATTTAGACATATCTCAATACCAACTTTAATTCAGTTTTATTTTTCTTATTTCCCAAAAGGATAGTTTCCATCATCGGTGTGAACGGTGTGAATAGCTAGTTTACATATTCTCAGGCATGTTCTTAGATTGGAGGTCTTTGAAATCAGTGGAGAAGTATAAATTTAGCAGAGGCTGGAAAATGGCTTTGTTTTGGAAAATAAATGGTAACAACTTACAGATCATATTATTTGAAACTATATATATTTTTAAAAGATTATTTATTCATGAGAGACACAGAGAGAGAAGCAGAGACATAGGGAGAGGGAGAAGCAGGCTCCCTATGGGGAGCCTGATGCAGGACTTGATCCTAGGATCCTGGGATCATGTCCTGACTGAAGGCAGATGCTCAACCACTGAGCCACCCAGGTGCCCTGAACTTATATATTGATGCTCACACTGCTATGGGAGTAATTGTCTTAATTTTTAAGAAAAATCATGATTTAATTCAACAAACATTGAGTGTCTGTAACATGTGACACTAAAATGGGTCATGCAGGGAGCCTGATGTGGGACTCGATCCTGGGACTCCAGGATCACGCCCTGGGCCAAAGGCAGGTGCTAAATTGCTGAGCCACCCAGGGATCCTCTGTTTACTTTGAATAAAGGATAAATGTATGTAGATTTAGAGGATGAGATTGAGGAAGAAGTGAGAAAGAGCAGAAATGAATGTGATTTGACATTAGATTATGAGGTGAATTCCCTGTCTTGTCTCCTTGCAACCATGTAGATTTTCTTTCTACGATTCAATATTACTGTTTTATAACCAGAGATAAAAAGAATATTCTCATAAGATTCTATTAAGCATGAAATTACATATATATAAGTATTATATATGTAAGATGCAGCTTGTCAACTACAAAGTAATGTACCACTTTTAAGTATTATTAGTCACTAAAGAATAATAATTTCAACACAATTCCAAAGTGCAAAATAATTGGAGTTTGTTTTGTTGGGATTTCACTAATATTTTATTTATTCAAATATATATATATGTGTGTGTGTCTGTGTGTGTGTGTGTGTGTGTGTGTGTGTGTGTGTTTGGGGGCTCAAGAAATATGTAGCATATTAGGTGAGAGCAAACTTCTCAAATGAGAAATCAGAGACAAAATAAAAAGTGGAAAAGAATTTGGAAGGAAAGGGAGAGTCCTGTGGTGAAAAGGTAGAAACTACTGGGGAATGTCAGAGAACAGCAGAGGGGAGGTGGTGGCAGCAATCAGAAATTCCAGAAGTGACTTTTGTTCTGAACGTGGGAAAATGGGAAGCCGACAGATTCAGAAGTAGAACAGTGCACAGTGATTGCAATAGAACAAAATAATGAACAGGAAATATTCATGCAACTGATAGTTTCAGGGACTCTTTACTACAGCTTCCTATATAGGACTTAAACAAAACTACCAAACGGTTGGGCACATATCCTGATTGTACCTCTCTTTACCTGCCCCCCACTCCAAATCCCACTGCTAATTAGCAGCACATGTTAAGGGAAAAAGTCCAATAAGGCATTCCAACGTGAGATCTGGGTTTGCTTCAATTCCCCAAATCCCCTCAAGCTCAACAGATGGTTCTTGGTCATTTGCCTTTTGTTCAAATTGGAATAACTTTGAGTTATCGATAGCTCAATACTCCCACCCTGCTGTCTTTTAGTGTAAAAAAGGCAAAGGGCATGATAATAGTATTGGTAAAACAGCAGAAGTGAAAGGGAAATCAATAGGATCTTTGATGGGTAATGGAGAATTGATATATATCATAGCTGGTGGATCAAAAGGGAACAATAAATAGGATATCCTGCAAATTGAATCAAGTATCCCAAACAGAAAACAAGTTCTTTAAGGATTTAAGAGACTATAGTCTTTAGAGAGTTAAAACTTTTTTTTATCTCTTTAACAAACTTGATAAAATTTGATAATTTTAATGTTATATATGATTGGATGTTATATACATTAATTCAGTCAATTCCCAAATATAGTGGGGTAAGTAGAGTGTCAATTATCCTCATACCTATTTTATATATAATGATCTAGAGAATTTAAAAGGTTTTCTTTTTTTTTAATTTATTTATTTGAGAGAGAAGGAGAGTAAGGTGGGGGAGGGGCAGAGGGGCAAATGGAGAGTCTCAAGTGGACTCCGCACTCAGCGCAGAGCCCAACATGGGGCTCGATCTCAGGACTCTGAGATCACAACCTGAGCTAACACTGAGAATTGGACATTTAGCCGACTGCACGACCCAGGTATCCCTAAAATGTTTTCTTAGTCATGCACAAATAATAGTGGGAGACAAGGCTCAAACTCTGGTCTTCTAGTGCCAAGTCCTTTATTTCACCAATCATTCTTAATTGCCAAAGAACCACATTAGAAACAAGGGGAAAAAAATAGTCATTCTGACAGATATTTTAAAATATTTAAAATATATTTATTTTTAATTTGCTCGCAGTAAATATGCACCTTGTGGTGTAGAGTTGTTACTTTTGAGAAAGGCAAGGAGTTGTGTGATCACCACAAAAATTAAGATACAGAGCAGTTCCATCACCCCCACAAAACTTCCTCATACCGCCCTTTTGCAATGAGCACCTCTCTTGCTCCTAGCCCTTGATAACCAATGAGCTCTCCTTTGTTCTTCAAGTTTTGCCAATTCCAGAATGTCTATACATAGACTCAAGCAGTAAGAGATTTTTTGAGCCTGGTTTCTTTCTGTTTTCAAAGATTTTGTGTGAGTGATTAGAATCACATGGAGAAAATGTGATTATTTCCCTATTTTAAAAAATTTATATTTGGAACTGGGCAATCTCATAGAAACTACTGAATTCCTAGGTTTATTGTGAAACCTTGATGTCCAAATTCTGAGGCAAATGATTATTCAAACTATACCACTTAAAGGCTGTCCCCAACACACCTAAAGGAATATTGGCATTGAGAATGCTAGTTTGATTTTCACTTTCTTTGAGTGTCTCCATTATTACCAAATCTGACTTTCAATTGAGATTATGAGGATAATTATTGATATGTGATTTGGTATATCACCTCCCTCTTTAATCAGCCTTCTGCACAATTTTATTTATAAAAGAGTCCCATGTAATCTTTTTTAGATGAGCTTACATCATGCTGAGTCTTGTAACCACTTGATAGGAGACCGAATTAACTGAATGTGGAGACCACTTTAATCATGTGAACACCATGTTGCATTCAGTTTGAATATTGTTGTAGAAAGTGTTTTGGAACATGAACTTGAAATTGTAGGGACACTTACGTCAGGAAGTAAATATATATCCAAAAGCAGAAAATAGGAGCTTCCCTGATGGCCAAGGCACAGTATGCAAATTTCTGTCTATTGAGTGACTCTAAACTAACAAAACTGTTGAGGAGAAGAAGACCTCTTCATCTTGAGTGTTAGAATATAAATATTGCTCCCCTCTGCTTGAAACAATAATAAAAAACATGGACTTTCAGGCTAGATGGCTTCTGCAGTCTTTGGTAAATTGCTTAAACCATGGGGCTTAAAAAGCAGGAAAACCAGGTGCAGGTAACTGTATAAGAATATTTTTTCTTCCTGGGGAACTTTCAGAACTCTAGCCAAGTGCCACATCCAAATAGCACGGACTGAGAAAGGGATGGTTTGCAGGTGAAAATTGAAATATTCTGGGTACCTGAGTGGCTCAGTCGGCTAACCGTCTGCCTTCAGCCCAGGTAATGATCCTGGGGTCCTGGGAGAGAGCCCTGCATCAGGCTCCCTCCCTGCTCAGTGGGGAGTCTGCTTCTCCCTCTGACCTTCCCCCTCCATGCTCTCTTTATCTCTCTCTCTTTCCCTCTCATTCTCTCTCTCTCTCTCACACACACACAATCTTTAAAAAAAGAAAAGAAAAGAAAAAGAAAATGGAAATGTTCCTTCCAGAACAAGACAGAATGGATGCAGGTAATGTAGTAAACCTACACTAAAAGCACCCCAACAACTAGTAAGATAAAGCATCTGAGATTTTTCTCTTTGTTGTCATAAATAGCAAAAAGGTTTAAAAAACAAGCAACAGATGATTTACTGTCAAGGAGTATGAGAAAAGTACCAAATTGGACTCGATATTTACTGTCTTTAATGGATTCCTCTGTATGCCTTTATAAGTCTAATAATAATCTTTAATAAAGACATATTTTGGTGTTTTAATTAATAATAGGCAAACACTGCAATATTCCTAGCTTGGTTAAGTCATATCTACAAAAAAAGCCAAAACTTAATAGTCTATCTTGATAATTAGGTACCCTCTGTAATCTAGTGACAATCTAATTGTAGATAATATTTCTAGGAGGAAATAAGAAAGCCTAAAATTTTGATATTGCAAATCCAAAGCTCCAAATGTACCATGTAAATGTTGATGTTATGCTACTCCTTTTCCCATGGCTTCTGAGTCAGTATCCAACGTCTGCTCTCTGTGTTTAAGCCGGTGCTCTTCCCTTCTTCCTACCTACCTTTTTTCTTCCTTCCTTCCTTCCTTCCTTCCTTCCTTCCTTCCTTCCTTCCTTCCTTCCTCCCTCCCTCCCTCCCTCCCTCCCTCCCCTTTTTTTTTGTTTTGTTTTGCATTGTACTAAAAATTTAATACTGAACTTTTATTCTGAACTTCTTGAAGCTAAATCACAGAAATTATGGAACTGGAATCTTCACATGTTTCTTGAGGACAAAGAATTTAGAATCCCCTCAGAATTTTAAGGCAATGCGTGCATTTCATTAGGTACTTGAGCAGATAAGTCAGCATTTTGACACCAGACCACAGAATTATATAGTGACTCAGAAGAATTATTTTATTCTTAAGAATAGACAGTGTGGGGCAGCCCCAGCGGCTCAGTGGTTTAGTGCCGCCGTTGGCCGGGGGTGTGATCCTAGAGTCCCCAGATCGAGTCCCGTGTCGGGTTCCCTGCATGGAGCCTGCTTCTCCCTCTGCCTGTGTCTCTGCCTCTCTCTCTCTCTCTCTCTCTCTCTCTCATGAATAAATAAAATCTTTAAAAAAAAAAAAAGAATAGGCAATGTGGACCAGGGAGTTCTAGCATAAACATTTCTAGAATTGAAAAGATACTGACTTTATACAAATCTGCTTCAGAACAGAATATGGAAAAGAAGTACATCCTCCGTCACTTTGGGCATAGGTGTCTGGGACATCAGCTAAAGTCCATTCACCAACTTTTTATACTTCCTCAAGGATAAGGAACTTGTAACCATTCTTGGATCTCCAAAAGTAGAAGTAGGTCTGGCCTTGAATAGGCACTCTGTGAATGTTTTTGAACAAATCAAAAGAAGGCAGAGAAAAACAAAGCATAGAGGTGGAAAAAAAGAAAAGGAAAGGGGAAGTATGATAAGTAATATATAACGGCATGTTAATGCAAGATATTTCAGTTCCTGTCTAGTCACACTAACTTCCTCTGCAATTCCGTATATCATCACTGAATTTAAGTTAATGTATCTGAAAAAAGATTTTTGTAAAAAAATATTTCTTCAATGTTTTGGTAAATTTTTATATTTTTGATAACATAGCATTTCATTTTAATATTTGATCTCTTTGATTGACTACACTTCTCCCATTCAGCTAAATGATGTCCTCTTCTTGACCCATAAAGATGATGGCACATTGTTGATAGAGCCTCATATGTTGTTCTAGAAAAGTAATAAGTTTGCGTTAGTACTTCTAAGAGTTTAAAAAATTGTTTGCAACTTCTTTCTTCTCTTAAAAACTTACTGACACTTTTTTTTTCTGACTACAGAAATAATATGCCTTTGGTGGGAAAAAAAGTGAAAAAACAGATAATCCCTGCTCACAGTTTTTGTGATAGATTTACCTTCCTTCCTGCTTCTGAGGCATTCATGTGTAGTTTGCTTGAAAGGCTTTGTTCTGATGTAATTGAGCTAGTTTTTATTTCCAGGAAAAATCTTGCAGTTTATCTTTATTGATGGTATATAACAATATCATTATGCTTTTTTCTTTCTTTGGTCACATGGTGATTTCATTTTTTTTAACTTTTTGTGAAAAAATATTAGACTTACAGAAATCTTACAAAAATAGGACATAAATCTAACAAAAATAGGATTCTTTTTGCCCAGTTTCTCTTCTGTTACTAACTTACATAACCATGGTACAGTGGTAAAAACCAAGAAATTAATATGTGGTGCCATACTTCTAACTAAATGGCAAAACTTATTCCAGTTTCATGTTTTTCCACTATTGTCCTTTTTTCTGCTCTAGGACCTCACATTGGGTTTAGTTGTGCCCCCTCAGCCTCCTCAATTCTGTGATAGTTTCTCAGACAACACTTGTCTTTAATGATCTTGGCATTTGTAATGAATAATAATGGTCAGTTATGGTTAGTTATTTCTAGTTGAACTTTTAAAATCTGTTTGTCACCAGGTACCGGGTGGCTAAGTCTGTTAAGCGTCTACCTGTAATATGCTACATTTACCCTAGACATTAACTACTCCCACTCCAGCTCTTTTTTTAAAAAGGTAGATTGATTGATTGATTGATTGATTGATTGATTTATGACACACACATACACACACACACACACACACAGAGGCAGAGACATAGGCAGAGGGAGAAGCAGGCTCCTTGTAAGGAGCCCGATGTGGGACTCTATCCCAGGACTCTGGGATCTTTCCCTGAGCCGAAGGCAGACACTCAACCGTGAGCCACCTGGGCGTCCCCCCAGTCCAGCTCTTAAGAGATAATCAAATATTTACTTAAGAAACACAAGGCAGCACTTTAGGAGTTGGCAAGAGCCTAAAAAATTAAGAAGACCTGTAAATGACTATGAGTCAGTGGTAATTTTCAGCTTTCTACCTCCGTCTTGGTTTCCTGGAAGTCTCTCCCTTGCTTCCGTTCCCCTTCTCTCCCTTTGACAGTTTTAGCCAAAGTCCAGATACATCATCATTTTCTTCTCTCATATCAGCAGAGATATAGTTGAGCTTTTAAAGAATAGACTTTGTAAGGAAACTAAAAGAAAACCAAACAAAAACTAAAAACAAAACAAAACAAAACAATAAAATCGCAATAGAACACAAGGTCCCCATTCTAAGAATCACAGAATTTCAGTTAATTCTGGTGGTAATCACTGAGTACCAAATCCTGTGCAGGGCCCTATGAAGATTAAGCCAAAACACCTAGAAAGATTGGATAGAAAAGACCATTGGTCTGAGCTGTGGCTGCTTATCTGGGTGTACCACTGTGAGAACATCTCAGTGAGGAAACATGCAGCAGAGAACATTCCTCTTCAAGTGTGTCAAAGGGAAAGAAGAAATGGAGGATTTCTGGATTTCAGAGCTTTGCTGGAAAAGCTCTTCAAATATGTTCCTTGTTCTTCCAAATCTTGACTTTGCATTAAGTCCTTCACCCTGACTTTTCATTCTGTAAGAGTAGGAGTCGAAGCAAATACCAATCACCTGCTTTTACTTTGGTGAGCTGGCTTTCCAATTCCTAGGTGAGCTGGCTTTCCAATTCCTCTTGCTAAATATCATAATTATCCCTTTGAGGATAAGGATAACATTTATCATTTGTCTCAACATTTATCATTTGTCTCTTATTAGGCATGGTATTATAAATTTGGGTTCCAGATCACGGAAATTGTGAGAATTAGGAGTCGCACTTCTAGAAATGTGTGCAAATAAGATAGAAGTTGTTGACAGGAATAGGAAAACCACCTCATATGAAAGGCCAAACAATAGAGTACAGAGGGCTCAGGGAACAATGTAGCAGAGGGGGTGGCAGAAGCCTGGTCTTAGAACTGCTTTCTATGATGGCAGAGAGGAGTGTGGATGCCCAGACCCGGCACAGAGAACATCCTGTGTGCAAAACACATGTACCAGCATGGGGATGGGGATCAGACTGGGAGGGGGAGGAGCAACAGAGTGAAATCCTGAGAGGAATCATGAATGGAATTAATAGTCTGTTAGGTATATAAGATTCACTAAATATTAACAATATCTACTGTATTTAGAGATCTATTTTATTTTAGTGAAACTATCATTAATATTTATAAGCACTTTTATGGGCTGACTAATGACCTCCTTCCCTGTAATCTAATGTTAAATTATGAGGTCAGAATGAATTATTTTATTCTAATATTTTTCCAGGTACCCAGGATTACAATATTTTACACAGAGGTGGAATTAGCTGGTTGTGATACCCTTTTTCTGGTTGCCCTTATGGAAGAATACAAAAGGATAATACCATGAGGCATGTTTATTTAATCCCTACCTTACAGTAGGGTATTATTTATTTGGAAGTTTCTCGTCTCTAAGTAACAAGAATTTAGTTAGGCATCATAGTTTAAAAATCAAATGCCTCTAAGCCAGACTGCCGGCCTTTGAGTAATATTTTGTTATTTCTAACCCCATTAGTTTGGACAATTTCTTGTTAGCACTTAGCACCTCAGTTTCCCCAAATAGATATGACCATATATTGGGAATATTACCTGCTGACAATAGTACCTCCTTTATAAGATTGTTATGTGTATTAAATGAGTGAGTGCTTGTAAATCACCTAAAACTCTGCTTGACATGTAGGAGGTATTGATGTTTGAAATAAAGATTTAGAGATTCTATCTTACCTAAACTTTTTCATTTTACTGCTCCAAATACCCAGCGGATATTCATTCATTCAGCTCCTGATAAGGCCATGCATTTCACTGATTAAAAAACTAGACCCAGATAATAGAATCATTAATGTGTATATGATCCATTCAGTTTACAAAGTTCTTCTCATTTCCATGAGGAAAGAATTGTAAGAATTCTCAAGAATCTCATGGTTAAGCAGGCTAAGAGAAAGGAAGTCAATGAACAGTTGGATCTATGAATGGATGCATGGGTGGATAGATAGATGGGCAGACAGATGGGCAGACAGGTGGATAGGCATTTGTTGGAATGAATATTGCAGATTTGTACAATTTGTGGTTTAAGTATGGACTTTATTTTTAAAAACTGGATGGAAAAGAGTTTACATGATCCAGGGATAACGTACTTACAGAGAAGAGAAAGCTATTTTTTTAAACAAAATTACAAAATTTAAAAAAATGTATTTTATTTGGATTTACACATTATAACAGTGTTGGAAATCTAATTGTTAAACAAAAAAATAAAAAAGGAAGACTTTAAAAACAAAGTGAAAGAGGCCAGTTTAATTCTACTTTTGCGGGTTTAAGAAATGCCAAAAAATAAACAGAGACAGAGGCAAATTATTATTTCATAAGCTTCAAAGATGCATAAAAAAGGAAATCGCTTTTGTATTTTCTGATTGTTTCTCTACCAGATTAAAGCATTTACAAAAATGGTGTGAAATCTCTGAAATCGCCCAAATGATTGTTGTTATACTAACTTTTTAATTCAAATTTCTGATTATTAGGAAATATTTCGTGGTGGGTGTTGTCCAAGCATGGGTTTCCAGATGCCCATAGTTTGGCATTATTTAGGCTAACCGTCTGGAGGACTCCAGTCTGGTGTAAGGCAAAGATCACTGGTTAGGGCCTTGGGGCCTGACATATCCCAAGAGACTTTAGGAAAATCATTCTCCCTTTCTGGGTCTCAGTTTCTTCTTTATAAAATTGAGGGATTTGGACTGAATGATGTCCATAAAATCCTTGTAGCTTTATAACCAGCCAATTTTCACTCCAGCATTTTAACTGGGATTTTGTAGACATTACTTCCTTTTGTTTTGCATTTTTGACACAGTCTGCTCCTCCTTGGAAAATGACTCCTTAGAAAGCTTTTCAGAAAGGCCAGCTAGGCTTCAGGCACTTCAGCAAGCTTAAAATAATCAGCATGTGTCTGTGGTAGCCGCCCAGCCAGACCACGCACAGGAAAAATCACCCCACCCCTGGATGGGCTTCACACTACAGACCCATACTTAACTGTGACCTTATTTATCTTTGCTATGTATCTGAGACTGATCAGACATAGCAGGCTTTCATGAAAGGGGAAAACTCTGACTTTTAAGATGAGACCTTTGGTCAGGCCTATTCAACCATAAAAACGATGCTTATGAGGGAAAGTCCTTGAAGGACTCATCGTGGCTTCTTTGGAGTTACCGGATACTATATTTGGGAATCCAGTAAGCTGCTTTTTAAAAAGGGTTGGATTAAGATAGAGAAGAAAAGGCAAATCTAGGATAGTTTTCTAGGTCTTCTCCCCAAAGAATATTTTAATTGATTTTACTGTTTCCTAAGTCTCTTTGGCTTTCACATTATGAAGATGACACATTTGTGTACTGATTTCATGTCCAGTGCTGTCAGGATACCTGATTCAGGTTTCTTAAATCACTCCCTTTGTTTTCACCAGAAACCTGGTATTGAAGGTCATAGCCTTTCTGAAGGTGGCAGCCACCAGCGCTGATGGAAAAGACTTGGAACTGATTTGGTAGCTTCCTACTTTGTTGCAGAAGGAGACCAGCTGCCACCCTTTCTAATCACAGTCCTCAGGCTTGTGCCACCTCCTGCTCCCACTGATTGTGAGTAGTGGAAGAGTTGTGTCCACACACAAGGCATGTTAAATGCCATTCTCATCATTGTCGTTGACATCCACTGAGTATCTACTCTTCCTAAACACTCAAGATAACGAGAAAGATATGATAGGTGCTGGTCATCACATGGAGAAGATAGACTTAAATAGAAATAATCATAGCAACATCAAGTGTGTGTTTGTGGGCAGTATATATATGTGTGTGTATGATATCACATAGACTTTTCTATGTGTTCCTCATAGCAACTCCTTGAGATAGACCATGCAGGGGTCATCATTGCTCTTTAATTAATGGGATTATTAAAACTTACGAGGCCATCTCCACCAATTGGCTGAAGTTCTGCAAATGGTCATTTGTCTGCTTCCTGTTGCAAAGTGCCAGATTGAAAGTATTGGAAATGACTGTAAGCATCCTGACATGTATGGATGTGAGGACTGAAGGATGTTCTCCTGTAAGAATAAATCAATAAACTGTTGAACCAATACCAATGAGTATTTTTTGACAATTTTTCAGTTCTGGAAACTAAATTTTAGTTTAGTTTAGTTTACCAAGTATTCTGAATATGAAATCCTCACAGTGTACTTCTGGACTAGAAAGAAATACCTTGTATTTTAGCATAAAAATTTCTTCTGGGGGAAAATTTGGTCAGAAGTAACATTAATATCATTCATCTCTGTTGCCTGAGAGGAGTCTGTGTTCATAGACACTGGGAGGCCCAGTCCCCCTTGGGTTTTCCTCTCCTCTGTTTGTCTAACTAATCTTTCCTTAAATGCCAGGTCAAAGAAGTGACTGTAGGGAATCCTCCGAGTTATTGAAATGAATGGCAGTTATCTTGGCTTTTTTTAAAAAGATTTTATTTATTTATTCATAAGAATACACAGAGAGGAGAGACAGAGACACAGGTAGAGGGAGAAGCAGGCTCCATGCAGGGAGCCCGACGTGGGATTCGATCCCAGGTCTTCAGGATCACACCCCGGGCTGAAGGCAGCACTAAACCACTGAGCCACCCAGGTTGCCCTATCTTGGCTTTCTTAAAGGAGGCCTTGGTCAAACTGGAATTGAAATCTCCCATGTGTGTTTTGAATTGGGAGGAGTGGTACAGAATCCAGCAGTTTCTTCCTACATAAGTTACAGCAGCACTAAGGTTTATGCATCTATTTTTATAAGTCTGGTCCATTACCACATAAGAGGTTTGCAGCTGTCTGTATTAGAGGGGAAGGTAGAAATATTCACTATGCCCTGAAATAATGAACAATTGAGAGAAAGGAATGCAGTAATCCCAAGAGATACAAGCAGACATATACCCATAACCACTTATAGTTTATTCCCTCCTTATGCCTATGTGAAAATAAACTAGCAGTGGGAAGGAATAGAGTTAGAAAGCCCTGAAATACTTAGCTTTGTTTGGTTTTCTCATCCAAAATGAGATTATTAGCACCTGCCTTGGAGTGATGTTGAGAAGACTAAATAGGACAATGTATTTAAAGTGTTGAGCACAGACTTACAGTACATGGTGACCACTGTTATTATCATTCTTACTTTGCAGAAATGTGCATCTAGATGTAGGTGATCTTGAACTGAGAAAGCGGGAATAGTTGGTTCAGTAAGACAGATTGTAGGATTTCTTTTTTTTAATATTTTATTTATTTATTCATGAGAGACACAGAGAGAAAGAGAGAGGCAGAGACACAGGCAGAGGGAGAAGCAGGCTCCATGCAGGGAGCCTGATTTGGGACTCGATCCTGGGTCTCCAGGATCACACCCTTGGCTGAAGGTGGCGCTAAACGCTGAGCCACCCAGGCTGCCCCAGACTGTAGGATTTCTAATACAAGTAGCTGCCCTTGTATTAGAAATTATTTTTTCCGAGTAGAATACTTCCTCGTGAGTTTCATATAATTCTTGAACAGCTACCTGTAAAGGCTTCCATAATTAGAGGATCAATTCATAAAAGCTGTAGAGTTGACCACTGTATTTTCATACACCTGACAGTTCATGGTATAGATAAGCTTAAGGCATTTATTTTCACAGACTTGTTTAAATCTGTTTTACTTAGATTTGTGTGTATGTGTGTATGTGGGGGCGCATGTGCCTATGGCATTAGGAAGTTTTCTCTGGCATTAAAGCGTTTTTCTGCTCTCCTGGGGCCAATCTGCACCATTCCAATGTCCTGAGTAATTTGGCTTTAATCACAAAGACAAGATCATTCAAGTCAAAGAGAGAAATCTTTCAGGAAATGGGCTGTTGAGAGATATAATGTTCAATAGTTTGCTTGTGAATCCACAAACAAAACTCACCTTCTGTCCAAGACTAACAGGAGCCATAGCACCCGCAGGACTCGACATCTCACACCCCACCTGCACAATGCATCATGGTTTAGAGGCGTGGCCCCATGACAAACACATAACTGTGTACTGCTGGCAGTGAATGTGCTAAGGAGAAATCCAGAGGATAATTTCTTTTAAAATCTATTTCCCATTATCCAAGCTGTCTTAGGGACTTGTTTTGGTTATTGTCAGGTGTCAGATATATTTACCATGCGGCTGCTGGCTCCAGAGAGTCAACAAATCTTTCGCATCCCATGTGTGTGCTATTTAGCCTCTGGAAATAATGCCTCTTTGAAATATTTTTTGGGATGATCCCCAAGATTTTGTAACTAAAGAACCAACAGTAAAAATTTTTTTTTTCTTTCCTGAGAGAGCAGCTGAGGTGGCTTAAATTTATACTACTAAGTAGAATTTCACTTCTACAGTCATGGCTGTTTGATTTATGAAGGAACAAGAAATGACATTGCCATATGATACACTGCTTCCTTGAACAAAATCCTTTAGACTATGAAGAGACCATTCCTGACTGACAGGACAGCTGGAAAGGATCTAAAGAGCAAGATGCAAAGGAACACAGAGAGAGAAGATGAGGCAGATTCCGTGAGAGAGAAAATGCTGCCGCCTTATCTGCCTTCGGATCTAAGATAACTGTGGCCCATGATAAAACTCTTCTTAAAGGAACATTTTCTATTGGAAGGACTCATTGATTCAGTGCACCTCTGTTTGAAGGGCTACCTTAGACCTATTCGGAATAGCCACAACCAGTGGATTAAAGACCAGTTGCTAGAAATTCTAAGACACATTCTAGTCAGGCCTAAGAAAGGGCATTGGAAAGACTAGAACTCCCCAAAGTAGGATGGGCTGTTCTGGAAGATAGTGAATTTCCTGCCGCTGAGGTAGCCATTAAGAAGTCATATGACCATTGATGGAACTTTGAAGAGGATTCTAGCACCAGAAGAGAGGGTGGAGGTTCAGCCCCATGACTCTTAAGGTCTTTTTGGTCTCTGAGATTCAATAGAAAAAGCAATGGGAATATAGTAAATATGTGTTAGATTTTGTTAATTTACAAACGTGTCATTCTTTGCACAAATTACATTCCGGATTAAAAAATAAAATAAAATGTAAATAGTAACCATTATCATTCCTATTGTACACGTAAGGCAGTTAAATTAAGACAGATTAGGATTTATCACACACTTAAGGCAGTGGTAAAATAGGAAATCCCACCAATGACCTGTTGTGGGTTTCTTCTCCTCTCAGGATAAATGAGCCATTGATGTAGTTAGCAGTGACTGAGGAGGAGGATTGAAAGAGCAGCAAACTAAAGAGAGGGAACATTTCATAGAGACCTACCATCACACCTGAACTCTAAGGGAAAATACGCGGTTAAAAAGCAGACTGCAGGGGATCCCTGGGTGGCGCAGCGGTTTGGCGCCTGCCTTTGGCCCAGGGTGCGATCCTGGAGACCCGGAATCGAATCCCACGTCGGGCTCCCGGTGCATGGAGCCTGCTTCTCCCTCTGCTTGTGTCTCTGCCTCTCTCTCTTTCTCTCTCTCTGACTATCATAAATAAATAAAAATTAAAAAAAAAAAGCAGACTGCAGATACCTCTCCTGCCCTCACCACACACACATAACCACAAACTTCTCTATCCACATTTTTCTAATTGAATACTTTGAGTAGACATTTTATCTCTAGCCCTATCCTTGGGGCAGAGTTTCAGGCCAGGCAAGAATTACCAATCATAATCTTGCCCAAAGGGTTTTCCAAAAGTACTGATTGAACCCCAGCTCATTCCAGGGATGCCCAAAAGACTGAAGTGTTGACTTCTAGATCACTGCTATTTCTGATGTAGAACACAATCTCTTATTGGAATGGGAGGAAGATCCTGGAATGGGAATGAATTATTCTTCAATGAGTGAGGTGAAATAGGGTCAACCAAACGGTCTCTGGGTAAGGCTTGTTATATACTAAAGCACCCTTGAAAAAAATTTAAATTTAGCATCTAAAATGGGTTAACTTGATGATACTATTTATGTTTTTCATTCTTAGAATTTGGTAACCTAGATATGTAACCATAGCAAGCTAGAAGTCACCTTAAAGATTATCTTGTCCAGCAAAAGAGGTAGCAGATTCAAAGATTCTGATTGGCTTGCTTGAGGTTACTCAGCACACTGCCAACAGAGCCAGAGCTAGGGTCCATGTTTTTCACCTCACATTTCCCTCATTACATGAGTGACTCCTTCTTCATATGGTTAGTAAAGGATTTTCTGCAGCTCTTGGGGCACCTGGGTGGTTCAATTGGTTAAGTATCTGCCTTTGGCTCAGGTCATGATTCCAGGGTCCTGGTATTGAGCCCAAGTCTTTGGGTTTTCCTGCTTAGCATGGGGTCTGCTTCTCCCTCTGCCCCTCCCCTCCACTCATGTTCTCTCTCTCAAATAAATAAATAAATAAATCTTAAAAAAAAAAATAAAAGAATTTTCTCCAGCTCTGAAGACATAAACTTGAGAGCATGATATTGTCTATTGGAAAGAGTGGTATAGTTCAGAATGATAGATAAAGAAGGTCCCCCTACTATGGCCAAGGCCTTGGAAATGCCTGAAGACTCCAAGAAATGACAGAGAAGACAGGGAGTCCCTTAATTTGAGTCAAGCCACGGAAGATGTTGTGGGTCAGGGTTGGTGTTTTAACTATGATCACTAAATCTCTCTTCTAACCCGACTTCCACTTTTCCATCATCAGCTACATCTACAGCCAATTGAAACTCCTTTCAAACTCCTGATACATAGCATGACATTTTCAGTTATAGTGACTTCACCTAGAATACTCCTTTATGGGGTCTTACTTCTCTTTCCTCAATGATATGCTTTCTCACATAGCCATACCTATTGGTCCCCTGTCAACTGTTCTCTCAGGAAGAATAAAAATTATTTGGATAAAAATTAGAAAAAGTAATTTCGATGACCATGTACAAGGAACTGTCAGTCTTCATGAAGACATGAAATAGGTATTTGTTTACTCACTCATCCATTCTTTCAGTTTGACAAATCTTTGCTGAGTGAGCACCCACTCCTCATACCCAAATCATATCTCTTTTTCAAAGACCAGCACAACTATTCTGTCCTTTGTAAATCCCTCCCTAATTCCTCACCTGTAAGTAATAAATGCTTCTCATAAAGCAGCTATTTATTGTCTATATTTTGCCACCAAGCATCCCCCCCAGGAGAGAGTGAATTCCCAGAGTAGTATTTTTCAGAGAAAAATAGGAAGAAAAGAGAACACATAATTCTTTGCCATTTTTAAATGGGATGAAATCAGATTTACTGGTATCTTACACCAAATTCTTAGTCTCAGTATAAAATTTCATATGCAAAAATTATGAGGTGATGATTTAATTGACTCTTACTTTTTTTTTTTTCCTCATGAAGGATTTCAAGCCATCAGCATTTGGCAGCCAGGACCATTCCATTTACCCTCTGGTTCTGGAAAAGATATTTGAAAACGCAGCAGCATGCAAAGCCAGGGTTGTTAAAACCATCATTTCCCTAAGGGATATCAGAAATCCTAAGGGGAAATATTTACAGGGAGAATCTGTTTTCTTTTTGGAATTTATAGATTTTATTTATTTTTCTCTTTTACATGTCTCACCCTTGCCCCATCCCACGTGGCTAGAAGACAGATCTGCTTGTCTTTCCACTGTTGAATCCATCGTTCAGTAGCTGACTAAGTCTGTGCCTATTTAAGTAGATGTCTTTCAGTTAATCAGAGTTTGCTAACAGATTCTCAACATTGTCATTAGTTTATTTTTGTTTTTAAATGCTTTAGAGTAACCTTTAAGCTCCAATTTAATCAAACTCTTTGAAACATAGTTACCTGGAGAGTGCTATATTTTTTAACCAGCTACCATAATTTTTAACAACTCAGTGACCTAATAAATACCACCCATTTTGAGTTAAGTGTTCTTTCTGTGCATTACCACATCACTCTCTTTGGCACTTAACTCACTGTCTGATTAATGTCTGCTATTTTTTTAAGGTTTTATTTGTTTATTTGTGAGAGACACAGAGAGAGAAAAGCAGAGATATAGGCAGAGGGAGAAGCAGGCTCAATGCAGGGAGCCTGATGTGGGACTCGATTCTGGATCCAGGGATCACACCTTGAGCCAAAGGCAGATGCTCAACCACTGAGCCACCCAGGTGTCCCATTGTATGCTTATTTACTTGTTGTAGCTCTCACACTGCTATAATCTCTTACTATACTGATGCATATTGAGACACACACTCATGCCCTGCGTGCCTCTCATGTACAATCTGTGGCTAGCCCATAGTGACAGTAAGTGTTCCATGAGTGGACAACTACAGGACAGCTTTTCATGGAGTTCTTATTGAGAACCTAAAATGTGCCTAGGAGGCTTAATCACCAGGAATACAATAACCAATCAGAGAGACAGAAACACAGCTTTTTGTGAGTTGAGTATACCTTGAAATTAAAAAAGAGAAGATGGTTCTCTTTTGTTATTCTACAAATGAATTCTTGTCTTTCCTTCCTCCGTTCCTCCCTGCCTCCCTCCTCCTCTCCTTTCTTTCCTTACTTTCTTTCCCTTTTTCTTTCTTTCTTTCTTTCTTTCTTTCTTTCTTTCTTTCTTTCTTTCTTTCTTTCTTTCTCAAAACCTCTTAGTCTTCTGTATGCTGTTAAAAAAACAGCATACTTAGGGTATCCCTGGGTAGATCAGCGTTTAGCGTGTGCCTTCCGCCCAGGGCGTGATCCTGGAGTCCCGGGATCGAGTCCCACATTGGGCTCTTTGCATGGAGCCTGCTTCTCCCTCTGCCTGTGTCTTTGCTTCTCTCTCTCTGTATCGCTCATGAATAAATTTAAAAAAAAATCTTAAAAAAATTCAGAATTCTATGTCCAGAGAACCAATGGAGAACTCAATGGGTGTCAATGGGTGATTGTAATCATGTGAGAGAAGTACTATGAGAAGTCCAGGGATCTATCTGGCATGTGAAATTTGGTTGTTCATGGCAAACACAGCAGAGGAAACAATGCTGAAGCAAACTACTAAAGATAAAGAAGAAACAATCAGGCAAAGATTTGGAAGGATAATTTCCCAAGAAAAGGAACACTATAAACTCAAAGAGTAGAGATTGAATAGAACTGAGGCAAAATGTAACCAGACCACATTTAGAAAGTTACAGAATGATGAGAAGGGAGTCTGGGCAGGTAAACCAGGACCAGTCAGGCAGGAGTTGGTGAGTCATTTAAGGAATTTGAACTTTTTCCTCATACCAAAGTGGGAGCCTTTGAAAGTTTAAATGAGAGAAGGAGAAGATCAGATTGGTATTTTAGAAAGATCATTCTGGCTTCAGTGTGATAAGTAGATTAAGGGGAGCAGGAGTTCACAAGAAAGTTCCCCACAATTATTTTCTTTGTGCATTTAGACATTATGCCCTTCATGCACATTGTGTGCTTGCACGCATGCAGGGACACATATATACAGAGCTCTCTCAGAATTTCACTTATTTAAATTATGTAAATCAAATTCACTGGTGTCATTAACAGACCTTCTTCCATGATTAAGCCCTTCTTTGATGGAAATATTTCTTTATTCAGAAAATTGTGATAAACCTAGACTTTTGCTTACTTTTTCATTCTGCTTCCATTGCTGTTTCTTCAAAACACATGCATACCATATGTTTGTTTTTGAAAATTAGAAAACAAGATAAAAAATAACAATTATTAAATCTTAAACTAAGTCCCCTGACTGTGTCTGAACACCCCTAATATGAACATTTTGTGCATTAAATTTTTTCTCGTGAATTTCTGTTGCATAAGTGGAATCAAACCATGCATAGTGTTATGCAGTCTGCTTTTTTTCTTTCAAGACTATATTATGAACATCTTTGCATGTTTTATTATTCTCAGTGGGCGTATAATATCCTACCATATGATCGTGCTATAATTTAGTCCATCCCTGTTGTTAGAAACGTCACTTTTAATTTGATCAGATCAGTTTATATGGAATCTTAGAAATTCTGCTTCACAAGATTAAGATGACATTTCCCAGGCATACTTCTCTGGTATTACGGGGTTTTAGCATTTTTCAGGAACTTTACCAGCTAATTAAAATAATACCAGGATAGTATGTTCTCTTTGGGAGTTTCCGAGTGACAAAAACTTTTTTATTTATGATAAAAGGAAAGGAGATACTTAGAGGAAGAGAGTCTTGGTCAAACTCCTTTTCGGAATAAACCAAAATAGGAGGCTTAAGTACCATAAATAAAAACAGATGTGCCACTCTAGAATGCCTACAAGAGAAGATTCATTTGCCCTAAAATTTTTGGTCATATCCTAAGAAATAATAAGAGAAAGCAGGTATTTTAATAATAATTAAATAATAAATAATCAATTATTTTATTATTATTTTTAATCTTATTTCCCATTCTATTTTAATGTCAAAGGGTGTACTGAGGTAATGTCATGATACCTTCATGGAGCAAACCTGAATTAAAAGTTAGAGTGCCCTGGTTAAGTTACTAGCTCTGTCTCTCTCACTAGAGAGAATATAGCAGAGAGTAAGGGCCTGAGTTCTGGTGTAAGACATCATTGGGTTTAGAGTCAGATTCAATTACTTACACGGTTTTTAGTTTTCTCAATTGTAAATGAAGTTACTGACTTCTACCTCACTGTTATTTTTATTTTTAAAATGTGCTGGATTAGTTTGCTAAGGCTGCTATAAAAAAAAAAAAAAACAAAAAACAAAAAACAAAACCACAGACTGGGTGGCTTAAACAACAGGCATTTATTTTTTCACAGTTCTAGAGGCTAGAAGTTCAAGATCAACGTGTCTGCAGGATTGTTTTTTTCTCTCCTTGGCTTGCAGATGGTTGTGTCCTGGCTGTGTCCTCACATGGTCTTTTCCTCTGTGTGCCTAGTGAACCTGGTGTCTTTATGTCCTAATCTCCTTTTCTTATAAAGACATTAGACTGGATTAGGTCCTACACTCAAGGTCTCATATTAACTTAATTATCTTTTTAAAGGTCCTATCTCCAAATACAGTCACAATCAGAGGTACTTGGGGTTAGGGTTTCAGCACATGAATTTTAGGGAACACGGTTCAGCCCACAACATGTGATGACATATGTAAGGCATTTATTTCAGGTCTCCGGCACACTATATGCTCAATATGGTACCAACTATTAGTATTTAGCTTCTCTGAGCTTCCTTTTTGTCATGGTAAAATTGGGATATTGTTATTTGCCCAATGTATATATGATGATGACCTGAGATAATTTATGTTGACTTTCTTTGTAAAATAACCGGTAGAGGACTCTCATTTATTTTAGGTATACACATACATACTTACTTCCTTCCCTTTGAAGAATATGCACATTGCACCCAGGCATTTGCTCTTAGCTTCTTTTCCATGAGAGCAGGGAGTTAGAATAGTAGGATTTAGCCTCCCTTTGGCCTCCCTTTTATTCTTGCAGGTCTCAGCATCCTTAGTTCTTGAATAAGAAAACACATGGTTAATAATTGCTAATTTATATAATCATTCTTATAGAGACTTCTGCTCACGTGAGGGAAGGGGCAAAGATCAATGGAAATACAACAGACTCTCTGCCTTGCGGTTTACAGATAGAGGCAAGGGAGTTCTTCTAGTGCCTCATGGGTGTTTTCAAATGAAAAGAGTGAAAGCTGCTTAGATTATTTTGTAATAGGACCACGTGTATCTCTGGGTAGAAAGAGTAGAGGTGGCAACTCCCATATAGAAGGCTATGTTCATTTTAATGACTTGGCTGAGATTTCTTTCTGGTTGAAAACTGGACTTGCCATGGAGTCTGTAAAACATAAAAGGCTTTAGATTAACAGAAAGTGGGTCTTCCAGAAATCGGATATGTGGCAGTTTAGCATTTTACTGGCATGCCTAACCAACTACTCTGGGCATGTGAGTATGTGACCTGGTTCCATTAACGCTTGGGATTCAAGACCAGTTGGAAATTGGAATGTAGAGAGTAGGTTGTTCTGGCATCTGCTGCTTGGTAGGATTGATTTAATTTATCTGTCTCATAGGCCATCCTGTGTTACTAGTATAATTTAGTAATGTAGACTTACTCCTCTACAGTGGAGTGACATAGTGATGTTTCTGGAAGGTAGTTTCCAAAGATTCCGGTTACTTCAGTGCTCTGAAATTTTCACATAAGACAATATGTGCTTATTAGCTCCAAGCCCACATGAGTTTGGCCCCAGCTTGCTTTTTAAGCATCCTCGGCTACTCTAAACTTCACTCTAAACACTCCCCACAAACTAAACCTTTTATACGAATTACACTTTTTTTGATACACCATTCCTGGCACCTATGCGAGTTGAAATCCCATCGTTTTAAGCTCCATTATAAATGCCATATTTGTAAGATCTCCATAAAGATGTTCTAGATCCCAAACCACTTATTTAGAAGTGCTTTTTCCTACTTTGAATCCTTAAACTGTTTGTTTTTACTTCTTTTGTGGTCCCTTACTCCACCCTGAATTATAGGTATTTTTTTCTGGTTTCACACCCTTTCCCCAAAATAGCTACGAAAAAGCAAGAATTATCTCAGTTTTCTCTCCACCATTCCTATCTACCCAATACCCAGCACAGGCCCCTCATTGAATGTTGGTCAGGTTGAACTGAAAGACAAAGAGTAGCCTGAAGCCTCAAAATTCCTAGAAAAACAAAGCTTACAGTACCCTCTGCAGACAAAGTGGGAACATTGGACTCCATTTACAGAAGATCATAGTGGCACTCTTTTCTTAGTACAGACCAAACATCCAGCTGCTAAACTACAATATAACATTTCCAGGGGAAGGAAGCCAATGTAAATTCACAGTATGTGTTAAGTCAAAATCAGAAAGCCTGAGTTTTTTAAACCACTGAATATAATTTTACAGTCTATTCGATATGATTTTTCTAGGCTGTGTTTCAATTCAAACCAGTCTCTTCATTTGAACAGTCTCACAGTTCTCTTCTATACTCATTAGCCACTTTGCAGCATTAATTTGTCTTATTCTGGGTGGCATGGAGAAAGGTATTCTTTTATGACTTTGAGACGGGTATATTATGGGTGTGAGTTTTTTATATGCACTGGTTCAATATGGTATGTTCTTTATTTTCCTGCTGAATGAGGAGAATTGGCCACTTACTCTCAGACACAATGAAGTTTCCTAGAAAAATCAGTAACTTTGGAATTAGAAGACTAGGTTATGGAGTCCAACACTTCTCTTAGAATCCATGTGGTCCTAAGAAAAATTTCTCAATTTGTATTTTAGTTGTCTTGTTTACATAAGTATAACAGAGGAGGGAGCCTTATACCAAATTATGTCTAAGGACAATTTCAGTTTTATTAGCATTTTGGGATTCTGGGATCACTTTGGTGATGATTTTTACAACTAAAGCCATTCTTTCATCAAAGTTAATGAAGTTTACCCAGAGTGTGTGTGGGTGTATGTGTGTATATATACAAGAAAGTAGAGTCTCAGAGAAGTTACTAGTCTTTTGAGCCACTCTGAGGCAGAGGGGTGGTTCTTTGATCAAAAAAAATTTGAAAAATGTAGAATACAGTATCCAAATTCATGGGAATTAACAATCATAGTAATTGAAAGTCTAAAAACTCTTACCCTAAATAGAAATGTTTAACTTTTAACACAGTTTATTTTACACTTAGTTCACTATAAAAACTTTTTTTGTTCTTTTATTAAGTCTTACGACATTCCAAGAAAATACACTTCTTAGCAAGGGTTACTTACAAACCCAAATATATTTTTTTCTGTCGTTCTGGGTTATTCTAAGCCAAGTATATTAATTGTTCATGCTCTCACTCTGGAAAGACTGGAAGTCTCACTTTCTGTGGGCTAAAGACCTCAGGTGTGCCTCAGCTGTAGACTTTGCCCAACACTCAAATTCATTAGCTCTCCAGTCAAGGTTCTTCACTGATAAAAAGATGTACTCTTTTGCATGCCTTCCCATTGTATCAAATGTTACCTAGTTCAAAATTAAATTATTGTTTTCTCTATCCCATAACCAACTTTCAGAACTGCTTTTAAAAACTAATGAATTCCATTGCTATTTCTATCATGTTTTAAAAAAATTAAAGATATCTGTAGCTTTTACATTTCTGGACTGATGCTGTAGACTGAATTATATCCCCAAAATTAATATGTTGAGCCCTTAACTCTCAAAGTGATGGCATTTGGAGATAGGGCCTTTGGGATATAATTAGGTTTAGATGAGACCCAATAGTGACTTTAAGAATATTAGTAGACTGGAAATGGTCGAGGAAAGAATATCTGAGTTTGACATTATCTCAGAAGGAACCCTCAAATTTGAAAATAAAGAAGAACAAAGACTGAGAAAAAAAAGACAAATGCCCAAGAACCGTGGTACGCTACAAAAGGTATAACACACGTATTCAGAACACCAGAAGAATAAAGAGAGGAAAGGACAAAAGAAATATTTGAAACATTAATGACTGAGAATTTCCCCCAAATAAATGGAACACCAAGCACAGATCCTGGAAGTGCAGAGAACAATGACTAGGATAAATTCAGACAATACAACAGTAAAACAAACTATATCTGGGGATATCATTTCCAAATTACAGAAAATTAAAGGTAAATAACAAATCTTGAAAAAACCAGAGGAAAAAACACCTTACTTATAGAGGAATAAAGATGAGCATTACATCCAACATCTCCTTGGAAACTAGGTAAATAAGAAGATAATGAAGTGAAATATTTAAAGTGTTGAGAAATAAAGACCTAAGATTCTGTACTTTGCAAAATTAGTCTTCAAAAGTGAGAAGAAATACTTTACCAAAAAAACAAAATTTGAGAGTATTTGTTGCCAGTAAACCTGCCCTGCAAGAGATGTTAAAAAAAAGTTCTTTAAAGAGAAGGAATATCATGAAAGTCTGAAACTAGGGTCTACATAAAGCAAGGAAGATAGCCAAAGAAGAAATAAGTGAAGGTAAACTAAAAGCTTTTATTTTTCTTCATAATTGGTTGACCAAATAACATTGTGTTCATGATAGTAATAGTGACGATGCATCTGCTTAGGTATGCTTATGTATATGTTATACATATATGTGTGTGCTTAGGTCTGCTTATATATAAGTGAAATGATGACAGTGACAATACAAGGTACAGGAGGAAAGAATTGGGATTATTTTGTTATTATAAGGTACCAGCATTTGTTGTCAGCAATAGAGTGTTTTTGAAACTGGACTTAAATTTTTTATAGATGTATATTGTAAACTTTAGGGCAACCACTAAAAACATATCTTAACTGATATGTTAAGGAAACAGAGAAAGTGAAATCATATAAAATACTCAAAGCCGCAAAAGGCAGAAAAAAGAATGGAAGACAAACTTAGGAACAAAGGACCAAAAACAACAGAGGTGGTGGATATTCATCAACCTGTATCAGTAGTCACTTCCAATTTTAATGATCCAAATGCACCAATTAAAAGATAGAGATAGAGTGAATAAAAAAGCAGGAACCAACTATATGTTGTCTAGAAGAAATCCACTTTAAATTTAGAGACATATGTAGATTAAAAGTAAATGGCTGGAGAAAAGTATATCATGCTAACATTCATCAAAATAAAGTAGGAATAGCCATATTAGTTTCAAGCAGAGCAGACTTCAGAGCAAGAAAAGTTACCAGGGATAAAAAAAAAAAAAGACATCACATAATGCTAAAGGGGTTAATTCTCTAAGAAGACATAATAGTCCTTAACATGTATGCACGCCATCTCATTCATCATCTCATTCATCAAAAAGTGATAGAACTGCAAAGAGAAATGGATTATTCCACTATTATAGTTGGAGACCTCAATATCCCTCTACCAGAAATAGACATGCAGCAGATAGGAAAATCCCAGTGAGAGCATAGTGGAACTCAATACCACTATCAGTGAACTAGATATAATGGGAATCTATAGACTACTTCATCTAACACTAGCAGAATACACATTCTTCTCAACTTCTGTGGAAGATTCACCAAGATAGATAGACCACACTCTGGGACATAAAAGATACCTTTATCATTTAACCAAGCGGGATTTATTTCAGGTATGCAACAATGGCTCAAAAATAAAAAATCAGTTATTGTAATCTATCACATTAACAGGCTAAAAAAGACAAATTACATGATCATATGAAGCATTTGATAAAATTCAGCACCCATTCATTATAAAAATTCTTAGTAAATTAGGAAGAGAGAGAAACTTCTGCAATTTGATAAAATATATCTTTCAAAAACCTACAGCTGACATCGTTCTTAATAGAAAATTGAAGCTTCTTCACTAAGCTCAGGTACATGCAAGGATGCCTCCTCTCACTACGTATATTTAACTTCTTACTGGAAGTCGTTGCTAATGCAATAAAGCAAGGCAAGGAAATAAAAGGTATGTGATTGGGAGGGAAGAGATAAAACTGTTCACAGATGCCGTGATCATCTATTTAGAAAATAAGAAAGAACTGGCAAAAAATTTCCTGGAACTGATAAATGATTACAGCAAGGTTGCAGGATACAAAATTAATATACAGAAGTCAATCACTTCCCTCGATACCAGCAATGAAAAAGTGATATTTGAAATTTAAAAACACAACATTTACATTAGCACCCTACAAAATGAAATACTTTGGTATGATTATAACAAAACATGTATAAGATACAGATGAGAACTACAAAACTTTGATGAGTGAAATCGAAGAACAACTAAATAAGTAGAGATTCTGTGTTCCTAGGAAAAGAAGACTCAGTACTGGTAGTGAGTTGGGAAGATGTCAGTTCTATAGATTCAGTATGATCCCAATCCAAAATCCTAACAGTTTATTTCACAGATGCACACAAACTGATTCTACTCTTTATGTGGAGGGGGAAAAGATTCAGAAGAGCCAATACGATATTGGTGAAGAAGAACAAAATGGAAGACTAACATTACCCAACTTCAAGACCTACTATAAAGTTACAGTATTCAAGACAGTGCAGTATGGCAAGGGGATAGACATATAGATTAATAGAGCAGAATAAGGAGCCTAGAAATAGATCCATATAACCACAGTCCACGGATCTTTGACAAAGGACCAAAGGCAATACAATGGAACAATGTAAATGTCTCCAACAAGTAGTGCAGGAAAAATGACATTCACATGCAAAAAAAGAGCCTACATGCAGAACTTAGGTCCTTCACAAAAACTAACTCAAAGTTGATCACAGACCTAAATGTAAAATGCAAAACTGTAAAACTTGTAGAATATAACGTAGATGAATTTGGATATGACAGTATGTTTTGGACACATCAAAGGAACCATCCATGAAAGAAATAATTGAAGGCCGGACTTCATGAAAATTGAAAATTTCTGTTCTGCAAAAGATGATGTCAAGAAAATTAGAAGACAACAGTCTAGGAAAAAATATTTACAAAAGGCACATTTGAGATAAAGAGTTGTTATCCAATATGTAAAGGAACTATAAAAATTCAAAAATAAGAAAGCACCAAATTAAAAAATGGGCCAAAACCCTAACAGGCATATCACACAGATGCTAAATACATATCTGAAAAGAATCTTCCACATCATATGTTGTCAGGTAAATGAAAATTTAAGCAACACCACAACACATCTTTTCCTAGAATACCAAGTCGAGACACCTTGGCTTGGTGTTCAAAGACCCCTTCCCCACCCCCCAGCACAGCCCTGTTCATCCTTCTTCCCCATTACTCTGTAATCTAGATCTTGCATATGAACTGCATTAGCCAAATGACTCGTCTATAGAAACATGAATCATTCTCATTTCTCCCTGCTCGCTCCATCTGCATCTGAGATGAGACATCCACATGGTTTTCATTCTTCATGACCCAGTCTCAGTCCCACATTTCAGAGAGGCCTGCCCTGAGCCTCCCAGGTTACCGTGATTTCAAATTTCTCTCAATTTCTATAGCATTGCATTGCCTGTTACCCACTTACCCTGCCCTCTAATCCTGTAGACACTTAGTTCTTGATATTAATAGTTCGTATATGTATCCTTGACCTACTGGGCTGTATTTAATAGATGATCAGGGACCATACTGCAAATATTTTACATCCTCTCAGGACATCTATCATAGTTCTTTCAGAGGCAGAGGTGATCAGCAAACACTTGTCACATGGACCATATATGCATGAATTCACCTTGACTTTGAAATAACAGGTATTAAAATCCCAAATGTGTGTTTGTGAACATTTTAATAAAAGACTTTGATTTTAACCACAGCCCTGCTATTAGTTTTCTGCACACCTCCTTTTTCCACTTGAGGCAGTGGTACTAAATGATTTCCAGCCCTGGTTATCTATGGCTAATGGGAATTAGTATTCACAGACAATGCAAGTGCCACAAAAGTAACCCAAGAATTGATGCTCCCTGATAAGTTCTGTAAATAAGTGAATTTTCTCTAAGCTTTAACCTCCTCAGACATTCAGATGGACTGGAACTTCTTTCCAGTACCGTCTGTTGGCTGAGGTACAGAGAAAATGCTTGTGTTTATATTTAACTTGCGTATATGGCAGGGATATTTAATTTACAATACGGCCTGAAGGTTATTGCTGTGGCTGAATGCTTTAAAAAGTGCAGGTGTGATGCCAGAGGAGCTTATGGAACACTGAAAGAACTCCATCATCAAAACCACCCCTTTAATAAGAGCATGTGGCCTGTCAGGTTAGGAACACCCATTAGTCAGCTTGATAGGTTGAAAACCTGAAGGGACTGTAGTCTCTCCTTGAAGTCCCCTCCAAGAGGGGTCTTTGGAGTGAAACTCCCTCTGGCTTGCAGCCATGGTACATTCCTTTATTTGAGATCAAGTAAATGTTTTGAAATACATTTTGAAGTAAATCTCCCCACCCTTCTTGGGGCTAGAGAGAGTTTGTATTTCAAAGAGGAATGTGGCATATTTATACCAAAAAGGTACAAGTGGAAAAGCTTTTGATTTGCTTGTTTGCTTTTCTTATATTTCTCACAGTGGAGTGGTTTGGGTGGAATGTTAAATTTGTTTCAAAAACACAAAGTAGAAAGGAGACGTTGGAAATTAGAATGATGGCATTTTTTTCTACAGGGTCACTAAACTCCGAAGCTCTCCCCAAATCATCAGTTTTGTCAGGCTATGTCCAGTGTTATCCTAGCACTTTTAACAAGGCAAGGCCATATTTATTACTTCTTTTCCCTGTGTGCCTCCCCCCAAAACCACTCAGGAAACAGGGGCACTTAGGAGAGAAACAGGAAGTAAACCTGCACTTTGATTCTCAACCCTGGGGGCTCCCATCCCTTTTTTGCCCATGACAAGTATTTAATGCCCATCGCTTTGTTATTTCACAAAACAATGTTGCAGGCACTCAAAAAGGCTTGGAAATTCTTTATTTCTTTTTTCCCATATTCTCAAGAGCAGAAAAATCAGTGCCAAGTCTATCTTAAGCTATTTCACTGTTGATTTTTTTTTTTCACTGTTGATTTTTAAAGGATATCTCAGAAGCGGAAAGCCCAAATCCATAGTTAATTGCCATTTTGCAATCATATTTGACAAATTACGTCAAATGATTGCAACTTTGTACAGTTCGGGAAGGGGGAATGTGCTCTGGCTGCTGCTGACCGCAAAGATAGGACTCTGGTAGTGAGCAATTAAGGGGCTGGCTGTTGGCTCCAGGGAAGTGATGGCCAGCTAGAACTTTTTTAATGGGTCACTAGGGAAAGACAACATTCATCCCCATTTATCATGATGAAAACCAGGCAGAAGCAAAGCATGAGTGAACTGTTAGGACAACAAATTTGTTTTCATACTGGGAAGTTCATTAAAGGCCACTCAGGCTATCCAACACTTGCTTCTGCATGGTGCCACTGCTCATTGTTTGATCATAATGTGCCCTTGTAAATAATGATCAAGTACCTCTGCCCTGGGCCCGAGGTGAGGTAGGGGATTCATCTTCTAGTTCTTTGAAGAATTTCAAAAGGAAATGAGTAGTCCCTCAATACGTGATCATTTTTTATTACTTTCACTTTTATTATTAGTACTATTGTGAAGCGCATTGCAAACTATACAACGATATACATTCTGAATGGTAAATTCTGAATAATAACTTCACGAATAAGACCATGCTCATCAATGTGGAAGTCACAAAGGAGAGGAAACCAGTTCTGGGCTCACCAAGGGGGATATTGGATTTCTGTTTATTTCTTATAATCAGATACAACTAAGATTCTTAACCGGTTAAAGGGATGGCTACTACAGTAGTCAAAGTTTGCTGGCAAAACTGGAATGTGAAATGAGTGACATCTGCCTTTCAAAGAAATTTCTGAGGAGGATTACAGCTGTGTTTCCAAAAACAGTAGCAGGAAGCAAATGTCAGACGATCTTGGCCCAAACCTTCTTTTCGGTAACCATTAGTCATCCTCTGACACCTCAAGGGAGACTTCTGGACAATACTGCAGAGGTTAAGATGCCTGCCCAGTTATTCAACCTTCCCCTGTCCTAATGTTTAGAACCAAAAACAACAGTAACATACCAATAAGCCACACACGCTAGTTTCTTTGGCTCCGTGGCAGAGACGACTTGCCCACATTCCATCACTAAGACAGTTCTCTCTCCTTGCCAGTGAGCATCCAAGTCTTGGCTGTCCTCTTGTTAGGAAGTTAGACAATACAGTCCACAGATGGCTCAAGGGATTTTGTCCAATTAAGCGCACACGTATTTTTTTGGCTAATATTTTGAGGTTTTCTTCTTTTTTCAGAAACTTCAAGGAGTTGTTGTTTTAAACAGTCTCTAATCTGACATGGTATGTTTAAAAGTTCTGCTTCTTCACTTTAATGTTTTCCTTATCCTGAAAGATGGTTTTCATTTAGATAAGAGAACCTTCTAGCCATCTTAGCTGATAGGATCTATTGTTGCACTGAGCTCATGAGCTTAACCTAATTTGTCAGTGGCTACTCACCATTAGTGTTGAATGTTAAGTTGTAAACATCAACTTGAAACTTAGCAGTGTTTAGAAAGAGCAGGAGATTGTTAATCAAGTCCAGGACTATAAGTAAATGAAGGAAAGAGTGTAAGGAGTTTGGCAAAAATAACTAACAACTAACTAACTAACTAACTAACTAACTAACTAAATAAATAAATAAATAAAATGCTTTTAAAATACACATTCTTTCTTTCCAACTTACTCCACAGAGAAAATATTACGCTTTAGATATATCATTTCCCATCTAATCCTTAAAAAATAGCATTTTGAAAGTTATAAATATTTCATTATATCCATGACTACATTTTAGACTAATATTCCATAAATTCAAAGATAAGTTCATTTTCTACATAGCATGGACACCTAACTTGTGAATTAATATGCATTCTGTAAAGCTAGAAATTTCTAAATTCTCTATATCAGGATGTAGGAAAAAATTTAATTACTAGAAATGTCCCTTACTTACAGGGGTTTATCTTTTTTTTCTTAAATATTTCCTTTATTTATTCAAGAGAGACACAAAGAGAGAGAGAGGCAGGGACACAGGCAGAGGGAGAAGGAGGCTCCCTGTTGGGAGCCCGATGTGGGACTTGATCCCAGGACCCTGGGATCATGCCCTGAGCCAAAGGCAGACACTCAACCACTGAGCTGCCAGGCCATCCTAGGGGTTTATCTTTTGAATTACCTAAAGTAATTATTTATATCTTAGAATTTTGAAATGGAATAAAAACAAAGTCAAAGAAAAAAGGGAAGTATGCCAGCTTCAGCTTGCTATACTAGAAACCCAGCGTAATTTAGTTACTGTCTATGAGAATAAAATTTAGCTCTGAGCTTCATGGTAGCCAAGACAAAAACAGCAATGCACTATATTTTGCAGTCCTCAGTGTCTGGTAAAATTAACTTTATAAATTTGTCAAGAGAAACAAGCACTTAATTCCTATAACTGAATTATAAAAATAATTCCACGTATGAATCTTTTTATTAGTTTTGTCAATAACATTAAAGGATAGTAACATCACAGAAATTGTGAAATAAGAATGTGAAGTTGTTTTTCATATAGCTATTTTTGGCTCTCAAAATTTGACTACATTATTTGGAAATATGTATGAATTTTCTAAAATAAAACCAAATTCTCAGTAAACAGCCTGGTCTTTACTGTAATTCATAGGATTAGCTTAATCCAGTAGTTTAAAAACTGCTTTCAAATATTGTTTTGAAACTTAATTTTTTTTTTAATTTTTTATTTATTTATGATAGTCACAGAGAGAGAGAGAGAGGCAGAGACACAGGCGGAGGGAGAAGCAGGCTCCATGCACCGGGAGCCTGATGTGGGATTCGATCCCGGGTCTCCAGGATCGCGCCCTGGGCCAAAGGCAGGCGCCAAACCGCTGCGCCACCCAGGGATCCCTGTTTTGAAACTTAATAGATCTTTGTTTTAAGGATATTCTGTTGTGATCCCTAGGTGGCTCAGCAGTTTAGCACCTGCTTTCGGCCCAGGGCATGATCCTGGGGTCCCAGGGTCAAGTCCCAGCCTGCTTCTCCCTCTGCCTGTGTCTCTGCCTCTCTCTCTCTCTGTGTCTCTCTGAATAAATAAATACTTTTTTTTTTAAAAAAAGATATTCTGTTAATATGTTATTCAATTTTTTTAAAGATTTTTATTTTATTTATTTAGAGAGACACAAAGAGAGAGGCAGAGACATAGGCAGAGGGAGAAACAGGCTGCTTGTAGGGAGCTCGATGCCAGACTCCATCCCAGGACCCTGGGGTCACGCCCTGAGCTCAAGGCAGACACACTCAACCACTGAGCCACCCAGGCGTCCCAATATGTTGTTCAATTTTTAAAAGTTATTTATTTATTTGGTTTTGTAAAGAAAAAATAACTAGTTGGCAAACATTTGAGGTAAATTTGGAGAAAAGAGCAGATGCTACAAAAATGTCTAGTGTCACCATTATTAAATAAATAAACAAAAAAACACCAAAAGACAAAAATCCTTACTGCTCCATAAAAGAATATTTATGGTTGATAGCCCATGAATTTTTCAGTTTTTAGTTTGATGCACATGTTATAATCTAGTGCCTTCCTTTCCCTGCAGCTAGTATGTTAATGCTAACTAAAACTTAAAAATTCTGCTGTGGCCTAGAAACAGGATGTCTTCTGTATCCACTTGCTTGCTTATTCTGTGGTAAGAAACCTTATATGGGGTTAAAAATTTAAAGTTGTTATATTATGAAATTTAAGTAAAAAGCTAAGGCAAAAAATACAGCACTTCATCAAAATGTAATGCATGATATTGGATGAATTCCCTATGTTGGGGGGATGAAAGCAGAGAAAGAATTCCCTTCTTTATTGAAAATGTGGATGTTTGAGTAGAAGAGAATGGAAATCACTTATTTTGGGCTTGACGTTTTTACTCTGATTGTATAAAAAGGCTTAAGAAGCTAGAAAGTGATCCTAACTATTCTCTCTCAGAAGTGCAGTATTCTTTATATTTTTAAGTGTGCTTTAGAATTTCCTTTCTTGCATATGTCTGACAAGCTGTCCTAAATTTCATATTCAGAATATTTGAGCTTTGTATTTCTTTAATTCAGAAGACAGGGAACTTGTATATTTGCTGTAAACTATGTTTGGAAATTGTAGAACTGTTTTCTTTTGTACTGTGTGTCTGAATTGAGAAAGAAGCAAGAATAGGCAAGATGGAAAGGAAGAGAAAGGAATGGAAGAGAGAGGGGGGAAAGGCAGGTTTACTGACCCATTTTTTTTTTTGAAATGGTTTTTATTTTGAAAGTAAAAGCATTCTCTCTCACCTGAGTTACTGCCATGTTCTCTTGCCTGCTACCAAACATCTGCTCTCCATAGCAGTCTGAATTGTCATTTTATTTATTTTTAAAAAATTTGTTTTATTTAAATTTATTTTATTTCATTTTAGAGAGAGAAAGAGAGAGAGTATGTGTGAGCAGGGGGCAGGACTGAGTGAGAGAGAGGGACAGAATCCCAAGCAGGCTACAGGCTAGTGTGGAGCCCCATATTGTCCAGTCTCACAACCCCAAGACCACGACCTGAGCTGAAATCAAAAGGTGGATGCTTAACCAGCTGAGCCACCCAGGCGCCCCAGAACTGTCATTTTTAAATGTGTATCAGATATTGTTTAAAATTCTTTAAAAGTTCCCCCTTGCACTTAGAATAAACTCTATCTTAGCCTATGAGTGATCTGTCTTTCTCCAGCTCTTCAAATATCTCTCTTTAGTCTCTGCTCCGCATTAAAAACATGTCAAGACTTTTTCCACTTGACTTTCTTTTGCCAGGAAAGGGCCCTTTCACTTCACTTTCTTTTGCCTGGAATGTTCTTCCTCCCATTCTGCTCATGACTGGCTTCTTAACATTTAGGTCTCAGCTGAAAAATATCATTGCTGAGGGACCTTCTTTGACTAATTTATCTAATAGAGTCCTGCTTCCATTCCCACCCCAGCCAGCTCTTACGGTGTCGTTTGTTCATTTATTTCTCCATAGCATTCAGCACAATCTGAAACTAATTTCATTAATGATTTATTTACTTTAGACTTGTCCCCTTCAACGGGGCTATAAGTACCTAGAAAGTAAGGTCTTTGTTGGCTTTGGACATGTAGTTATTCTCATCAGCTATGACAGTGTCTGGCACTAATTCAGTGCACAATAAATACCTGCTGAATAAATGAATGAATGAAATGAATTTGGGTATGACTGGAACACTGGGCCTTTGTGTATTTTCTTAAATAGGAAGGTGGTAAATTATAAAACATCTAGAAGTTCTTCTAGGGACGTGTGGGTGGCTCATTGAGTTAAATGTCTGACTTTTGATTTTGGCTCAGGTCATGATCTCAGGGTCATGGGAGTGAGCCCTGCATCTGGCTCCGTGCTCAGCATGGAGTCAGCTTGTCCCTCACCCTCCACTCTCCACCCCCCCATTCTCTTTCTCTTTCTCTCAGTCAAATAAATAAAATCTTTTGAAAAAGAGCAGTTCTTCTAGAACTTTTCTGGGAAAAGTTTGCATAATGGCAGAGATGAAGATGTTTGGCTAGAAAGTGAGTTGAGGCCAAATCCTGGAGGTTTTGAATGTCACCATACATAGTTTTTGGAATCTCTTTTGTGGTCCATGGATAGCTACTGAGGGTTTCTAAATAGTCAACGTGTCCTTTTGAAATGCTTCTTTATTACTCGCTATGGAAAACCATTAGTGCATCAAAAGAATTTCATTCACTCACCAGTGGACAGAGTAACTTAGAATGTCAGCAGGGTGTTGATTTAATCAGCATTCATTTCTTTTTTTCCATGCAGTATGACTGCCACGTACAGTCCTGCTTCTAGGCTGGCAGGAGAAAATGTTCGCCTTAGTTCTTCACAGCCTGAGATGAAATGACCCAATGCATCTTGAAGGCATTTCTGGCCGGTATTTCTCATATCTCAGGGGGAGCGGTTGGCTCCTTTCTAAATTTGATACCATCTTGTTGTCAAATCCTTTCCCTTTCCTCAGTTGCTCTTTATTTTGCAATTTATTTTTTTGATGTATAGATTTACCCTCTCTTGTGGTTTATTTTAGTTTGGTCTTTTTTTTTTTTCCTTTTTTTTTTTTTAATTTAAATTGAATTTGCTTTGGTCTTAAAGGAAGTCCAGTGTGGAGCCTTTCAGGGCAGTTGGCTTTTTGTTTGTTTCAGTGAAGTAGTGGGTCGATCCTTCCTTAGCTGAAACTAGTACTTACAAAGCCTTATAATAATCTCCATCGCATAATATGGCATTATATGCAGCATACGCATGTTCACCTGGAGTTTTCCTACCACTTCACATGTATATATCTAATTTCTAAAATAGAATACAGAGATATCAAGATTCTAGTTAAAATAATGGCTTGTTTTATAGACTTTGGCAGCCAGTTTGAGTTTCCTGAACTGGTTCACAATGATTTAAAAGCCATGGCCAGTTCATGAAAAAATTTTATGGTTTAATTTTAAGTCATGGAATCTTCTTAATATTTATATTGGGGAAGATGATATGCTCAGTACTGGATTATAAATGGGGAAAACATCAAATGTGCAAAAAAAAAATCCAACAGCAGGTGTGGTAAGATCTCAGTAAAGGAACCAACTTGTCAACAGTGACTGACAATTTTCAAGAGCTATTGAATCATATACTTTGCTAATAATCAGTATTGGAAGCTCTCAGTATGAATGATGACTTCAGAGATGTTATTAAACTGACATCCTTTTAGTCCAGTAGAGCTTAAGAAGCATACTCACATGTAATACACTTTTTGATTTGCGTAAGAGATTTACTTGTTAGTTCTATTTTTCTCCTAAGCTATATCATAGACCTCAATCTGTATGTCAAGGCAGTGAAGACAAACAAAAAGAAGTCTTATGGCCTCTAGTCTCAGAGAGCTCTACTAGAAGAAATGAATATACTCAGGGAGGTGCAGTGTACAACAGAGTATGATAGGTGCTCATAGAGAAATAGGGAGAAGATGATATTGCTGTACTTGACTGTAGCGATAGTGTTGAAAAAGGATCTCTTAGAGAGTCAGGAATTAGGCTTAACTTTATGGGATACGTTAGATTTCAACAAGAAAAGACCAAGAGATAGAGGCTCTCTAGATCAGTAGAACAGCCTGAAGAAAAGATGAAGGTGAAAAAGTGAAAAACAGAAGTATTTATGTATGTTCTATCAATTTTTAATGGATTGTGCTATAGAACCAGAGTATGTCAGTGCTAATCTGTTTTGTTCATAATTTATAGTTTTACTCTTAGCTGTAGACTGTCTCTACCAACCGCAAAGACTTTATTATATCCTCATAAATTATGTGTCCACAGGAGTTATAGATTATACTGTGATCATTTTTTTCTTTTTCTTTTCCTTTTCTTTTTTTTTTTAATTAGTTGCAGAATTGGGGCAGCCTGGGTGGCTCAGCAGTTTAGCGCCACCTTCAGCCCAGGGCGTGATCCTGGAGACCCGGGATTGAGTCCCACGTTGGGCTCCCTGCATGGAGCCTGCTTCTCCCTCTGTCTCTGCCTCTCTCTGTGTCTCTCATGAATAAATAAATAAAATCTTTTAAAAAAATAATTAGTTGCAGAAGTAGAATTTAGTGATTCATCAGTTGCATATAACACCCAGTGTTCATTATATCAAGTGCCCTCCTTACTGCCCATCACCCAATTACCCCATCTGCCCACCCACCTCCCCTCCAGCAGCCCTCAGTTTTTTTCCTGGAGTTCAGTGTCTTTTATGGTTTGCTACCCTATCAGTTTTCATCTTATTGTATATTTTCCTTCACTTTCCCAATGTTCATCTGTTTTGTTTCTTAAATTCCGCATATGAGTAAAATCATATGGTATTTTTCTTTCTCTGAATGACTTATTTCACTTAGTGTAATAGTCTCTAGTTCCCTCCACATCATTGCAAATGGCAAGATTACATTCTTTTTGATAACTTCTTCCAGGTTTACTTGATCAATAAGTGTAGACAGACACTGAACTTAGAACCTACTGTTTTTCCTCTATATCTGTATACTCATCACTGTGTAGATGTCCATACAATTCATATTTAGTGAGTGAGAAGTTGAGAAATTGTAAATTAAAAAAGAAACCACATCCAAAATTAGTGATTTTGACAGCCAATATTATTCTGGGAGCACAGAATTGAGGACAAAGGTAAAAGTGGCAGGGAAACTAATAAGGCAAGATTTAATGGAAAGAAGGCCAGTAGCTAAGAGCATGCAAATTCAACAGGAAAAGGGAAGGCTTTACTATGATTAGACAAAGTAAGGATCTCAGATCTTAAGATAGGGCAATTTATATTTTCTTTGGTGAGGGCTAAGATTATTTGCCATTATTACAAAATGGCAGTAGCTGGGGACTTGGGAATTCAGTACTTATATTTCTTACTAATACCTGAGTGGTAAGACTCAGGCAAGACTAAGTTGAATCTTTTATGCTGTTCCATGATTTTACGTTTACTTTTTAATAACAATGAGTTTTCATGTCTTCATATTCTAAAATAGATCAAACGTATTTGGATTAAAAAAAGTATTTGGATTTTACCATGAAAAAGTTATTACTGTGAATATTCATTTTTCTGATATGGGCAAACGGATCTGTCTATAAATGTTCTCTATGTCTAAAGCACAGAGCAAAATGTCTTAAATTGAGTAAATTTAATTCTTTTTGGTAAAATTGCATTACATGGAGAATCTGTGTGGCATAGGAGAAGTCTTTGTAGTGCCTATGTAGTGATTATTAGAAATTCTTCCTTTTGTATTAATTAGAATCTAAATTGTAGGTCTGGAATCAAATATTTCAATCAAAGGAGTGTGATAAAGCATTTTATGTACTGCATTCAGCATTTGTTATGCATTGGAATGTTATTTTGTATTCTTTTGGTTTTTGTATTATTCACATTCTAAAGCCTGATAAATTTGGTGGAGTGGGAGGTATACTCATTCTCATCCTTTGGAAAGTCATAGGTTTGTTTATACTCCCTTTGTCAGGATTAAAGACAAAAGGAACAAAAAGAAAAGAGAAAATAAAAGATAAAAATGTTAAAAATATGAATTAGAGGTGGCACAGCATTGGCAGCTTTTTATTTTGATCAATCATGAAACAAACAGAAGCAGAAAGATTCAGCTTCCCAGAAATGCAGATGGTTCAGAAAAGAGTGGGAAAAGAATAAATTTGGAATAGAGCACATTTAGCTATTTTCACTAAAGCCTGAATATCCATGTATCATTTTAGGATCTCTATTTATTAACCTTCCACTTTGTAGTACAGAGATTGAGTATAGTGAATGTAACCTGGAAGCTGTCCCTGCCACTTTAGCTGTTAGCCCTTGGACTAGTACTGAGCCAGGTTAGAAATGTTTGCCTTCATTTGGGCCTCTTTTTTTTCTCCGTAGCTTAACCAGCTGGAAAAGGCAGTGGAAGCAGCCCATACATTTTTCATGGCCAACCCCGAGCATATGGAAATGCAGCAGAACATCGAGAATTACAGAACAATGGCCGGCGTCGAAGTGCACCAATTGGTAGATCGAGAAGCCAAACCACATCTGGTGAGCACTGAGGATCCTTGCCCTAAGCAGAAGGAGATAGGTATTCCTAAGTTTCACTGGACTCAAAACAGATGCCTGGAAGGGGTATATCAGGTTGATTCTTGATTTCTAATACAGTAATAGTTTTATACTGCCAGAGTTCTCAGATGATATATTGTAATTATTAGAGTTAAAAAAAAAGATGAAAGAAGGTTAAAATGCCCTTAGAAAAGCTATATGATATGGTAAAAAGTAGAACATGATATAAAGATCTGTCACCCTCTCTGAACCTCAGTGCCCCTTCAAACTTTACATATGGGAGTTGAAGCCAATATGAATTGCTCAGGTCACACTGTGGTTTCCCAGCAACCAGTCCATTGCTTTTCCACTGCCCTTCTACTTTACAAATTCTGATATTTTAAAGCTACATATTACTGACTTTAAATGAAAGCTTACTTGAAATCACAATAAGTCGGAAGGGCTTTTTTTTTCAATCGGAGAGGTCACCATTCCTGACACGTGACTTCCAAGATGATTGAAGAACAAGATACGAGAAGATTTTCAATATAAGCCTTTTATCATCACCATCATCATCATCATCATTATTAAATTGGGTCAGGCAGGTCTGGAAAATGAATGTGTCATGGCCACCCACATCAGTCTACCTGGCTGGGCTTTGTTGCATGGCCATACCTACATTCAGATGAGGTTAGAAAATATTGTTCTACATGTCTGTGCTCAAGAAGAATATGAAATTGACTGATGCCACAGCATTCAGCTTGCTTGATAACTCCATTCTTATTTATAATTCCGTGAAGCCAGGGAAGTTAGTCTTTATCTCCCAGTAAAACCCTTCATTTTTCTTCCACAGCACAGGAGCCCAGTGCCCCACTCCCCAAATGATCCTGAGTCTGCCTAAATACTGCTATTCAAGTGCTCCAGAGGTGCTCTTTGGGGAAAAAGGATAGATATGTAGATAGATAGATAGATAGATAGATAGATAGATAGATAGATGGATTTCTATCTATCTACACACACACACACACACACACACACACACACACACACACTTTTTTTTTCTTCCTCTTCTTTGCAGGAGAGTTACAGTGCAGGAGTTAAATATTATGAGGCTGATGACTTTGAGCTGGCTATCAAGTACTTTGAGCAAGCTTTAAGAGAATATTTCAATGAAGATATGGAATGCAGAGCCCTGTGTGAGGGGCCTCAGAGATTTGAAGAGTATGAGTACTTAGGGTACAAAGCTGGTCTCTATGAAGCCATTGCAGGTAAAGCTTATTTTTTCCTTTATTTATTTCCTGATTATAGAATTACTACATGCAGTCTGTAAAATTATTCGAAAAACACAAAAGCATAAATTGTGAAAAATGAAACATCTATTTAACTCATCTTATGTCCTATAAATAAATCTACCTAGCTTAAATTTGGTGACTGTGCTCCCAAACCTTTTCAGATGCATATGTAAATGTTTACGTACTTATTTATAATTATTTTTTATAAAAATGAGACATTACTGTGAATACTTATTTTGAGCATATTTTTTTTTATTTTATGCTTAACAATACAGTGTGGACTTCTCATGTAAGTAGTACACGTAGTCTACCTTATTTATTGAATGGTTGTGTGATGTTCTTTTTTGTTGTTGTTGTTGTTCTTTTTTTATTTTTAAAGACTTTTATTTATTTATTTATGAGAGAGAGAAAGAGAGGCAAAGGGAGAAGCAGGCTTCATGCAGGGAGCCTGACACGGGACTCAATCCCGGGTCTGCAGGATCACACCCTAGGCTGAAGGCGGCGCTAAACCACTGGGCCACCCGGGCTGCCCTGATGTTCTAATATATGGGGAAAGCATAATTAATTTGACCAGTCTCCTTACTGATAAATATTAAGGAAGCGACAGGTTTTCATTATTATAAACAATGTAGTAGTGAATATTTCTGTATAGTTTTCTTCAGTTACTTAAAAGAGGATTTTGTTATCTATGAGAATTTAATATATTACAAAGTGGCATTTAAAATAGTAGGTAGAATGAATTATCCATTAATTGGGGAGATTAGCTAGTTAATCATTTATGGTGGGAAGCATATGAAAAACATACAAAAATAAACTCTACATATGTTTATAATGTAAGTGTTATAATAAAACATCAGAAGAAAATGCAAGAGGTGTCCCCTGGGTGGCTCAGTTGGTTAAGCATCTGACTTTCGATTTTGGGTCAGATCATGATCTCATGGATCATGAGATCAAACCCTTACTCTGTAGGGCTCTGTGCTCGGCAGGGGGCTCTGCTTAAGGATTCTCTCCCCCTTGTCCCTCCCCCCAGTCCTGCACATACTTGTGTGTGCACACACTATCTCTATAAAAGAGATTTTTTTCTCTTTAAAAAAAGAAGAAAATGAAAGAGAATATGTGCATAATGGAAGGAATGGAAAACCTGTTCTTAGCATGACAAAAAACAAGAAATATGAAGAAAAAGATAGACTTTACCTAAGATTTAAAATACAAAAGATACAATAAATCAAGGTGAATTATGAATGACAAATGAAAAAGTTGCACAACATTTACAGGCAGGCAGTTCATATCCATAATATTTAGGCAGAACCAGTAAATTATTATTACTGGTAATTTATTTCTTATTAGGCATAGTAATAAGCAACTTTATACAGCAGTTACAATATACAAAGCATTTCAAATATTTATATATCTTTTAATCCTCTAAACAGCTTCTGGTAAGTGAATGGTATTATTATCCACCATCTTCTCCTTTTTTTAAATGAGGAATTTATACCTCAGAGTAATGTGATGAAGGTGAATCTGGGAATCGAATCTAGGCTTTTTTCACTCTAGGACTCATATTTTAAGGTCTACATAATTGAAAAATGAGCAAAGGATAACCTGATATTCAGTAATGAATGTTTAACAAATATCTCTTGAGTGCATATTGTGTTCTAAGTTATAAATATATAAAAAATAATGTTCAATTTCACCTATATGTGCAGGAAGGCAAATTAATGCCAGTGTTTTCCCCCAATGCCAGTGTTTTCTGTCTCTATGAAAAGCACCCCTCACTAGTAGTTCTAAACAAATCTCAAAACATTGTTTTTCAGTCCAACATTTCCCTTAATTCCTGTTCTCCTCTGATTTGTTACCAAGCTCTGGTAGGTGCTACCTCCTAATAGCATATAAGATTCCCTGGTTCTCTCCACCCCTTTTGCTACCACCCTGGTTCAGATCAACAGTATATTTTAACAAAGCCATGGTGATAGCCTCCTTGCTGGTCCTCGTGTCCTAATGACGTTTTGCTATGTGGGCAGTCAAAATGGTCTTCCAAAAAAAAAAAAGAGAGAATATATTCATGGAACATCCCCCTCCCCCACCAAAGGCTCCCACTGCACTTAGAATAAAACCCAAAACCTTTAATAAGGACTTTCATGATTGTGCACTTGTATATATTTTCATCCCCTCTCTTTCTGTCTCTTAGATCCCCTCCTGTGGCATTTCCTGGAAATACCATGTTCATTTCCACTCACAGACTTTGAAAATTGTTGCTTTCCTCTATCACTTACCTAATGTCCTATCTTCTTAAGTGCTTAATCTTCAGCCCCTAAGTATACTGACTGACAAAGATTAGGTGCTTAGTAAATATTTATTCAATGAATGAGTGGGAGGAAAAAAAGGGAAGGAAGGGAGGGAGGAAGAGAGGGAGGGGAGAAGAAAATGACATATCCATCAATTACATTTCAGATTAAAAGGATCACTAATACTCTATGTTTTGAAAATATAGATCATAAATTGTTAAGGTCTTTGAGAGGGATGATTAGGAAACATCTTTCAAAATTTAGCTTAAGAGGTAGATTGAAATTCAATTTGTTGGATGACCTATCTGCCACATATTCAGTTACCCAAAACCAACTCAGTTCACCTAATGTAGTACCAATATCTGAATTATTGAGGATTTTTCTCCCTAAAGGTTTTATTTTGCTAGTCTTCCTGCAACCATTTCCATACATTTTTGCGTGCACCATTCATTTGAATATCAGTTTTATGTGTGTTTCACATTTCAATTGTTAAGTATTCTTTACACGTAATCTTTTATTCAGGAATGCTTTTCCTTTATTATGGTTTATTATCTTGTAGTTGTGTAAGGATGTGTGTCCTGTCTCTACCCTCCACCCCCAATCATTTCTACATCTGCCTCTACCAATGGCCACTAAACAGCTTTGGTGAATGTCTTATGTCTGATTTCAGAAAACTGACAGATTCCCACAGAATAACATTTAGTGATTTGCTCGAGGTCACCATAGCATCTTCATTGCTGGGAAAGAATAGACATATCCTAACTCAGGCTCTTAATACAACTATCACCATTACCCCTATTTCCAGTAAAGAAAAGTGATTTAAAAAAATGTCATGGTTCCTGAAGCTCAATCAAAGATCATATATTACAAAAATATGGTAAGTCTTCTTGAGAATTTGATGCATTTCCAATTTATTATGAGAAGAAAATTTTAAAAAATATTCCCACACGAGGGTCTTGTATCTCAAACTTATTAAAACATAGTAATTGCACAATAACATTTGATTTAGAAAGGAGACAAGAAATACAACCAATAAAATGTGTTATAACGCTGTAAATTCTTGTGTGGTTCAAAACTGTTCTAAATTAAAAGTGAAAGTGGCTTTTAAAATACAGAATATATTTAGAAAGCCAGAATATTTGGATTTTTGAGATAGAACAACACTAAAAATAGGAGAAAAATACAAATGGCTTCTCAATGCCATTTATTACCAACTATGGTTGTTGAGGCCCTAAAGAAGATCACTTTGTCACTCATTTTGTTTGTTCTTTGTGTCTTGTGTTGAAAAATAATTTGATTCAGATTTTGGGTCTTGTTGGGTGTATTTTCTACCTCTTCCTTCTGCTTGTCATTTGGAATTAGGAGGAATTTGTGTTAGAAGGTAAAGAGGAATGCCAATGGCCAGCTAACTAGGAGAAATAGTTGAAGGTTGTTTGTCGTTTTTGTAAGAAATAAAACAGCTATTTATTGGCTATTTATATAGCTGTTTATTTCTAACATGCTAAACAAATAAACAGAACTCATTTTTCTCCTCCCACCCTCCAGCTGCAATTAAGAACCAATGGACTGGGGATGTCTGGGTGGCTCAGTGGTTGAGTGTCTGACTTCGGCTCAGGTCGTAATTCTGGAGTCCGGGAATTGAGTCCCGCATTGGGCCATTGGGCTTCCTGTGTGGCGCCTGCTTCTCCCTCTGCCTGTGTCTCTGCATCTCTCTCTGTGTGTCTCTCATAAATAATTAAATAAAATTAAAAAAAAAAAAGAACCGATAGACTGTAGGGATTCTGTTAGCTGTGCTATGTTGGGTTGAGTTTGCCAAGTTGCGCAAGAACTGGCCTATTTGCCTGCACATCAGAAAATGCACACGCCCTTTCTGTTGTGCTCTGGGGTCCCTCTTCAAGTCATTAAGAGACGAGCCAAACTCTGCCTAACAGAGAACCTTTGAAAGGAGGCAGTTGTGGTAAATTAAAATATAAAGTCATGAAGTCAGACAGTTGTATCGTCATTCTCAAGAAAGCCTGCTCTACACAGACATGAATAAAATCTTCTCTTTTTGAAGAAGACTATCTCCATCTTCATTATAAAAATCAAAGTTGGGGAAAAATGTAGGAAGTGTTTGTTTTCTGGAACATTAGCGACTGTCATTTCCTCAGCTCATGTTTGGATAGGAGAGAGCCCAGAGCTAACGGAAGCAAGATGACCCCTACACTTGAGAATCCTCGCCTGTTTAGAAATGACAAGAATGGGGATAGAGAAAGGGAAACAGAGAAAGAGACAAAATGTGTATCTAAATGCTTTAGCTTTCCTCCTTCTCCTATTTTACCAGTCCCTACAGTATTAAGATTTCCAATGTGCAGGTGATGGACTATTTGGTAACTGAGTAGAATAGGTTCCTGATCAATAGATGTAAAAAAATTATATATATATATTGTTTTTATTTCCTCTTTAAGAAAAGTTCTTGAAAATGTTAGCAAGGAGAAAAAGCTCCTCATATGCACGGCCGTCCTTTCTCTCAACTGCTCCTTAGCATAACTGGGATCTGAACTTCCGATCCTGACTCAGGACATGTACCCAAAGTATCCAAAGGGATGCCCCAGAAGTCTTAAATGGGAAAGGCGTTTGTTCACATGGGCACGGGTGGGCTGACATGGCCTGTGTCACTTTTCAGGAGATGTAGAAAAAGGGTAAGAAGTGGAAAGTGCAGTCTGGAGAAAAGACTAGAGGCCACAAGGTTTGGAATCCACTTCATTGCTCTAGGGATCATTGACCAGGAGGTCTTTGGCAAATCACTTCCTTCCTTTGTGAGAAGCTCCTGCTCATGAAGTGAAGATGATAACGAGGTGGCCCTCACACAGTGTGGTGGGGTGGGGCATGCCCTGTCTAACTGTGGCTCCCACCTTGAAGTCTGGACCCTCCAGCGGACTGGAGCGACCCACCTTTCTCACTGTTGCCTTCCAGATCACTACATGCAGGTGCTGGTTTGTCAGCACGAGTGCGTGAGGGAACTTGCCACTCGCCCCGGCCGCCTCTCTCCAATCGAGAACTTTCTTCCCCTGCATTATGACTACCTACAGTTCGCCTACTATCGAGGTAAGGTGTGGATCATTCCAGAAGACCTTTTGAAGGAGAGCTGTTGTTCATCATTACATACATCAAACTGTCCTCTGCATTTCCCAGTTTACCATTGAGGCAATGAGGATTTACTTGTTGTTTTTTTCTCTCTCATCTCACATCACGGCAAACTCAGGATAAGGAGAGCAGGTGAAACCACAAGTGGGCAAATGCCATGATAATGTCCTGACAATTACACTAGACTGACATTTTTCAGGATTTTTACATTTAATTTTTCAACTTAATTTTAAAAGATGATATATTCACAAATTCAAAGACCAAATGTCATAAAAGCCTCCCTTTCTTACTTTTTTTCTGCAACCCAGTTTCATGCCCTATAACCAGTTTTCGATTTGTCTCTTCAAAACACACACACACACACACACACACACACCCCTACACAAAACCCAACTTATTTCCCCCTTTTATACATAGAAGATAATGTATTATTGACACTGTTCTTTACACTGCTTTCTTCATGTAATAATATATATCAGTAGGGAGGAGTCCTCTGGGTGGCACAGTTGGCTAAGCATCAATGTCTTGATTTCGGCTCAGGTCATGATCTTGGGGTCGTGGAATAGAGCCCCACATTGGGTTCTGTGCTGGGTGTGGAGCCTGCTTAATATTCTCTCTCTCCCTCTGCCCCCAACCTCCACCTCCACTCTCCCTTTCTCTCTTAATAATAATAATAATAATAATAATAATAATAATAATAATATATCAGGGGATACCTGGCTTAGTCAGTAGAGCATGTGACTCTTGATCTTGGGGTTGTGGGTTTGAGCCCCATGTTGAATGTAGAGATTATTTAAAAATAAAATCATGAAAAGCATTTTCTTAGTAGGATGGACCTATGAAATTACCATTTGCTTAGTTCAAAAAAGGTCAAATTTTGGCAATTTTATATGGTTTAGCCTCATTGTATCGGTACATGGAGATCTTCCTCATTAATTTCTCTTTACATCCACATATACAATCCACATATACTGTACTAGAATTTATTTTATGTGTCTCCTTACTCATGGACATTGTGCTGTTAGTAATTTTTTAAAAGCAATGAATAGAATTGGGATCACTGAAATTGGTTTTAGAAAACACGGTGTCAAACTCAGCCCCAAAACAGAATTAGCTCCCCAGATCCTGCTCTGCTTATTTGTATTAAATAATATAAGTTGTCAACAACATATTCAGGTAGAAACTTTTAATAATTGATACAAAACACATCTAAGTGCCAAAGCAGACCAAAATTAGTACCTTTTAAACACTGAAATCATGTAATCATGTCCTTCCTTTTGTCTGTGGCTATTTTTTTGAAGTATATTTTTATTTTGTAAGATTTTTTATTTTATTTATTAATGAGAGAGAGAGGCAGAGACATAGGATTGAAGTATAATTAACACGGAGTGTTATATTAGTTTCATGTGTACAATATAATGAATCAACAATCCTGTACATTACTCAGGGCTCATCATGATAAGTATAGTCACCATCTGTCACCAAACAATGTTATTATAATCTTATTGTCTGCATTCCCTATGCTGTTATTTCAGCTCTGTGATTTACTTATTTTATAACTGGAAGTTTGCACTTCTTAATCCCCTATATTTCCCCCATCCCCTCAGCCACCTCCCTCCCCTCTGGCAACCATCAGTTTGTTCTCCATATTTGAGAATCTGGTTTTATCTGTGACTATTTCTGTGTCGGCTGTTTGGCTTCACCTTATCTTCCCTCTCACTTGTGTTTAATGCTGACCTCACCTAGAATATGTTGAAGTATTTCTTAAAAATCCTCTGGCTGGACCTAGCCTAACTCTAATGCTACAACAACTTGGTCTTTCAGTTGGTGAATATGTGAAAGCCTTGGAGTGTGCCAAGGCCTATCTTCTCCTCCATCCAGATGATGAGGATGTCCTAGATAACGTGGATTACTACGAGGGTCTGCTGGATGACAGCAGTGACCCAGCATCCATTGAGGCCCGAGAGGTGAGACCAACATCCTGAGAAGAAACTGCATTCTGCTAGATGCTCTAGGCAGAACTGGTAAAAGTGTAGCACTGCTCTTACCGATATCTAGGAGTTTAGTCAAGGTTCTAGAATGCTATTCTTTTGTACTTTAATTATTAATGCCAGAAGCATATTTTTCTCATACATGATAGCTTGTGAAAGTCTGTTGAGATGGAGACTTTTTTTGCAGCTGTGAATATTTTCTTAGCTCATTTGTCACTGTCTATTGAAAAATATTTCCACTTGAACATTTATCATATTTCTTAACTGTTATTTAAATATAAACTTTTCATTCATTTTTTTTTCCTCTAGGATTTGGCAATGTTCGTGAAGCGTCATAAATTGGAATCAGAACTAATAAAATCAGCTGCAGAGGGTCTGGGATTTTCATACACTGAACCGGTAAGAGCAAAGAGGGAAGAGGAAATGTTTGGTTCTTTTTTTTTTTTTAAAGATTTTACTTATTTATTCATGAGAGACACAGAGAAAGAGGCGCAGAGACTTAGGCAGAAGGAGAAGCAGGCTCCCCTTGCAGGGAGCCTGATGAGGGACTTGATCCCAGGACCCGGGGATCACAACCTGATTCGAAGGCAGATGCTCAACCACTGAGCCACTGAGGTGCCCCAGGAAATATTTTTTAAAAGCACACTCAATGGACTACTTATTTATGATTTTATTTCCCAACTTGATTTACTGAAGATTCTAATCTGCTTTGTATTAACAAAACCTGGGGAGGTGGGAGGTGGGTGTTTACTCAGCATATGTGATAAATATTAAAAGACTTTAATAGATCTCCGTATCACTGAGATCCAAAGTCAAGAGCAAATATATGTGGGGGGAAGAGAAGTGTTTTGTACCTGATGCATTTGCCTCAGGACTGTTTTATGTCTCAGATTCTGGATGTGACATTTTGTATTTCACTTACACATTTTAAACATTAAAAGACTTTATAAAGAACAAAGCCCATCTCAATTGTACTCTTCATCATGCTGACTCCATTTGTCTGTGTTGACTTTTAGTCTTCATATGAAGACACACCTTTTGCCCAGCTACTACTATGCTATGGATAGATTTCTATTCTGATTTTAGTTAAGGTGTCATAAGCCATTTCTACATTTTTACAGCTTTTAGAATGGTTTTTAGCTACATGTATAGAACACGCAATAAATAAACTCTTTTCCTAACACTGAATTTTTTGTTTTTGATTTTTTTCTTACCGTATTTAATACATGAAGCATTTTCCTCTGTATTGAATGGTGCCCTTTGAATAAATTCCCAGGAATGGCATTATTCTGGCATCAAATGATATGAGAAGTTTTAAAGTTCTTGAAATTGCTTTTCTAAGAGTTTTTTGATACCTTCAGTAGTTCTAGCAAAGCATTAGAAGTACCAGCTTACTATAAATATCTCAGCAGTGAGAGATAACGTTTAAAAATCACTTGTATTTCTTATCTACAAAATGGTATGTTATTGTTGTTTTAATTTGTACTCCTTTGACAGCCAAAACAAACTTTCCACATATTGTTATTACTTTTCCTATGATTTGAATTATCTGGACATGCCCTTTTTTTCATTTACCTGTTGATTAGCTATATAAGTTCTTTATATAATGTCCCTGTCATAATGTTTATAAAAAGCACTATTTGTAATACATCCTATTTGTAACATTTTTTCATCTCTGTTTTAGTTATGTCATATTTTTATTGGCACATTTTAAAAATTAGGGTAATTTTAAGTATACTAATTCTAAATAACATTTCTAGTATGCTTATATCCAGCTCCCACTTCTTATTTTTTTAAATTGCATCTTCCCAAGAGACTTCAGAAAAAGTCACTTTATGATTCTGCACAGATGATTAATGAAGCTGAATTTTTTCTTTTGTTTGCTTTATTCACAAGACATAAGGGAGTTGGACTGAATGATCTTTTAAGTGTCTTCTTGACACCAAATTCCAAATCACTTCTTGAACAAAAATTATAAACTCTTAAGCTAATTCCAGGCTATTTTTAAAAACCCATTTGTACATCATTTGTCTTTGCCAAAATTGCATTGACTTTAGCTTTTCTATTTATTAATTTAAAAAATATTGTATCTTTATGCAGCATGCAAGTGTCCTAATGTTTTAGGTTTTTTGAGTATTTTAAATGTATATTTTCTTTCTGTAAGTTATGTTTTAGTGACAAAGCAACTGAGTAGTTTTTTTTTTTTTTAATTCAAAACAGAATTATTGGATCCGATACGGAGGACGACATGACGAGAATCGGTGAGTTCTTCATTCAGAATACAGTCTGTTTACTTTTAATGAGAAGAAATACTTAAGAGTCATAACCCATCATAAGGACCTTAACTCTATGAAATAGGCAAAAAATATAATTAAATGAGTTCCACATTGGGAATTAGGAGCTCTACCTTCTAGCCCCAGCTCTTCCCATACTTCTGTGTGATTTTGAGTAGTTTGTCTTCCTTTCTAATCTTACGTTTTTCCTCCAAGTAAGGAGTTGGATCAGGTAATCTCTGAAGGCTACACATTCTGTGATTCTAAATCAGAGAAAATTGGATGCTGTTGGATTTATTAATAAAATAGAGCTTAAATTTTTCTTGTTCATGCTGAATTCCCTTACTGCATTTGAAAGCAGGAAGCTCAGAAAGTTTCACTGCAAGCTAAAACATTAGGTGTCATTAACTCAATCAGAAATGAATAGACCCCATTTAACAAAAAAACTATAAAAGTAAAAAATCTATTTACACCTTAATAAGCAGTTCGAGGAATCATAGAATGTTGGAGTTACAGGTTTGAGCTGACATGGTCTAGCCTATTCATTTTCAAATTCAGAAATGGAGATTCTGACAAGGCAGAGGACTCTTTTAGAGTGTTACCACAAGGGACTGGTGGATCTGGATTTTCCTATTCAAAATCTTACGGTCTTTCACTAGACATCAAGGCCTCAACCCTGGGTGGCCTAAAATTATTACAGGGGATCCAAGAGTGGACGTGCACATTTGGATTTGTTCAATCTGTGTATACTGAAGGGATATCATGCTGTGATTTGTATATTTGCCAAGTTTGAAACTTGAATATTCTTTCTTGGAATGGTAGAGAACCATGCATGAGGTCATGGTTTATTTCAGTTAAGCCATAGTTCAGTGATGCCATCTACGCTCAAGACAAAAATATAACATTCTGAGCCTTGTAAAGAGGCACATGATATTTTTTTTTCCGGTTCTTTTGAGGCTTAATGCCTAATCTCAAGGGGGGTGAAGTTATGGATACAATTAACTATAAAAGAAAAAGATGCTAAGAATATTTAGAGAAGTGAAATAGAGCACACAATTTGAGGAATTAGAGAGCTTCATGGAGGTAGTGACAGGCAGTTAATTTGATCTCGAAACATAGGTGGGCTTGTGTAAAACAAAAACTTACAATATGGAGTCATAGACTGACTACCTGACTAAGTTTCCCTTTCCTGTCTCTGAACATCTTTATTCAGTGGGAAATTTAACTGTTTTTAATGAGCAGGGTCCCTTCAGGAGTGAACGTGGAGGGGCCAGAAGTTCATGGATTGTCCGTGGGGAAAAAGTCATCACCCAAGATAGATCGAGACTTAAGAGAGGGTAAGTATCTGTGCAGTTCTACTTATAGGAAGGAAAGGAGGAGGCGGGACTTAGCTAGTTGTTATTCCAGTGAAAGAAGATCCCATTTTCTCTGGAAAATACAGAATCTGACTAGGCTACTACATTTTATAACGTTCTGAAAGCAAGGCTTAAGAACCATGTCTCAGATTTGTATATCATTGCCTTTGGTTTCTATCCAAAGTGCTTCCGAATTCACACCCTCATCTGCATCCCGTAGGAATCCTGTGAACTAGACAGGGACCAGATGATCACTGCCACCCTCAGTTGAGTACTGGAGGCTTGGAGAGGTCATGGGGGTTTCTGTCAAGCCATGAGGGAGTGCTACATAGTGCAGAATAGACTGTGCAGCAGAGGACTTGAAGAGACAGGTCATATGGATAGTAGATGAGTTAATCCAAGGTTCTTGAGGCATGTATTTCTAAGCAGGACGTTGAGGGATAAATAGAATTTAGTTGAATTGGCAAAGGTGTGGAAGGAGCTATTTTAGTGGATAAAACAATGGAACAAAGGCACAGAGGTGGAGAGAGCCCAACATTATATACTTATGTCAGATCAGAATTCATGGAAATGTATGTAGAGTATTGTCAAAAGTAGTTTTTAAATAAAGCTAAACATTGTTATAATAAATTATTAGCTGTAGTGGTTTAACTCAGTAGTAGTCCTTAATAACTATGACGATATCTGTATATTTTATAATTTCTCAGGCAAATTTAGACACAATTCATATGAATACTGGAAGCATCTCATGTGAGACATGAGATGACCTCACTTCACAGGCAAGAAAACTGAGGCTCCCAGAGATATAATGACCTGGCCTGTATCTCACAGCTCATAATGGGTTGGGTAGGCATTTGAACCCAGGGTGTTGAATCCAAATCCCATTTTCTTTTACTCACCTGGAGATGGAACATAGAAGATTCTAGATATCCAAAATGTACCTTTTATTGATTAAATAACTGCAAGATAAGAAGGTTTTAAAAACCTGTGTTGAGAAGAAGTACAGTATTCCTTTCCCCCAACAAGAGAGTGTGTCAGCACATTCCTCTAGCTGATTTGAAAACTTCTGGCTCTCTACAGCTCTCACATTTCCCAGCCCTTTCCTTCCGTAGCTTCCAAGTCCTTTTGAGGCAGTAAACAGGATAAAATGCTCATCTAATCTGACCTGGACCTCGGTTTGTAGCCACAAAGCCCAAGCTGTTTTACAAATGCCAGAGAATTTCATGGTCAGCCAGAGTTCTTGTTGCTTTTTAAGCTGAGAAATCACCCAGGAAGTATGTGCCAGTAAGCCAGCACTTTGCTGTAAGGGTTTGGGAAACTCCAGGATAGTTGCCAAGCTTCAAAGCTACCCCCACTCCCCCCCCACACACACACACTGGCTACCCAAGACTCTGAGATACAGCAGCTGGCTAGGAAGGCTAATACAGTGAGTAGAACAGGAGACTATGTAGGATGGGGAGAGACCGTGGTTGGCTGGGCTACCAAAATCTATCATTTCTTTCTATAGAATTTGCTTAGTTGATTGGGCTACTGCATCTTAGGATGTTCTCTGGGAAACCGCTAGATAGCCTTCTGTGTAGTCACTAGAGATCGAAATAGTTTCTAAATTAAGAACAGTGGTAGACAGAGGCAAAGTTCCTAACCAGAAAACACTTTTATATCTTAGTCTGGCTAAAAGCAGATGTTGAGGAGGTAAGAAAGGATGCATGCTTCACAGAGTAGAATGTATCTCAGCTTTTCTCCTCTCTCACAAAAGGGCTGTCATCTACTCTGGTTACCTAACAGTATCTAGTGGTATTCGTACTGGATGGCTCAGAAGCTCTGCGGGAGTGACCCAGGACTGCATCCCAGAGTGACTCCAGTTCATGGGATATGCATATCATCAAGCTAAAAACATCCGTCAGTTATCCATTCTCCTTTCTCCCACTAGTTTCCAAAGGTCCTGCTCCATAATCATCCCCGTCAGTATAGTAGAAATAACATTGACCTTGGAATCAGGAATGCTAGTTTCCAGGATTGGTTAGTCTGATGTGCTGTGGTGTGATGGATCACTGGAGCCTTGATGTCTCTGGGCTCTGTGATCCTCAGCTGTAAAAGAAGGAGAGCAACTTTTTGCAGAGGATCAGTGTGAAAAGTCTTTTGTAGCTGGGAAAGGGCTGTGCTCACATTAGGGCTTGTTACTTAGCACATCCTTGTTATGACTTGTATGACGTTGTAATATTTATGGTGAAACGCTCCTTCTTGCCATGTGAACCACAGGCGGTGAGCACAGAGCAGTATTTTCCTAGACGATCCCTCTTTATTGCAACTGGAGAGTCAGAGCCAGGCACATACTTTATGAATGAGAGAAGAATTAAGTTGTTTAACTAAATCTCCTTGAGCTGTGGTTAAGAGTTGGCTGAAGCCATCACATCAGGCCCCAGGAACCGCAACTTATTGGACTACATTTTTATTTTTATTTTAATGTTTTCCTCTGTCTGGTGTGCTACTAGTCATTTGCAGGCTGGTCGACGTGCATATTTGAACGGCAAGATTTGTTTTTCCTTTTTTTCTTTTTTTCCTTTTGGTTAGTGGGTGGGTAGTTGGTTGTTTTTGGTGAAATGCATGTGTGGGAAACCTCTGTATAAAACTCTTATTCTCAGGGGTGGTTGTGTTAACTACATGAAAGGCAAGTTTCTAGGACACATTCTGTCTGACTCCGTTAGTGTTAGTTAACATTATTAGGTAAGACTCTGTTGCACTCCATCCCTTCACCTGATCTTTGTATATTCCATGTGGCATGACTGGGGGAGTTGTCAATACCCCTGGAGCCCTTTTTAAAGTAAACTCCTTTATGCTTACTAAGAAGCCTCAGCCAGAACTCAGCAGGATATATACCAGGCATATTTGACTATAATACTAAGTAATCAGCATAGTAATGGCAAATACTTATATAAAACTTAAGAATGGTAGGGATTTTTCTAAACGTTTTGGTTGTAGTAACTGTTAAAGTCATCTTTTGAAAATAAGGTAATTATATTTAAAGTTAATGTACTCTCCAGATAGAAAAGGAAGAAATATGACATAGTACAAACCAACCTGGTTCATTAAACCCATGGTCTGTCATCCATTTCTGTTTGAGTTTTATATTAGAAAATGCTTTTCAGTGAACCTGCAAGTATCTTGTCTTTCTTCTGGAAGGAACATCTCTTTTACATTTCTGAGTGGGAATGGAATATGCAGTTTACTTTTCCAAATATTTGAGAAAGTGCGTCAATTTGGCTATGGATCTTAATCAGCTATATGGATTAGAGCACCCTTTCCAAATAACCTGTGTTTTACATTAAGAGGTCCTGTTGGGGAGAGGGTCGTCTACTAGGTTTTTATCGTCACCCCCCCCAAAAAAGCACCAATGTAGTGGCTCACAATAACATACATTTACTATCCCACAGTTTCTGGGGGTCAGGAATTTGGGGGGTAACTTGGCATGGTCCCTTGCTTCAGGGTCTGTGACAGACTCCCATCTATCTTCTCCCAAGTTCAGATGAGAGAATTCGGTTCCTAGAGTCTTAGTGGACAGTGGTCCTCAACTCCTAGTTGATTGTTGGCTGGAGGACGCCTCATTCCCTGCCATGTGCATCTGTCTAATACAGCTACATGCTTCATGCAACTGCAAGCTGAGAAGGCAATAGACTGAGTCTACTAGCAAGACGGAAGTTGCGACCTTATGTAATCTAATCACGGAAGTGATATCCCATCACTTAGGCATATTCTGTTGATAGAAGCAAGTTCCAGTCCCCACCTGCACTTGAGGAAAGCAAATTATGCAAGTCCATGAATCCCAGGAGGCAGTGATCATTAGGGGGGCATCTTAGAATCTCTCTGCCATAGGAAGGAGGAAAGGAAGGAAGGAAGGACAGTTCTTATGCTCAATTAAAGGTAAGAACTGCTTCATATTGTATTGATACTCCAGAGAGTCATGATGCCTATTTATATATTTAAAGTTCTAAGAAGTCCTCTTAAATTTTATGTAACCTAATACTTCCCAAACACTTCGATCAAGAAACTCTTTTTTCATCAAAAACTTTTCTGTGGAACAAAGGCTGAGAAACATTGAATTATGTATGTGTGTGTGTATTTTCTTTTTCTATTCATCCAAAAGATTAGTACTCAACTACAACTTGTGGTTATATTCATGAAATCTAAGAAATTCTGTGTTTATGGATTTTGATAACAACCTAAAAAAAGTTAATGGTGCAACTAGTAGGTCATCTAAATAACAACTTAATAGCCAAGTCCTGCTGTGAGATTTCACACTGCAGTGGGTGCAGCTACTACATCACACTGGCACCAGTTAGTGATAATTCAGTGGTTGAAGACTAACAAGAAATGAAGTCGAATAAACTTATAAATAATGCATCAGGACCAGATAAAGGCCCAAAGTCAGTCATGGTATATTACAATTTCATAGTAATTTCAATAGAGAAAAGTTGCAGTGCAATGAGTCATTACACACCAAAAATACTATTAAGAATGCTGGCTCAAAAGAATCTGGGCCAGATCAGTTAGTAGAATAGAATATTCATGTGGAATGAGGCTTTTTGGTTTCTACAAAATAGCATTAACCATTTCATTAATATTGCTATCTTGAATTTACTTGGTTTCACAGTCTTGCTTTTATTTAATCTTGTAACTTGTAACTTGCTTTTGGTGTTAAGTTATATGAAACAACTCTGCAGATAAATAAGTACAGTGTTCGTGGTTTTGTAATTACAAGTATAGAAGTAAAATTGTAATAAATAGTGTGTCAGCCCTGCCGCTCCTTTGGGAACTTTTCCCTTCTCAGATAACCATGTGTTACTAAAGATTGGGAAACACTGTCTCTCTTTCTGAATATTCCACTAATTGTGAGCTGTTGTGACTCTTTCATCCTAACTAGATGAATAAACTTGGTGCTACTTTTTAGTTTTACACATTTATTTTAAAGAAATAGAGGGAACATTGATTTCAATTGGTTTCTTCCTTCTTCAACTGATGTGTTTTTTAGACAGTGTGTTGGTGACCCTTGCTTGACAGGGGCAAGAAGGGAGAAGCCGAGCCCTCCCCATGCCTCCCTCCAGGGTGAACTGTTGTCATTGAGAGGTTCGTGTCCGGTCTCTTAGGAGTATTATAAAGAGCAGAAAGTCTTTTTCCTTTCAGCTCAGTGTTTTACTTCAAGCTGATTCCACTGTGTTACACCTGAAGATTTCCTTGTCAGCAGAGGCTTTGCCCTCAGTCCTGCCCTCTGTGAGGAGAGAGCCTTGTCAGGTCTAGATTTTGTAATTTAACACCTAAAGCATGACCCCAGAGCATCTCCTTCTCCAAAGCCTATAGGGGCTATTTCATTAATTTGTGGGCTCTATCCAGGGAGAGAGCAGGTATCTATAGGAAACCTTCCTGTGTGAAGAAAATGATATAAAGATTTGCCTAGAGAACAGAGAAAAATAAATATTCCCCAAATAAGACCATCTAAAGTCAGTTTGGTGGGAAGAAGACTGGGAAGGAGTTGGTGGCTTGGGGGTGACTATCCTGATGGTGCATTTACTAGCTGAGCTTTCTAGTGATGGTATTTCTCTACCTACCAGTGAGACTGGGGTATGTGGGTCGTGTGTGGGTGCACAAACACGTGATTACATAATGTGATGTTGTAACAGAGTTAGGAGCCAAGAGTTGTGGAGAAGAGTGTGTGCAGTTGCCAAGAGAATTCTAGAAATTATCAGAGCAGTGTCCTGGGAGATTCCCAGTCTGCTTTGCAAGATCATCACTGGAATCAAATGAAAAGAGAGTTCCTATCAAACCCCAAATCCTATACAAATGTGATACCATTATTGTGATGTTACGGAGAAACCTGGTGGTCAGACATCTGCTTTCTGAATCCATATTGTACTTAGCAAGCTTCCAGTTTGTCTTTGCATTCTTAAGTATTCATGAGCAAACTGATTCTCATGCATTTCACATTGAAGACTGTTGAGTGTTCTGTGCCCCCGCCCCTTGGGAATAGAAGAGAAGCAACAGAGAAGACCATGTGTTCTGTCCCTTTAGGTGGCCCTCTGCTCTATGAGAACATCACATTTGTCTATAACTCGGAGCAGCTGAACGGGACTCAGCGGGTTCTCCTGGATAACGTCCTGTCAGAAGAACAGTGCCGGGAGCTCCACAGCGTGGCCAGTGTGAGGACGGGAGCGGGAGGGGATCCTGAGTACTGGCCTGGTGTGAGCTCTGGAGCTCTGGTCCTCCTGGTCTCGCTTGGAGTCAGAGAAACAGGCCTGAAATGTCACTTTCTTTAGGACCAGGACATCAATGTGGAGGCATTTTCATAGCCTGGTTTGGGATGACTTTAGTTTTGTCTAGATCTGGACACAGCTAGTGGATCCAGAATAGTTAGTGGCTTAAGAGCATTCAGCATGTGCCCTGCCTACTGTATAAAGTCACTGGGAAAATCTCTTTATATTAATCAGTAATTAACCAATATATTAATTATGTCCTATTTCTACAAAAAGTAGTACTTTATGTAAAAATGTAGAGTGAAGGTTAAATAAAGATATCTCTTTGATCGGAAGAATTAATGGTACCAGGATCCTGGTACAAAATAGGGATGGTTCTGACTATGGACTTTGGTCCTTCGCTTCCTGGCAGTCAAGGCAAGAGGGGAGCCCTGATGATGTCATAGTGGTCATTAATAAAGCATCTTCTTGTATTTTGCTTCCAGGGAATCATGCTTGTTGGTGATGGATACAGAGGAAAGACTTCACCCCATACACCCAATGAAAAGTTTGAAGGTGCAACTGTCCTGAAAGCACTCAAAGTAAAGTCGTAGCTTCTTTTGGGTTTGGGTTCCTAAGCATCAACTCAAGACCTTCTGGGAATGGCAGATACAGGAAAGAGGAGAGATGAAAATGTAGACCCCTCAGGGTAGATGAAAGGAGCAAGTCTGAAATGATACCTGCATTGTTTTAAGTCATTCCTTGATTCCTTCACTAGGCACCAACTTATCAGACTTTACATCTCCTAAATCACGATTTGACAAATAATACCCACTCCAGCCCTGTCCTCAAGGAGCTCCTGGTGCAATGGTGAAAGTATCCCCCAAACACATGGCTCTTCTGTACCACACCAAGTGCTGTTGGGGAGGAAGAGAAAGTTCTTTGAGAGGAGAGAAGAGGGAGAGATTAGCTTTCAGGGTTCCCTCTGTGATTAGGAAGGATGAATTTCGGTGGCTCCTTTTCCTAATCAGAATCCACGAGCATGTAACTGTTCCCACTGGCCAGGGTAGACAGGGCCATCCTTATATTGCTGGACTGAGCCCTACTGTCTGTTTTTCTCAAGCCTTCTGACCAACCCAGTGCTGTCTCACATTCCTCTTTGTCTTCAGTTTGGTTATGAAGGCCGAGTCCCACTGAAGAGTGCCCGTCTGTTTTATGACATCAGCGAGAAGGCTCGAAAGATTGTAGAATCCTATTTCATGCTGAACTCAACCCTGTATTTTTCCTATACACACATGGTCTGCCGCACCGCCCTGTCTGGTAAGATTCCAGAGTTTGAGCTTGCTTCCCTCCTACACCCACAGTGAAAGGAGAAAGAAAACAATGCAAAACAGAGTTCTGATACATTTTAGACTAAAGGGTTAGCCAAGTACTCAGTTCCCCCCAAACAGAAGAACCTTGTACGGATTTCTTCCTTCCCTGTCTTTCTCCTTTTTGTCCTCCTCTTGTTCCAGAAGCCCATTGCTCTGCCTGTCTTCCTTTCAGATCCATTTCTCCTACTTGCTGTAAGTCACACAGAGAAATGCTTCCCTGCTTTGGGCTTTCCTTTGCTGGGAACCAGGAACCTGGAAATTACAGTCCTCATCGTGCCCAAAAACATTAAGTGGATGCATAGAAAATGAAGGGATTGTTGAAAGAAATGTTCTTAAAAAGGCAGAGACCTGGGATGCCTGGGTGGCTCAGTGGTTGAGCATCTCCCTTTGGCTCAGGACCTGATCCCCAGGGTCCAGGATTGAGTCCCACATCGGGCTCCCTGCAGGGTGAAGCAGACTGCTTCACCCTCTGCCTCTCTCTCTCTCTCTCTCTCTTTCTGTGTCTTTCATTAATAAATAAATAAAATATTTTTTAAAAAGGGCAGAGACCCTTGCTCCAGGCCTTTATGATTGATTTTTCCCCTAGATCTTCTCTTCCACACCCTGTTGAGTAGGAGGGGAAGGAGAAGTTCTTGAGAGTAAAGTTGGCACCTGAGGTTTCAGCTGAATCAGTCTTTTCTTTTTACATTTTCATTTCGCCCCTTTCCTTGGACTGCCCCAGGTGAATGATGGAATTTCTATTATGTGTATTTATATCAAGAAACTTTTATGGCAGAACAGACAGATGGGATTTGCCCTTGATTTTACAAGTATCTCATCAAAGCAGGACCGGTCTCCTGACTGCTTAGTCAGTTCTTTCTTTCATCTACGTGGGTCTGCCTTGCGTCTCAGATTTGCATAGGGTACCAGTGATGGGCAAAGACAGTGTGGCATCAGCTTTGCTGTTGGACGCTCCTGCTCTCCTGTCATTTTCACCTGTTCCCTTTTTCGGCAGGTCAGCAGGATAGAAGAACTGACCTCAGTCACCCCATCCATGCTGACAACTGCCTGTTGGATCCTGAGGCCAATGAGTGCTGGAAGGAGCCTCCCGCTTACACATTCCGGGACTATAGGTACAACCAGCACCAACCTTAAAACCAAGCTTTTGCCCAATAGTTACCAAATACCTAGAAAATCGAGGAAATTAGAAAACGGATCTTTGCTTGTCGCCAGAGTAATCTCTGTGAAGCAGAGATTCTCAGATAACCTCCTGAAGCAGCTGCCACAACCAGGAAGTGACTTGATCACCTCATATTTTTTAAAGGTTATACCTATTTATTTGATAGAGAGCATAAGTAGGGGGAGCAGCAGGCAGAAGGAGAGGGTGAAGCAGGCTCTCTGCTGAGCCTGCAGCCCAACATGGGGCTCCATCCCAAAACCCTGGAATCATGACCTGAGCCGAAGACAGACGCTTAATCAACTGAGCCACCCAGTCATCCTGATTATCTTATATTTTTATCTTAAGAATCCAACCACATTTAGTTCATCTTAATCCACAAAAATGCCCATTATGTTTTAATATGAAAAGTGTTTTTTTTTTATTTGTTTAGCCTTCACTGAAATGTATTCCTTATGGGATGCATATCTCAGCCGGAGAACACAGGATATGCTGTCTCAATGCACATAGGGGTCTTACAATATCACTCAACTATGTCTACCTTCTATAAATATGAAACTAGAAACTCAGGGAAAAAAATTGGATGATACTTTAGTGTCTAAAGAGAAGTCACCGTATATAATAGTGGTTAATTATTACAGCAGCATGCTCCAGACAAAAACATTTATTGAGCACCCCTTCTCTGTGCAAGGCAAGACTACACCTCTTGAAGCTCTCTGGCTACTTCCAGGGAAAAATACATGCCTTCGATATACAAGCATTAGAGGGAAGAAGAGAGTTATAAGTAGTGTGAGCAGGCTCAAAGGGGTAGATTAAATCTAGTTAGGTTTTCTTAGGAAAAAGTGAAATCAAGTTTGAAATATAATTAAAATGTTAGGGCAGCCTGGGTGGCTCAGTGGTTTAGCGCCGCCTTCAGCTCAGGGCGTGATCCTGGAGACCTGCGGATCAAGTCCCACGTCTGGCTCTCTGGGTGGAGCCTGCTTCTCCCTCTGCCTGTGTCTCTACCACTCTCTCTCTCTCTCTCTCTGTGTGTGTGTGTGTGTGTGTGTGTGTGTGTCTCTCTCATAAGTAAATAAAATATTAAAATAAAAGATTTGTTAAAATGTTAGCATAAGTGAAACAAATAAATACTTCAGGGATATGACCCAAACTACTTCTGATCTTACTCTTCAGGGTTAGGAAGGTCAGTTCTTTCAATGTCTGGTTCAAAGGAAACTTACCAGTCAGGCTGGTCAGTTTGTCACGTCTTCAGTATTCTCTGAAGATGATGTTGTAAGCTTGTGACATTACAGATGGTTTTCTCTTTTCTTATAGTGCTCTCCTGTATATGAATGATGACTTCGAAGGAGGAGAATTCATTTTCACTGAGATGGATGCCAAGACTGTGACCGTAAGTAAGCCTTTGCAGGCAAGTTTTTGTAGCATTGCTTCATCTCAATCTTGCCCTTTTCCAAGGACTCACAGACTATTGGATTCCAAATATCTGAGCTTGACAATTCAAGAGGTGCAGAGGGGCCCAGCAGATGTATACATCAAAAATGTTAGAGAAGGGATCATCAATAAAAATACTCCAGCCTGTTTTACAAATGGGTAATTTAAGGAATAGGTGTACATGAAGGATTTGCTCATGGTTACATAGGTAGTTAGTGTTAGACTTGGAACCAGAACTTAGGTCTTCTGATTTTTTTGTCAAGTAGTCTGATGGAAATACAAAAACAATTTGGACTAGACAAATGGATTCTACAGAATAGCTTCGAGCAACCTGGTGTTCTGCATGCTTGGATTGAGCATTGCACTCTAGCCCTAGTTACCAGAATTACCATATATGTGTATGCGTATATATAATTGTGACTATAAGTAAACCTACACCTGAAAGATTAAAATATACACATTACACACACATTTTAGATGCGACTTTAAATACACCTTCATAGGTAAAAAAAAATCAAGTTAATTTCAACTACCGTCTTCCTAGGCAGCGAGTGCCTTTGGAAAACCAGTCTACTGAGTTATAGACTATATAGCCAGCATTCTGTGGACGTTAAGCCAAAGAGCATACACCATGGTAGAAAAATATGTTTTCCAGTTGAGAGGATAATTGAATTGTAAATAGATCATGAAATACATCTTTCCTCTGTACACAATCTAAATAGTTGAGACATGTATCTGACAAGCGTCAAGGATTTTGCATTAAACACTCTATCTCCACAACTTTTTTGTGAGTATTATGTTAACCCTCTCCTACTTTGTATCCTTTTCTTAATAGTGAAACACCCATATTATCATTCATGGCACAGTGCTGGGGTATAAGCCCATGATATCAAATATTCTGTACTACCTGATTTATAAGGGAACCCTATGGAGATTCTTGTTAAAATCATCCAGAAACATTGGAATAATTAAGAAAAGATATTTCATACAATTTCATGCAATAATGTGTATCTAAAAGGTTATGATGCTTCACAGTTTGTTGTAAAAGCTTAAGTATCAACAGAGTATTTTAACGCTTCATGATCTGGAAAATTAAATCAAGATCGATGATCCCAGTTGTTTATAATCCTGACACAAAATTACCATTTTTTAAAAAAAAAAAAGCCTCAGTGCAGAAAGCATTTGATTTCTGAGCTCTGCTAACACCAAAACAGATTTTTAAATGCCTGCGCTTCCCAGAGTTGGAAAGAAAGTCCCGACAGGTGATTGAAAAGATTCCTTTGCTTCTACTCCATCTAGTGGTCATATTTGGAAACGCTCAGTGTTTCAAAGCAAGTGATGCCCGGGATCCGATGTAAGAATCAGTGATTCATTCATTGTTGAACGCAAGTTAACTGTAATTCTGCTGCTTCAAGATGTGAAAGCAGATAGTACCGCTCTTTCATATAACTATATGAAGGTTTAATTATTTTAAAAAGCACTGAGTCTAACCACCACAGCACCACCCTCAAAAAAGCAAATTAATTAATTAATTAATTGAATGATTGATTGATTTACACAATGTTCTGATTCAAAAGCGCCACGTTGACAGATTCATTTTTCCAGACTAGTTCTACTTCAGATTAGTACGTGTGGTGGAGTTTTTAGGGCACTTGTAAATGATTAAAATTCTTAGGTAATCAGTCCTAAGAGCAAAAAGAGAAATGAATAGTTTTCCTTTTCAAGCTTTCCTTTTTCTTTGACTCTGAAGGAAGAAATGAAGGCAGAGAAATGGCCCAACCTGGGGCCTACACAAAGAAGAAAAGTCTTACAAGTTCTTTACTTTGCAAAATTCTGGGAATTACACACCACTAAATGGTAGCTAAAATTTTACATTTATTCAAAACAAGTACAGCACAAAGGCTTCTCTGACTGTTAATCACTGCTTAGATGAACAGCAAAAGGGCTTTTCTTTTATGGTACTTGGAAGATACATGGATTATTTTCAACGGCATATTTGTGAAACATGAGTATTTTGGGATTTGGGTTTCTCCGTGCAAGTTTGAAAGAGATGAAATTTAATAAGTTCTATTTGCTTCATGAAACATTAAATTCAACCACAACTGTGTTCCAAAAGTATGTTTACAATCATCTAAACTTCAGGACATAGTTTCTTGTAGAAGTAATGTCCTAAATGAAGTCTGTTCATTCCTTTACATGGCTGATGTATGTAACAGGTTGACGTTCTTCTTTTGATAAGATTAGTCATCTAGACTTTTGTGAACCTATATATACCTATAATCGATTCCAAATGATTTGGGGAGCTGATAGCTGCTTTTCCTAGACTTTCCCAGTTTATTCATGTGTAAAAAAATACTTGCAATTCATCCAGTTCCATCAGAGATAAAGCATCAAATTGACCCCACACCTGTCTTTAATATTGTAAAGTATTAATGCTGACACTTGATCATCACATTGAAGCCAATGGTGACCAAATGTGGTTGAGTGAGCCCTGACCAGGGAGTGGGATGCTCAGAAAACTAGAAAAGAGATCTGAAAGCTGTGTGTAGACGAAGGCTTTCCTATCCTACTTCATATGTTTCAAGTATAATTTATTTTGTTGTTTCTGTGGGGAAACATACAACAAATTCCTTCTCCAGGAAAATGAAATCGGGTTGATACCAACGACACCCATAAGTACTGAACTCTCTGGATTTTTGTCAGAAAAGCCACCTTGACAAAGCTGCAGAAGAAAATTAACTCTCTCCAGCAAAGACGAGTCATTTCTCAATTTCTGTGAATAGAAGAGTAACCAGAAACTGCTTTTCCTTGCTCTTCCCTTTAACACACACACACACACACACACACACACACACACACACACACATTAACACACAGGTTTCAGACATTTTTATTCCTCTATCTCCTTCGGGCCTTCCACGTGTAGGTTACAGTCTAGGGGTACCTATGTTGGGTAGCATCCAAAGACCTCAGGAAAGTTTCCAAATACTGCTCCGAAGCTGGCAGGGGAAAAAAACAGAGCCATCCCATTTTATGGTGAAGGAAACCGAAGGTTCTTCTAATGGGCATGTCTTAATCCAAGTCAGTTCAGAAAATAATTAGTTTAAAATGGGTGCATCTGATCACAAGGTAGAAAGGCACCACATTTTTTTCTTGTACTTTCCCTTTCTAAGATCTACTATGGAGTGAGTGATGTTTCTGTGTTTCTCAAGAAAGGAAAATGAACCCTACTGACATCAGACACTTCTTAAAATACAGATGCGAGGCCCCCTTCTATTCCGTGGCTTGGGTTCACTCAATTTGGAGAGCCCGCTCACTTGATCTAACACCCAGGCTCCCTTGGCAATGCCTCTTTTCTCTCTACTCTCTTCTACATAAACGCTAGTGAACAGTTTCACTGAGCAGGGCACAGGCTTAGAAGGACTGTGTTAATCATGTCAGAGCTCTGAAGGCCATGGAATAGGTCTCCCCAAGGAGCAGCATGGCCTCATCACTGGAGGTATTAAAGCATTTGCTGAGGACCACTGGGCAGGAATACTGTAGTAGGAATTAAAGTATCATATGAAATTAGACTTTTAAAAATCTCTGTATTATGAAAGGAAAGGCTCACAAACCATAAATGTACAATTAAGGCATGAGAAAGGGTGCACCATGGAGCACCCCATAGATCACTAATAAGAATTCACCAGCACTCTAGAGGTCCCCTTGGTTTGTTTTGGTCATTCCACAAATATTAAATGGACACCTGCCTTATGCCAGATACTGCACTAGGGCTAAAGGCAGGGAAGGGAAGTGAAAAAGAGGCTTTGTCTTCATGGAATTTAGCAGCCATAGCTCAGCATGTATTGAGCCGTTCGTTACTCGGTGCCACCAATGGTGCCAGCCGTTTTACCTGAATAATTTAATGTCTGAATCAGACATGATTCTGAACTTCTTTGTTTTACGGGTGAGGAAATTGAACTGATCTGTGTCTGCTCCAACCCCAAGATTTCCTTATTCTTTGATTCAAAACTTGACCTAAATAATCCCGTAGAAGGATAGAGAAAAGGGTCGTCGAAATGCTTGTGATACGGAAATGAGAGTCTGATTGTCATGTTCTTTCTCAGGCGTCTATCAAACCAAAGTGTGGGCGTATGATCAGTTTCTCATCTGGAGGAGAGAACCCTCATGGAGTGAAGGCAGTCACCAAGGGCCAGAGGTGTGCTGTGGCTCTGTGGTTTACCTTGGACCCACTTTATAGAGAATTGGTGAGTGTGTGATCCACCCAGAAGGCCAATTAGATGTCCCAAAGACCTGCTTCATGAACTGATTTATCTGAAAAGTCCTCTGATTGATCCATAACCATTTAGGGATCTTAGAGATCACAAAAATCAAACTATTACAAAGTCCTTTCTTTCTAGTTTCCAACATTGGCTGTGTTTTCTTTTAAAAAAATTATTTATTCATGAGAAAGACAGAGACGCAGAGACATAGGCAGAGGGAGAAGCAGGCTCCCTGCGGGGAGCCTGTTGCAGGACTCAAACCCAGGACTCTAGAATTACGAACTGAGCTGAAGGCAGATGCTCAACCACTGAGCCACCCAGGTGTCCCAACTGGCTGTTCTTTCTAAGCAAGAATAGATTTTCCTGTTGAGACTCAAAATGAAGCAATTACACATCTGCTGTCTGTAGTGTGAGTTTGAGAGGGAGAGGAGGGGCTAGGGAGGCAGTTCTTGATCAGATGGGTTCCAATAAGTGAATGTTTGTGGAAAATACGAATTGAAATGGCACCTGACAGTTTCTAGATAGTTTGGAGCTTGTTAACAAACTGTGGTATCAGGAGACAGGAACCACTTTCTCCAGGGCACCAGGAAGACTCATTTGTTTTCTCAAGAAATCATTAAAAAGCGCACTGAATAATGGATGAGATGCATGTAGAGGACAGTGAGTAAACCTGAAAGTTTGTCGTTATTTACTATTATTAGCTTAAATGTTGCATATTAACGTATTGTTATTATTATATTGGAAGTAGACACTTAGCCCGGATCCCATCCTTCTGGGTTCCCCAGCCAGAGCTTACAGTCACTATCTGTGAGGCTGCAGAAGGATGACTTAAGACCAATATCCTAAAGCCCATTGAAGGAAAATGTTGACTTTCAAATTGTTACCACCACTTGGTGGAGTTGTCCACTTCGAAAGTAGCAAGTTCATTGTCACTAACTGGCTCCAGTCAACAGCTCCACTTGGGATGCTGAGATTGAAACTGAAACTTCACAGCAAGGGGTACACTGGGGGTCTTCAGTCTCCTCCAGCCCTGAGTATTGACAAGCTATGAATTCTGGTCTTTTTTTTTAAGATTTTATTTATTTATTCATGACACACACACACACACACACACACACACACAGAGGCAGAGAGAGAAGCAGGCTTCCTGTGGTGAGCCTGATGTGGGACTTGATCCCAGGACCCTGAGATCATGCCCTGAGCCAAAAGTAGACACTCAACCCCTGAGCCACGCAGGCATCCAGAAATTCTAGTCTTTAATATGGCATTCAATCCAGTTTTCTCTTAAAATACGTAAATTGAATCCAATCTAGTCAGAAACTGTTTAAAATTCCTGCCTCCGCCTCATACTTCTTGCCATGGGATCTAACACGGATTTCGAGGCTGCTAGGCCACATTCCATAAGCATTTTTTCATGTACCTCACAGATGTTTATGGAAGATCTCTGTACCTGGGCAACCGGGCTGGGTAGGCCCTGGGGGGTGGGGGGTGACAACACACAGTCCCTGATCAGGGATGGGGGGAGGGGGAGGAGCTTGGAGAGGTCCACAGGGAAGTAGATCTGCCAAAGCAGTGTGCATTTTGTAGATGGATTGAGGTTCCCTCTCCCTGAGGAGATGATAGCCAGGCCCTGAAAGAGGCAAGAGGGATCCTGGTCCTGGGGGGCTGGGGGAGCGGAGCACACAGTTCTGAAGAGTTCAGGGGGCCCTGAACAGTGTCCTTCAGCTATGGTTCCTTCCTTTCTTTGTGCTCCTCACTCCAAGAGGCCAGCACTCCCTCCCCGCCCTCCCCGCAGGGCACTCCTGCACCAGGCAATGCAGGCAGGCCCTGGACCGACAGGAAGGGAGCACATTCCTGGAACATCGCCACACGCCTTTGTCTCTTTAGTGTTCAGCTCAGCAAACACTGAGTCTGTTTCATTACTCAGTATCCCAACCTTCTCTTCCAAGGTATTTTCTATCAAATGAAGGAGCACAAAGTGAAGCAAGCCTCTGGGCTCCTTCTGGATCCCCAGGGTGTTGGGAAATATCCCCAAGAGTCTGGGCAGTAGCGGCATCTAGTGGCCACGCGAGAGAATGACCAGAGCCTCTTCAGCAACTACTGGGAAATTTAGAAATGTAGCCTGTGGGATTCCCACACTTTGCTCCCACGTGGCAATCACCTGTGCAGTTTTGCAGACTGCTGACACCGGGCTTTCATCCTCAGCCATCCTGGATGTATTGATGGGAAGTGTGACCTGGGTATGGAGAGCTTTAAAAGCTCCCCAGGCGATTGGAATGTGCAGGAACGTTCGGGAGTCCTGAGCAAGGTGCCTCTTCTCAGATTGAATCCCTGAGCAAGGAAAGCCTGTGAAGGAGTCAAAAGGGTGGGCAGATTTCCCTGCTTGTTCTAGATTGTTTTCAAGGTATCAGTTTTCAGAGAGAAAAGAGCTAGTGTTGTAAACTCTTAAGGAGGCACAACATCAGAAGCTTGAGTTCTGGGGCAGCCCAGGTGGCTCAGTGGTTTGGCGCTGCCTTCAGCCCAGGGCCTGATCCTGGAGACCCAAGATCAAGTCCCACGTCGGGTTCCCTGCATGGAGCCTGCTTCTCCCTCTGCTTGTGTCTCTCCCTCTCTCTCTCTCTCTCTCTCTCTCTTTCTCTGTGTGTGTGTCTCATGAATAAATAAATCAAATCTTAAAAAAAAAAAAGAAAAAAGCTTGAGTTCTTTTGTACCTGGAGTTCCAGCTCATGAACCTCTCTCCCTTTCAGGAGAGACGTGGTTGCAAGAGTCTCTTGGGGGAAGCACATCTGAGCATTTGTATCAGTTTTGTATGCCTGTTTGTTAAGGAGAAAGTTGTGGTTCCCATGTTCAGAAAGTAGTGCTCAAGCATCTTACTTAGCATGACATCAGTTTAGCTTTCTGTGATTTAGTATATTTGGTCCTTATGGTTGCCTTTCTGGAAGCATCATTTTCAACTATGAGGTCTTGAATGGAGGAGCTTTGTTTTCAAGTCATAAAATAGTTTTGCCATAACTTGCTGTGTGGGGCGTTGTGCTAGGGACTAGCGAGAGGGGACACAGACTACATAAGACATACCCCTGTTTTCAAGGAGCTTGAGATAAAATGGGAGACACACAGGGAGGGCTAAGGTAATTCAAACACCAGGCAAAGTTCAGTAAGAATTATTCGGGGCAGATGTATGTGTTAGCAGATATAAAGAGGAAACCATAAAGGCTTCATTGAGGAGATGGCAGTTGGCCTGCACCTTAGGGAGAGACATTTTAAACAGAGAGAGGACCCTTCATGCACTTGCATATTTATTCATTGGATGTAATCGAGCCCTTGCCATATGTCAGTTTTTGTTCTGGGCATTGCAAATACAACAGTGATCAAAATTGACAAGATTTCCTGCTTTCGTGGTGCTTTCCTTCTAGTGGAAAAAGACAACAAATAAGTAAAAGCAAATCCTTGAGAGATTTTCAGATAGTGAGAAATGATGTGTGGGAAGGGGAATAAGATCAGTGATTCGAGAGTAAAGGGGAGGTGACAGCCTGTGAGAGCTTTCCCAACAAGGGACATGTACGTTGGCACTTGAGTGACAAGAAGCAGCCAACTGTGATAAATATCTTGGGAAGAATATTTGAGGCAGAGGACAGGTTGCAAAGGCCCAGAGATTAATACACCAAGAAATCCCAAGTGGCCAGAACATGGTAAGCAAATGCAAAATGGACAGTGCTCTGAAAGGGAGGACTCAGAGGAGGAGGGGGATCAGATGCAACAAACTAGCTAAGAAATATGAATTCTTGGGATGCCTGGGTGGTTCAGTCAGGTAAGCAGCTGCATTTGGCTCAGGTCACGGTCCCAGGGTCCTGGGATTGAGCCCCATGTCAGGCTTCCTACTCAATGAGTAGTCGGCTTCTCCTTCTCCCTCTGCCCCTTCCTTCGCTCATGCATGGGCTCTCTCTCTCTCTCTCTCTTTCTCTCTCAAATAAATAAATAATCTTTTTTTTTTTTTAAAAAAAAGAAAGAAACATGAATTCTATTCTAAATAGGGTAGGAAATCCATGTGCCCTTCTGGCTTCCCCTTCTGGGGAAGAACAACATGGTACCTCTAGTACATACCAGACAGGAAGCTACAGCTAGTCTTCATATTGTGGACTAGAGGAGTGATGGAGAAGGTGAAAGAACATGGAAGGTTGGAGATGCCATTAGGAGATAGACCAACTGGGCCTGCTGATGGCTTGATGTAGGAGGAGGGGAAGGCATAAGATGTAATGGAAGCATCCAGAAGGACCTTTAACCTAGATGGGGGCTAGGGATTTCTTTGAGCAATTTCAGGGAACTTGAGGTAAGTCAAGAAATCACAGTATAAGGTGAGGTGAGAAGAGAAGACAGGAAGAATCAAAGAAGAGAGAAAGGTCTAAATCAGGCAACTCCTTATAAGCATACCAAGAATATTGATTCTACAACCTCAAGCAACAGGAACCCATGCATGGGTCGTGAGCCCTGAACCGGACAGTGACATGGTCGGGACTGAAGTGCAGAGGGCCCACCAGAAGCATGTGCAAGTGGGGTGAGAAATGGGGTACAATTTGGAAACTGCACCAATTGAGCTAAGCGATGACGAAAGCCTCAATCTGTGATTCTCCAGGGGGAAGCGATTTTGCCTCCTGGGGAACATTTGGCAATGGCTAGAGATGTGTTTTCGTTGTCAAAACATGGAGAGACATGCTACTGGGTCCCTGGAGGGGGTAGAGGCCTGAGCTTCTGCTAAACAGTCTGTTAGGTGCAGGACTGCCCCCAACAACACAGAATTATCTGGTCCAGAATGTCAGGAGCGCCGAGGTTGAGGAAGCCTGCCCTAAAGTAAGGCAACAGTAGTGGACACTGAAAATGGGTGGTTATAAGAGGTGGAAGAGACAGGACTAGGTGATTTATCAGATCCAAGGAACCATGGCTGAGCTTTGAGGGTAAATGGGGGAGCAGAGGCGGTCCTTCCTGAGAGAGGATTGGTGAGGAGGACCAGAATAGGTGTGGGGGGATGGTGGGAGGGAAGCACTGAGTTGGAGATGCCTCTGGAACCACACAGTAGAAAGGGTATGAATCCGTTGAAGGCACAAGACTTCTGGGCAAAAGAGAAAGCTTGGAAAGTAACTGCTTAGGACACGAGGCAGCCAGGAGAAGGCAGCAGTGGAGGGACGGAGATGAGCGTCAGGCCTTGGGATCTAGCGCCAGCCTGTGCACGATGGATGCCTCGCGGCGTCCGGGAAGCACGTGCCACTGGGGCTGGTGAGGGCGTCATGTAACAAATGTGTCACTTACCTGTTTTGCAGGAGCGAATACAGGCCGACGAGGTGATCGCCATCCTAGATCAGGAGCAGCAGGGGAAGCACGAGCCGCCTATCAACCCCAAAGACGAGCTATGAACATGAGGGAAAGAAAAGTTCTATGAGATATTTATTTAAATTGTTAATCTTATGAGAACCTTTTTATTTTTGTACAGAGCCGTGGTATAAGTTAACAGGTTAAGCTGACTCCTCTGATCCCCCTTCTGTTCCTGAGGATGCTCGCTTTGCCCCACTTGGGCTGTCCGTCTTGGTTTCTCATCAGGTCCACGCACACACACATGCACGTGCACGCACACATGCACACACACACACACACACACACGCACTCGGGCCCTGCATTTGCTGCAGATCTGAAAGCTCAAGCAGAAAGAATCAGTTGTTGTTGGCAAAACTACAAGTCTCCTGCGGCTCCAGCTTTAAAGGCAGCGTGTGGTGTGGACCCAGAGGCCTTCCTGGCCCCTTGGGTGATACCGCCTCGCAGGGCTGGCGGCCGAGCTGGAGTCCACAGCAGGGTCCGCACTGCCCCCCGGGGTGGGGAGCGCTGCAGGAGACGGGGTCCCCACCTCTGCAGGGCCCTGGCGTGGGGACTGGCTCTGGTGCCCTCACCTGAGAACACACCTCACCTACATGGGAAGCTTTGATTCATCGTCCACAGTGTTCCAGACAGGACTGCCCTGAGCCTCGGGTCTTTGAAAAGAGTGGGTCAGGGGGTGGAAGGAGAGTGACCCTTTACCCCTATGCCTTGGGAAGAACATCCCCATCCCCGCCTGGAGCAGGGCACCAGTGCCGCAAGCCCGAGTGTGGGGCCCAGTGGGGTGAAGGGTACGAAAAATGGATTTCTGACTGATTCCAGCCTTCCACTGTGTGTGTTTTGGGGTTCCCTCATCTCGCTGCTATCCAGTTCACAGATTCGTGCTTGTGTCTGATTGTTTAATACAGGGAGCCTTACTCTAACATCTGGCATTTATGGTTTCTTCTCCCGAATGTTTGGTGTGGCTTCAGGTAATGGGTGTGTGGTGGTGGCGGTGGGGGGTGCAGCCCAGGGACAACACTGGGCCATGACTAGTTTGCTGGCAGGGGCTTCAGGACCACAAGGAAAGTGGAAGCAGTGCTGTTGAAGGAACAGAAATGGTTGGCAGAGGTGTCAGTACAGAGGACGTCTGGCCCTTGGCCGGAATTCTGCGGAAACCCTGCAAAGACACTGTTTGCAAAAAAAAAAAAAAAAAGACACTGTTTGCAGTGGGGCTGGGGTGGTTCTAGCCCAGGGAAGCCGGTGCCACTAGCCAGTGGGAGATCACCTGCCTTGGTCATGGGCACGGGTAGGGATAGTCATTCCTAAGAAAACCAGCAGATCACAACATTTTCTGAAAAATCTCATTTATTTTTTTCCATTAATGATCTTGGCTAATGGTAAGCTCATTCATCCTCTGAGACTGGAAAACTGAGTCACCGTGACTTATGTGCCATCTCTTCTCCACCCAGCCTTCAGCTGGAGGAGTGGAAGGAGCATCAGATTTATAATCCCAGCTGGATCGACGATGCCCTGCTGCGTGACCTGCAGCCACCGTCTTTCCCTTTCTGGGCTTCGGCTTCCTTTTCTGAAAATGATGTCATTGGTTATGATTGTTTCCAAAAGGCCCTCCCGCCTCTTGCTCTAAATACAAAACCAAGCAAATAAAAGACAAAAGCAAAGCTGACTTTAGAAAGGTTCACAGATGCAACCTAAGTTACTTCTACAAACATTTGGAGCATTTGTGAATGGGTTCATTAATGTGTATCTGTGGTTTGAAAACTCTAAGCCCAATTTTTGGGCTAAAGCTTCCTGAGCTTTGAAAAGGTAGGTTTCTGTTTGTTTGCCGTCTCACCGAGAAGTGTTTGCTGGCACTCCGATGTGCTGGTAGGGGAAGCTGGGCAAGATCTAATTTCTGTTTTCTGGCAACAAGGCGTCAACAAAGAAAGCCGTCTTTGGTTCCTTGCAGTTCCCGCTTCCTGGGTGCTGTGCGAGCTCCAGGAGAGGCAGGGACTCCGGCACACAGGTCGAGTTTGCGCCCCACAGAAAGTGGGGGACAGCCTCCATCCATGGTGTGTGGATTCACATCTTGTGCCATTTGCTGACTGCACAGGGTAGTGATTCCTGTTTTTCAGGTTGCCCGTGTTGTTTTACACCTGGAACATTGTGTATCCACTAAAGCATTTATTTATTTTTTAATCTGCTCCACATCAAACCATACATAATGTTTATTCCGATAGTTAGGGAGTGTCATCCGATGACTTGAAGCAAATCTGAGCCAGGGCGGCCGAGTCGCGTTCTGTGAGAATGCCTGGCCAGGGGCCTGTGGGTGCTGGATCCTGGCGCAGGGCGGCGTCCGGGAAGGGGTGCCTGTTTCCATGTGGCCAGAGAAGGTGTTTGCTCCCGATCTATGGGCCTGGAGGGCTGTGTCTGTGCGACCGGGTGACTTTCTCTGATCACTCCGCAGTGCCGTATGTGCTGGAGACAGCCCAGGCTGAAAGGCCCCCTTTTTCTGACCTCACGTCCAGGCCTCTTCAGCTCCACCACCTGGGGAACGACCACTTACCTGGTGACCATCCCTCCCTTGGATGAAAAGCCTGCACTTTTACAAAGCTTTTGTTTTCACCCTCTCCTGGCGCTGGATGCTGAGGACACGGAGCCTGCTCGCACACCAGTCCTCCTGGAGGTGTCGCAGACCCCGATGCTCACTTTCCAGATGAGGGAACGGACGGCAGTGAAGGGAAATTGGAGCCTGTGATCACTCAGCTTGGAATGTCTGTGTCCCAGGAGCAGGGTAGGGGGCGGGTAGAAACAGGTACCAGGGTGGTTTGCTCCCTAGGCCATGCTTCCAGGCATATTGAATTTAAAGTAATACATTAACGTGAAAAGTAAGATTTTTATAAAATTTGAACGTTTGCTCCTCTGTTCCTTTCTTGCTGAGTGATATGTGAAGGCGTAGTTCCCCTTCTCTCCTCAGAGATGTAGCGGATGCAGGTTGTGTAGTTCAGTTAGATGAGCCCCACTTTGGGTGCCTGGGTGGCTCCGTGGTTGAGCAGCCGCCTTTAGCCCAGGTCCTGATCCTGGGGTCCTGGGATCAAGTCCCACATCGAGCTCTCTGTGAGGAGCCTGCTTCTCCCTCTGCCTGTGTCTCTGCCTCCCTCTGTGTGTCTCTCATGAATAAATACATAAAATCTTAAGAAAAAAAAAAAGATGAACCCCATTTTCAGAAAAATACTGTGTCCCAGGCACTGCCTTCATGAAGCTCACAAAAGGAAAGAGAGTTTTAGTCAGGTGTCTCTTTTTCCTCTTTCTTCAACCCAGAGAGAATCGTGAACATAAATTTCTTCTTGAGGAGACACTGCCATGGGACAGAGTGATATTCTTGGGTGTGCAAGGTGCTTTCTTTAGAGCCCTGGATATAGATTGTTTGACAAGAAATCTTAGTTTTAATGCAGCCTTCATCATTACTGTGCACATAGCGTGTTTTGGCACTTATTCAGCTGAGAAGAAGCCATGGAATGAGTCACTACCATTTAATAATATAGACCTGTGAATTTTAATTGAAGTACAAATGCTGAATTATTTCACCTAAGACAGCCACAGGCAACAACTCCCTCACTGACGTCAAGGGTGGAGGTAATGGGGGCCACCTCACCGATTCCTTATGCCAAATAATGAAACATTCTGAGGTGACTGGCAGTGCTATGGCTGAGAAGTGGGGAAAAGTTGAACTGTTCCCACATCCAGAACTCCTCAGGGAGACAGGAGCCATTTGGCAAAAACTCCAAACCACAAGTTAGATTCGGGCCCCTGGTTGCGATCCCTCTCTTCCTCCTGCCAAGAAGCCTACGGTGTGAAATGACCCCCCACCTAGTGCCACAGCCCACCCGCAGATCCCCTGCTCTTCAGATAATCTGATGTTTCTACCATGAGACATAGGCTGTTTTTTGTTTTGTTTTGTTTTGTTTTTTTTTGGGGGGGGGGACCTGGTTGATTTCTTTAGACATAATGAGAACTGAGACATGTAACATCAACCACCCTTGGAGCTCACTGCAGGGTTGGAGCTGCAGACTCATGCTGTCAGACCTTCCCCTTCACCTCTGGTCCCTGGAAAATCACCGTGTTCTCTGTACCCCCTGCTGACCTCTGAAGCCAAACAACATCAAGTCCCAGTGCTTGCTCTGCATTGGATGGCATCAACCACATAAAAAATTGGCGTGGTGAATCACCTCTGCCTTCAAAAATCTTACTAAGGGCTCACAAAAATAACCAAACAAGATGTTCTTGCCCTCTCTTTTCTGCCACGCATTGCTAGGAGGAGAAGCTGAATGCTCCTTTCATTCAATATACAACACACCTTTTCTAGCCACTTGATTGGATGTCCCTGAGAGGAGGGGGATCAAGAGGTGACAAAAGCAGAGTTTGAGAGTTTGAGAGTTTGAGAGCCTTTCCACTTTATGGGTCATTCTCATCAGTCCTCTGTTCGGGGAAGGCCACCCACCTGCTTTCTTCATTCCAGTCTCCATTTCAACAGTGAACTGGGTGTTCTCCATCTATTTGGGAACTCTTGCCCTTCGCCCCTCTCATCAGACTTAGAGGACTTCCCTCTTGATGGCAGTGTGATGGCATAGGCTTCGGAAACCCTACCCAGCTCCGAGTTAAACCCTCCCTTCTTCCAAGTTGACGTTTCTACCTCTGAATTACTACCTGATGGTAGGCGGGGGTAGAAATGAGAACCAGGGAAGAGGTATTACCTGCTATGTCTCATCTTTTTCCACTTGTAAATCATCCATCCCATTGTTCAAAGGGTTGTAATCATGGTTGGCATTTATAAAGCTTTTTTTATGGTCTTGAAGCACTTGGCAATCCTATGCAACTACACAATTATCTTGAGAGACACATCAGTGCAATCTTCCTTTTGTAAGCAGGGAAAATGAGCACTCGCAGCAGAGGGTTCTGGTAGAGATCTGGTCACTCATGAATTCATTAATCAGTTTTTGAGTGGCTACTCCACAGTGGGTTTAAGGAGGTATTCAAAAATTACTAAGGTTTCATCCCTTCCTTTGAAGAATTCAAAGTAAAGTAGGAAAAAAAAAAATAGATGTGAACTAATGAAGCAATTAAAAAAAAAAAAAAGCCGTGTGAAGGGAGAGAGAAGGGAGTGGTTGCAAAGAGAGAAAGCTTCACAAGAAAAGGTTAAGCTGGGTCTTGAGTGCTGGCTCTGCCCCCCTAAGCAGAAAGGAGCATGTGACATCTCATTTGACCACAGTGTCCTCCACTGAAAAAGTGCGGGATTTGAGGGGCACCTGGATGGCTCAGTGGTTGAGCATCTGCGTTTGGCTCGGGTTGTGATCCTGGGGTACCAGGAATGAGTCCCACATCGGGCTCTCTGCATGGAGCCTGCTTCTCCCTCTGCCTGTGTCTCTGCCTCTCTTTGTCTCTCATGAATAAATAAAATCTTAAAGAAAAAAAAAGTATGAGATTTAACCTGGATGGTTTCTTGGGGTCTGAAACGTTAAGCTGTCAGAGAATTCATATAAAAGTTGTTCTGGAGGGGGGCAGAAGGGGGTCTTAACTGTGGATCTGCCTGGGAAAGCACTTTAATGAATGCTGTGAAAATCCAAATAAATACCAGTTTAAAAGGAAGTTTTATTTCCTTGTGAGGAGGTATATTTAAGTGGGGGGGGGGTGAAGCCACCAAGGACTGGGCTTCTTACTAAAAAGCAGAGGAGCGGCAATTGTCAGGGGAAACAGAACTGAACCAGGTCCTTCAGTGAGCTCTTCCGGTGACCTTGCGCTCTGCCCACAAGTCCAAGAAACTTCTTATCTCACATGCCCTGGAGTCAGTCCACCCTCTCAAATTCTTAACCTTTCCTCTCAGAAATGGGAATAATGAGCATATCCCAGCCCACCTGAGGATAGTCAGGTGCATTGTTGAAAAAGCCTAAAGCATTTGGCAAAATTAGTCAAGTTTTTAGCAAAATCAGAAAGCTATGCTGTCCTTGAGTGAGGACATCTTTTCCAGTGTCAAACAGGGAACAGGGTCTCAGAGGCTTTGGGAATCCTTGGAAGCAGACCATCTCCAACAGGAGTTAATGGGGCCCGTTTGCCTCATTTCAAACCACAGGGCTGAATAGGATGTCACGCAGTAAGTGTCCAATCACACTTAGTCTGCTTGTTCTCTGTACCTGTCTTTGGTTTGTTCAATTTTTTAAATGCCTTTGAAGGTCTTAGGCAATTACGCTGCTTAGATTTAGAATAAATTATAGAGCCCTGAGGCTTAGAAGCCAATTTCAAGGCTTCTGGTCACCAGAGTAATATCCTGGGCTCTCCTGATATTCCACTGTTCAGCAACGTTGACTGGACGGACAGCAGTATTTCTATTCGATTTGAAGTTCAGAGTTTCAAGACCTGTTATTCTCACAAGCTCATAGATAGGAATTAGAACTACACTTCTTTGAAGTTGATCTTGGTAAGTAAATGAGACCTGTTTAGTTTTCTCTCCCCTCAGCTGCAAATACAGCTCTGACAAAGTTTGGTTTGGTTTGGTTTTTAGCAAATTGGGTCCTGAATAGTCCTAAATTGACATTTGTTCTGCTTTTAGATAGTACAAGTGAAGGACAGGCATGAAGGCATGGTTGGCCCTCCCTTGACTTGGCAGTCTCAAGATTCCCGGAAGAATTTCCACTTTCCTTCATTGTTTATAGCATCGTGGTCACCGAGTGTTTTACAACCTTGCAGGAGGCAAGGTCGTGATTCACGTACAGGGAAAAAGAAGCCCACAGTAGATGAATGCTTTGCCTTAAGTCAAAGTCACAGCAGATGCCAGTTTTCCGAGTGAAAACTAAGTGGCTGGAGTCTCTAAGGACACTTTGCAGTTCTGACCCTTCTTTCATGAGTAGCTAGGAGGCGGGAGGTATTCATATGGGCCTATCTGACCCCAGGACTCCCCACTGCCCACACCCCAGTGGAAATCTAGAAGGAGGCTACTGGCTTCAGCAAGATGGTTGCTACCACTCCTCTGAGTGTGCCAGGTGTGATTACAGCTCTGTTCAAACACGCTCTGGTTTCCTCCCAGGGAGCACTTTGAGCCTCTTCTGAACTTTCAGGCCCCAGGGCTGAGCACAGGGTACAGATTTTTCTTCCAGACATTTGGCATTTGTGTAATGATTTTTGTCTCTAAGGGTAATAAAAGTACATCAGATGTTGCTCCCTGTACCATGAACTTTGCTTTGAAGCACCAGTGAGCCGCTTCAAAGGCTCGGCACCATGTGGAGATTCTGTTTCTGGGGACTTAGCTCTGCCGAAGTGTGCCCATCAACCTGGGACACATTGCCTACCACAGCACTTACGGCTCAAGACCAGTTGTCAAATATGTCAAAAGTGACAAATTGGCATACTGAAAGCTTCAAACCACATAGCCATCAGAATCAGCATAGGATATACATCATGCTTTGAACTCCATGGGGGAAAATGCCTCATTTACATGCAGAATGATTTACAAATGAAATAAAAAGAGATCGGAGTGGCCTTCAAAGCTCGGCATAGAGTGCTCTTGGTCATTGCTTACCTGAAGTCTACAGTGAACCGTCCAGAGCTGTTTAGACTGGAAAGACGGAGCCAGTGGTGGAAGCTCAGGGGAGAATCACAGACACAATAAAGTTCTCTATTTATAACTCAACAAATAAAGGCCACTGCAAGCAACAGACCTCAAGTTGGAAGGGGTCTGGAGAACATCTGGCCTTACACCCCTTATATATTTTGGAGTCGGGGAAACTGAGGCCCAGAGAAGAAATTTATTTATCCAACTTTCTACAAAAGTTACTGGTATCATTCGGACTTAAACTCAGGTCACCTGACTCCTGGGCCAGAGCACCATCACGGAGTCAGGGTACAACAGCAAGGAAAAGTGCAGGCTTTGTGCCATGCAGACTTGGAATATTTGCATCCTTTTGCCAGCTCTCTGATTATGGACATATTTCTTATCCCCTCATAATCGGTATCTCTGTCTGTAAAAGAGCAAGTGATACTTTTCTGTTGAGTTATTAAATTTAATTGAGACAATAGATAGAAAATGTCAGACACCTAGCAGGCAATCATTAAAAGACAATTGCTATTTTTACTACATGAGAACATATTTTAAAAAAAGAAAAATGAATAGGACTGTGATTTCTTCAGTAATGCTTTTTCAGTCCTCATGACTTTTTTTTAATGCATTCTCCCAGGAAGCATCTTGGAATCTTCAAAGTTAATTTTCATACAGTTAGATTTAAAAATTATCGCTGGCCATAAATAACATACTTCTTTATGGGGCAGGGGAGCAGAAGAGAAACTCATTATTCAAAGTTGAAAAGGTTTTTTAATTCCAAATTGGTTGCCAATCACCAATCTAGGAGGAGATGTTGGCTTTCCTGCAGTCACCTCATCGGGCCCTTCTGATTTCCTAGCCTCCCTGCACTGGGTCATTTCAGTGGCTTTTCCAAGTCTTCACGGTGCCAGCACTTTGGAAGGCACTTTTTTTTCCTTTTTTTTTTTTTTTTTTTAATATTTAAGCATTCTCTCTCTTTTCCATGATATAGAAAACATAGAATCAAAGCTTAGCAGCAGATGGCACTATCAGCATACTTTGCACTAAAGGGTAAGAAAAAAAAGAGATGTCTTCATTCATTCATTCATTCATTCATTCATTCATTCATTCACTCATTTTGACAAATCTCAATTTCATATCGAATGTGTGTTCAACATTGAGAGAGTTGCTCAACACACAGAAGAGGTGGCATATAAAGTCCAGGTGGGAAGAGGCACGATATGAGGGGATCCGCAGGGGACCTGTGTAAACACAGAGGATGTGTGTTCTGGGGGTTTTTGAGGAGAGCAGGATCGGGCCAGGCGTAAGCAGCCAAGGAAGGATTTTTGAAGGAATTGGTCGAGAGCTTTTCCCTTAAAAGATACGTGGAATATGGGATGTCGAAAATGAAAAGCAGAAACATAAAATGGACTGTAAAAGCAAAGAGTCATGCGCTGTCTGGCCATGAGCACCGTACTGCTGTGGCCCCCCTCCAACAGGCCTGCCCTCAATGCTCCCAGGGTCCCTCATGGCTCTCGTGGGCGGCTGCTCTCAGGACCATGAGCTCATTTGGCCCCTCCTGCTCTCATGTCACTTCAGCTTTACCCCCATTATGATCCTAATTTGATTAATAAAAAGATTGAGGGTCTCAGTGGGAGAGTGACTTGCTTAAGGTCACGCAAGCAATCTCTGGCAGTGCTGGGACCCCAAAACTAGATCCCATCCCAGCTCATGCAGCAGGAAACCAAGGCCCTTGTGACACAGACTGTCGGGATGCAGAGAGCTTGGGATGCAGAGTAATAGGGTCAGTTTCAGCTTTCAGGCTGGCTTCGGGTTCCCCGGGGCCCGACCAAGAGCTCGACTAGAATGTGGCATTGGGGTGATCCTGTAAACCTCAGGGAGGATGCCGAGGTTTGGGGGAGCTAGAAATGGGTGTTAGATGCTGCAGCTGCCTACAAGGGACTGGAAGAAAGGGGGCAGGAAACAGGGAGACCAATGCAGAAAATGTTACAAAACTCAAGGCCGGGGTGGGGAGCAAACGGAGTGCTCTGCTCCTGTTGGGAGGAGGTTTTAGGATTGTCATTAATTGTCATTAATGTCTGGCATGTAGAAATGAAACAGAGCAGACTGACTTTTAAAATGACTGGCTTTAAATTCCCTACAGACAGGTCGCCTGGGTGGCTCGGGCAGTGAAGCGTCTGCCTTGGCTCCCGGGACCCAGAGATCTAAGCCTGCGTCAGTGGGGAGTCTGCTTCTCCCCCTGTGCCTCCTCCTCCACTCGTCTGCTCTCTCTTTCTCAAATAAATTAAGTCTTTAAATAAATAAATTCCAAGTAGACAACACGTCCCCTTATTTCCTGCACCCGGAGAGGTCTAATCTCACTACCCTCCACCACACCCACACCCACTATCCTCCACGACACACACACACACCCCTTAGTCCATCACTGCCAAGACCCAACATGAGGACAACCTGAATCAGGCTGGCAGGCGTCGGACCAAAGGGCAAAGGACTAAGGAGAGACATGCCGAACAAAAAGAAATAAGGACTTGGTGGCTGACAGTCACCAGGGAAAGATTAAAATCACGAGCTGGAGATTTTGAGCCTAGGAAAAGGATGTCATTGATGCAAATAGAGAAATGGGGCAGTGGGGGGGGGGGGGGGGGGGGGGGGGATTAACTGGTTCCATAGAGAACATGACCTGATTGGCCATGAGGACCCCTGTAGCTACTGAACACTCAGTTGGAACATCAACTTATTTGCTACTCGGTTGATTGATTTCTTGCTTTTCACTTTTGATTAAAAACTTATAAATGATTTTTTTTAAATATATAGCTCTTTTACAAGTAAGAAAATGAAAGAACTACCAAGTTATTAGTGTTACCACTCCTTTGCTTAAAACCCTTCCACTGACATCAAAACAAATTCTATGGCTCTTCTATTCTTAGGGCTTACAGAGCCAGGCACATGAGGGCCCCTGTCTACAGCCTCTCCCCCTGATTATCACCCTAAGCACTGGCCTCTCTTTCCCCACAGATGTTTACCATCTGTTCTCTCCACCCGGGACACTCTCAGCTCTCGGGCTCCCCCCTCCCCAGGCTTCACCAGGAAAATCTCACAGAGGCAGGCAGCGTTGCCAACTCTCCCAGTTCCCGGGGCAGGTAGCGGGGCTGGGGACAGTTGGTCACCCTACACCGCATGTCCTCTCTGTCTCAGATGCTTCTTTCTCCAGGAAGCCGCCTCTAACCTGCTATAGCCCTAAGCCAAGTTCAGTCTCCCTGCCGAGTAGTCGGACTCCAACCTTTGTTTCCTTCCAGGACCCTTCTCAATTTCCCCATTACTGAGTTCAAGCCCATCTTCCCTGCTCCCCACAGTAGCGGTCTTAGCACCACCTCCTCTCTCCCCACCCCAGTCCATGCAACCTTAGTCTCTCTGCTGAATGAATGCAGCAGCCTCCTGACTTCCCTCCCCACTTTCACTGTTGCCCCCTGGTCAGTGTACTCAACACAAAAGCTGGTCATCCATTCAAAACATAAGCCGGGTCATGTCACTCGTCGGCTCAAAATCTTTCACTGGTTTTCCATCCCACTGGCTGAGCCACTACAATGGCCCCGGGACTGAGCCAGTTATCGCCCTGCCCTCACCTCCTTTAAATTCCTTCCTCAGTTCCAGTGGCACTGGCCTCCTTACTGCTCCCAGAACCTGCCCAGCGTGTTCTGGCCTCAGGGCCTTTGCATGTAGTGTTTTGTACATGCTACTGTTTTGTACGCACTGCTGTTTATGCCTGTACCTCCCCTCGGGTGTTTGCACGGCTCATCCTTCCTCTCCAGCAATCAGGATCAAAGCTCCCCTTTCTTCAGGAGGTCTTCTGTGACCTCTCATTATGCTTGGACTCCTGAAGCTGACATTCCCTTAGTTTTTCACAGCACTTACCACCTCTTTACAACTCACCTAAATTATTTTGTGTCTCCCTTCACTCCGAATGTAGTTTCTAGGGCAGGAATTTTATTCATTGCTGCATCTCCAAACTTTAAAATCGTGCAGGGCACAGAGCAGAACTCAAGAAATATTTATGGAAAGCAGATGTACATGATTCAGTGGAGGGGCGAATGAACACAGTGGAGCGGGCTCCTGACTGAGCACAGAGTTTTAGGTTAGCCACTCTGGCTTTGGGTACTTTCTCCTTCTAGCTTTTATTTTCTCCAACTGCAGAGTGAAGGCTCTGGCCTCGGTGTTCCTTAGGGAGGCTGCAGGGAGTGGTGTTCTCCAAGTCCACCAGTCAATGCTAGGGAGGAAGCGGAATCCAAAGTTGTGATTAAACTGGGCTTGAAAGCCAGAAAACATCGACAGGCAAAGAGAAGCATTGTGCACGTTACAACTGAGAGAAAAAAAAAAAAAAACATACAAGAGACATGAGGATTCCATACGTGAGGAGGTGCAAAGAGGGCCAACGACTGAGCCGGGCTGACACAGACAATTCATCACAGGGCTAGCATTGAACCTCAGCCCAGGGATAAATTGTCCTAGCAGCCTGGAAAATGCCACCAAGGGCGGGCCAATCCCCATCAGATTACAGAGCCCTGCACTGATACAATTTGTGATTAGAACAGTGCTTGCAAATCTTTCCTCACACCCACCAAATGGCCCCCAGAGTGGGTGGATTCTCAAATTAGTCATATGAGAACGGACGGTTTAACAGAAGGGAGATTCTAGGAGGTTCTAGGCTGTTCCATTTGGAAATGCATCAGCCCTTCAGGAATGCGAAAACAGCTCAAGATGCTCACATTTTTCTGCCGACTGCCCTGCTATCTCAGGTGGGGGAAGCAAGTCAACCACCAGTGTAGACACGGTGCTTGGAAGGAGGCAGAAGGGGCTGGGTTAGTCCATGTAAAGGAGACATTTAAGGTGCTACAGCCACCACACCCTGGAAGGGGGGGGGACCGGTTATTCAGCTTCTCCTGCGCAGCTCCTGTGTGGATACAAACCCGAGCCCAGGAAGGTCAGCCAGGTATCCTGCAGTAACCGAATCCGTGGTGTTGCGGTGCTTATCAGCACCATCGGCCTCTGCAGTTGTGGTTGAATAAGATTTTGCTGTTGTCATCTTGTTTGGTAACAGCAATAGCAAGTGTTGCAAGGGTAATTGTTACTTTGGAAGTGCCCTCTTGGCAGGTCCCGGTGGTGTACCTCTATGTGTGTGTGTGCGTGTGTGTCTGTGTGTTTGCCATCCTTCCGAGTCTTCCCAGAGCAGCTCTGGGAACTTGGATTCCACCTCAAGGAAGTAAGTAAGCATGGATTGGATTTAGATCCACCTCATCGATAGCAAACCCCTAGTGCGTGCCAGACATAGAAATTTTTTTTAAAATAAAATCTTAGGAAGAATACCACTGTATAAAACAGGAAAAATCAGGCTGCTTGGGTAGAAGCAGGAGTCCGGACTTTGTAGCCCTGTCCACACGCCCCCCCTCATCTGCCTCTGTGATCTCCCTAGAACATTCCAAATAGCCCGATGGGTGGACTCCAGGTTGCCCCCAGCTTGAAGTATTATGAATCTATGATTCTGAGAAGTTCCTGCTTCTATCAGTTGCAGGCTGTCAACACCTCCCCCTGGATGCGTTCTGGAATCAGCAAGATTGCAGAGATGAGATCCTGAATTTCTTCATAGGTTTATATGTTTATGTAAGTTTACAAAATCATAGAATGTGAAAGGTGGAAAAGACCTGAGAAATCAACAAGTCTAAAAACCCCACACACCTAATAAAATGATAATGTTTATTTTTATTGACTAATAGAAGTCCAGAGAGAAGAAATGATTTACACAGAGAAGTCAGCTGTTCAATTATCCTCTCTCTCTTTTAGAGCGGGGATGTTTGCAAATATAACAACTAGTGTCCTTTACCCCCTCAGATTAAATAAAGTGCTGGGTCAGGATCTGAGGAAGGCCCCTCAGTTGGCTTCACCCCATCAGCTGGATTATGGGGCCGTCCCAGGTGTTCTAGAAAAGGGATTGAAGTGCTGAGGGTGGCAGGCTTTGGGCTGGTCCAGGGGCTGGGCCGGGGGAGATGGCTATTTATGAACTGCCCAGAACCGGTTAGTAACCAGTCTATCCACCGCGGTGCATCAGAGTGGAGTAGCAGTCCTCAGCTTTAAGCATAATTTCAGCAGAATACCCAAACTTGCAGGATTTCCTTGTAATTGCTGCAACTTTCTTAAGGTCACTGGGGCTTCATCCCAGTGCTAATGCTGCTTCCTTTCCAGGAGACGAAAGAAGAGGTAGAGGAACTGAACTTTTGCCAGCCGAGTGTCCCGTCAGCAAATTCCACCCAGATCCCCACAGGTGCAGATAGGTGAGGGCCATCACCAGGCAGATAGTGCTGTTCTCTGGTAATCGGGTTGACATCATCTGACAGCCTTAGAGATTTGAATCCCTTCCATGACTCTTGCCACCTCCCACCTGGTGGGGAAAACCTCAGGCTGGAAGCTGGGTGATAAGCAAAAGCAAATGCAAGGGAACTACGACGTCACACTTCTCAAGGGAGAGTCCTCCTCTTAGGTTCTGGCCCAGATCCCTCAGGGGAAAAGAGGACCAGGGCCCCAGTTGCCTACAAGTGGGTGCAGAGAGGGAGTCAGGGTGGTCATGGAAATACATGCTCATGGGATTAGAAGGCATCTTCATAGTCAGTTAGTCCACCCCCAGCCAAGGCTTGAATCTTCAAAATGAACCATCTCTGACCCCAACCAGACTGAAAGAGGCTCTGTTTCCAAATGAGCCTTGGGCCCCCTCACTTCCAGATCTTTCCACTTATAGTTTTCTCAGCCTACAGTTCCTTTCCTCTTCCTCTGCTGCTTCTTGGGCCCGTCTCCTTCTTGTCTTCCAAATCTCATTTCAGAAAATATTTAGGTAAAGGGCTACAGTAGATGTCCTGAGAAATGTTCCTACAGCTGCTGGGACTTCACCTATGCAGCATTTACTATGCGGCTTTCATCCCTGTCCCCCTCCCTGGACTGTGAGCTGTATTAGGGCAGGGACAGGCTGTATCATGCTGATCCAGCAGGGCCTCCACCAAGACCTGACACAACAGAGGCACTAAAAAATGGAATGAATGAATGGATGAATGAATGAATTGCTACCTCTTGAGCCCTGATCTGGTATTTGTCTTCATAATCTCATTGCACCAGGCTTATGAAGAAGAAGAGACTTCTTAGGTTTATAAGAAGTAATGTTTTAATCCCCACTTTATGGATGAGGAAAAAAGCCTCTCAAAGAAAGGGGAAAAGAAACCACCCAGGCTGTACATTTCGGACACACACGGGTTATTCATTGTGCCAAGTACTCTCAAAACTTTTATCCTCTTTATCCTCGTGGCTGACCTGTGAAAAGTTATTCTTATCATACTTTTAAAATTTATGTTGTAAATGTACGTACCCCTTTTCCGTGTATAGTTCTGTGGGTTTTGGCAAATGTGTCAGGTCGTGCAGCTTCCACTGCCATTGCAACACAGAAGGATCCATCGCCCTCCATGGGCTGCCCCATGGAGCCATGCATGCCCCGCTCCCCACCAGCGCCCTGCCAAGCACGGGGTGTTCTCCATCACTATAGTTTGCATAAGCACATTTTTTTTTTTTTAGGCAAATACAAAGCCAAAGCTCAGAGAATTTAAGCAACTCACTCAAGGTAAACGGCTAGTGGACCATCAGATTTTGCCTTTGAGCCCAGACATCAGATTCCCTGTGATGGTAGATTCCCTGTGAGAGTGTGAAGCCAAGGAAAACAGGTGTTCGGTTCCCTGGCCCACCTCCCACCTCCACCTTGCTTCCAAGGAGGCAGGGCACACACAGCCTCATTACCCAAGACAGATCTGATAAAGCCCCACCTCTGATCATCCACTAGGTGCTCAGGGAAGGCTGTGTTCCTACCTGGTGGAATGACCTGAAAACCATTAGGCTGGGCAGGCTGTGCTGTCAGAGACTGGTCTGTCTCCAACTCCCTGCTTATCTCCAACACAAGAGGGCTTGGAGAGCAGGTCCCTGCTGAACATTTACCTCTCAAACCACCAGCTTCCCCACCAGGGTCCCGGGCCGGGGGGCGTTCGCCAGACAGGGGCACGACGGCAGGTGCGCCCTGCTTGCACAAGGTGGGTGCTGCCGCTAATTGGGTTGATGTAATTAACTGTTGTGGTTGTGCCTCCCACCCCCCCAGAGGCCCGCCGCACTTTCAGCTGGAGCCAGCACACATGCACACACACACACACACGCACACGCACACAGGCACACAGGCACACGCACACGCACATGCATGCCTCTTGCTGCAGCTCTGAAAGCAAACAGGTTGAGAGGCAGCTTCAAAAGTGGCGAGCTGGAGCTGGACTGAGGCTGGGACAGGGCCATTCCCCTGGGGGTGGCGGCTTCGCGGGACAGGAGGGATCGAGAAATCATTTCATCTTCATCCTGCTTTTAATCAGGGTGGCAGGATATTGGTGCCACTTTTGTCTAAAGATAATCTCTTTTCTAAATAATAATAAAACAAGTACTTGTTTTGGGCTGAAGGAAGATAAGTGAGCTCTGATCTGCCCTGACACATACAGGAAATAGCTGTAGGCCTCCTGCCTCCCCCACCCACTCCGGAGCCCCCGCTCCTGCAGGCCTGCCAGTCTGACACCCCCCTCCCCAAGACTCCTCAGGAAGTAATTGGCCACTGATGAGGGCACACGCTCTCCTTCAGGCCGTGCGGCACCATGCCAGCCACCACCCCGTGAAGCTGGATCCGTTCCTGAGGGCTTGGCAGGCCCGTAGCCCCGAGACTTTAGATGCAGAAATCTCCAAGGACCCCAGGTTTTGCACCCCACACTCTCTGCTAAGGGGCTGCAGCAGTGACAACAGACCAGATGCAAGGTCCTCCCACAAAACCAGAACAGCAAGTAATGAAAGAAAGTTCACAGGCTGTAATAACCCCATTTTCAGGCCCAATTTCCTAAACGAGCTCGGTGATCTCAGAAGAGTTGCTGCTCATCTTCTATACGAACATCATCTTTCCCATCTGGGCAACGGAATATGTAAGACTGGTCTTACGGGGTTGTAGAGAGGCTAGTGCATGGCAGGTGGCACACAGAACACACGGGATGGTAGTAATTATGATCACTCACCCCCATCATCGTCATCGCCGTTCCTCCACAGAGTTCAGTTTAAATAACAGTGTTTGGGTATTTTTGTAGATTTAGACCTGACGTGTTCTCTGCCGCTTGCTGCCAATCCACAATATGATACAATATGAAGAATGCCCCAGCCAACACCCCATCTTTATCCTTGGATGGAACTTCTGCCCTGGGAGCCTGTTGTTTTCCCCCTTAAAAGAGGTTATGCACCAAGCAATAGGTAAAAAGGTTTTGTCTTTCCCTGAGCCCAGAGCCCAGGACTAAGCCAATGCCCTGGATCCTTTCTCCCACATCCTACCTTGGTTCCTCTGCCCTGGGTAGAATGAAAGATCCTTTCTAAACCCGAGGAAACTTCTAACCATAATAGATTGCATGGAATAAAGAAGGAGGAGGAGGAGGAGGAAGAGGAGTGAGGAGAAGAAATCTCGAGAGATCACAGACCAGCAATGAAAAGATGAGAACCCAGAATCCTTTCCTTTTCCTGCCTCAGCCACTGGGGGTGCACATGCTGAGGTGGGTGCCGTTACTCTGACCAAGAGTGGACACCTTCCCATCCTTCCAACTCTGTCCCTTGTCATGACGTCTGGGCATCAGAGGAGAGGTTGTGAGCCCCATAGAATATGGGTGTTCAAATCATGAGATGTGAGGTCATTGGAGAGCAGAAAGCTACCTTTTCCACTATAGCTAGCTATCACTGCAAGGCTGGTTGATGTGACCATCATCCATTCATTGGCTATTTCCTGGATCAGAAATTATAACCGACCCCCTCGTTTCACTGTCTTTTGAGCTACCTCCCCCCTCCCCCCACACACACACCGTTTCCCTTCTTAGATCTCGAAATCTGGGGCCAAATGGAAAAGAATATCGATCGGTAAATAATTCATAAAACAGTGCCTTAATTCATAGGAATCCTGGCAGCATGTCTGACGTTAAAGGTTAATTCAGCTGGTATCTTTGACCATTAAATGTACTTGAATTTTCCATCACACTAATACTTGGAATTTAAAGATCAGCTTTCATCTTGGGGCTTTGAGCTGGTGCTGACTTCAGCTTTGAATTATTTTACCTTCTTTGGGGGGAACAACTGAGGATCAATAGAAAACTTTAAAGATGTAGCTGGTATCGCATTGTGAATCAGATGACTTAATCTTTCCATTCTTAAACTACTCTTCCAGGCACCTTACAGCCTTAGTTCCTCACCCATAAGTTGAGGATATAATTATCCTTTTCTTCTGCTATGAAGAACTAGGCTAAAAATATGTAAAGTAGAAATCCCTAAAACCAACAGTAGTTATTTTTTTTAAATGGTGGGATTATGAGTAAACTTTTTTCTTTTCATATTTTCCAATTTTTAACACAAAAGTACTTATTACTTTTATCCTAAAGAGATATTTCAACTTCACATTTCATAAGGCTGTATACAGTGGAATACAAGTCTTTTAAATAGTCAAAAGGCATAATGCACAAGAGTGTTATTGCTATTCAGTTATTACTCCATTTCTCTATTGTTCTATGCATTCTTAGGCCTCGTGGTGCCCTTTGTCTGGGGGAGGAGTCCCAAGCAAAGAATCTAGGGGATTCTGTGAAGCATCCTATACTCTTCTAGCCACTTACAAACAAAGTCATTTAACCTGTGCAACCCTGTACCAATGCAGAATGTATCCAGTAGCTCAGTAAGAGACTCAGGTCACTCTGTTCCATGTTCTTGAGGTTGAGGCCTGGCGGAATGAAGAGAGCTGATGGGTGAGGACACCCAGGGTGGGAAATAGGGCACTGAGTCATTGCATTCTTACCACATGTTAACTGTGAGGCTTCAGCCCACCCAAGAGCCTTAGGCAAAGTCTCTTGGCCACTGTTTCTCCATCTGTGGGCCCCAATGCTGACCAATCGTCCCCTCTGGCACCTTATAAGGGAAAGCTAATTAGAAAGCTCACCTCGCAAGAATGCTGCAGAAAGATCTTTCACACGGAGTAGAACCACAGTGCCCAGAGGCACTGTGACTCAGTGGTAAAGCTGACTTCCAACACCCGGGTCTGATCACTCTCCAGCTTAAAAAAAGTAGGTGGTGGGGGGGGGGAGACCTACATGGCAAAGGCCAGGCAAATTCCCACGGGACGAGCCACAAAGATGGTGCACGGGAGTGGCAGGTCCTCAAAGTACTCAAGAAAGTACTGGTTACACGTAGAGTGACAGAAAGAGAAGGGAAGAGATCAATCGACTCATTTACGCATTTGTTTATTTTATTAGTGCATATTGTCTGCCCCAGTGTATCAAGCACTGTGTTATTTGCTATGGGGTAAACAAAGATGAATCAGATAGCCCTCGCCCTCTGGTCTAGTTAGAGGGAAAAATAGATATTGACTATTAAGTGCTTTACAATTTCTAGAAATGAAAATATATACAAAAGCCATGGAATTACAAAACCAGGACTAGCTTTAGGCTGAGAAGGAAAATGAAAGCTTCACATGGGAGTTAAATCTCCACTGGGTCTTGAAGAATGATTAGGAGTTCACCACACAGTGAAAAGCATTCCAGAGAGACAAATGTACATAAGCAAATAGGAACAAAGAAGGCAGAGTAAATGATCCAGCTTTTGAAAATTAATATCATTTCCTAAATGCTCCATAGCTCTCTATAGCTATGTCATTCTCTAAAACTGTCACGGAAGTTTCTCTGTACCTAAAATCCACAGGAAGATTGATACTCCCAAAGTGACCCAGTGAATTGAGAGAGAGAAGGGGGGGGTGGGGGGAATAAGAGTTGAGCAACGTAAGTCACTCTAAAAAAAAAAAAAAAAAAAAAAAAAAGTTCATGAATTTTCACTCAAGGCTCCCGAATGCTCTATCTTCAACGTTGTCAGAGGCCTAGCCTAAGCTGGCTTGGGGTGATTTTTCCACTCCATCTGCCAACTCAATTATTTGATAGAGTTTTGCAGTAGACTGGCTGGGAACAACTCAACAGCCATCTGTGTGTTTGTGTATTTTTTAATGTTTTTATTCCTTGTGTTTTATCTTTTGTTTTGTTTTTATTTTTCTAATTTCCCAACTTACCCTGGCTTGGGTATGTAAGGAGGTGTCAACTTTCCTGTCTGGCACCTTTGGGAGACAGTTATATGCCTGTCACTATCTTGTCTGTACTGCTTCCATTCCCTTTCTCTCCCTCTCCTGACCATAACCATCACCAGCAAAGCCGTGGTATCTTCTACTCATTCCCCATGCTTCTTATTTTTTTTCAGCTTTAAGAGACAAAAAATACAAGGGACAGGAATAACTGCTGAGATGAAAAGGAGCTAGATTCTAGGGAGACCAAAATGCCCTCCCTTTTTGTGGAGGCAGATAGTAGCAGAAACATACAGTCATCATATTCATACACTGTTCTGAGCATGGACCCATTGCCACCCATGACTCAGCAGATGGTGGGGACTTTGAAGTCATCCTACTAAATGACTGTTATTTCATTCCCTAGAGAAAGTAGAACCTCCTTAGGAACTTTACAAATGTCACAGGAGGCAGTGATGCCTTTCCAGAATATTCTTCTCCAGTTTCTGGTACTTTCTCCAAGATCACAGACTTTGATGCATAGCCCATGGAGACAAGCATCAGCTTCAGTTCTTAGACTAAAATAGGTCCACATGAACATTTAGTCACTATTTTAAATTCACAGAAATATGTCTTGGCTTCTGATTCCTTTCTCTTGTCCTCAGTGACAATACCATATCCATCTTTCTGAAAACAACACCCTGATAACAGCATCCCTCTGTCTTAAAGTCTCCACTAGCTTTCTTCTGACTTTAAGACAAAATCCATGGCACACAGTCATGCACTTAAAGTCCCTAGACTTTCATGTAACTCTCCAACTTCATGTTTCCATATTTCCAGCCACATACCCAACCCATCTAGCCACAATAAGGGCTTGACGGTGCAGTACACATGCACCCGCCTTCCTCACTGGAGACTGACTCACCTGTTCTTTTCTGCTTGAATTGCATTTCTTTTGAACCTCCAAAAAAGAAGAGAGAAATACACAAATTGAGACTGTAACTTATGGTTCACATTCCTTGACTCTCCCGAATCCTGTAATGGTTCTCTCATTCCTAGGATGCTAGTAACATTTATCTGTATTTCTCATTTTATTTGTATTAGAATTTCTCTCTCAGCACAGTTAAAGTTTTCTCCTATTAGAATAGAAGTAATTTGGAAGCAGGGACTTTGACTCTTTGGTTCAATGCTATATCCCAAGCACCTAGAACAGTATCTGGCAAGTGATGGATGCTCAATAAATAAGGTGCTCAAAAGAGCACGTATGTTATGCTAGACACTGCTAGTTATCTATGTGCATACCTGCCTTTTTCCATTGATTGTGTGCTCCTTGAACTCATGAAAACCATGGTTTATTCATCTCTGATGTACTTAGCATTGGGCCTAGCACATATCAAGAAGTTGGTAAACATTTGTTCAGTAAATGACATCCCGAATGAAGGAATATCTTTATAAACAATTAACCCCACCCAATATCTTTTTAATTCTTAAATAACTACTTTCTTTCTGCCTCTGTGCTTCAGATTCTTGTGATAAGGTGTTTTTTTTTCTCCTTTGAACAGAGAAGCCACAACAAACATTTGTTGTACCTTTGTTACCACAAACACTTCTTACCAGACCTTTAGTCATATTGTGAACATCCATGTCATTGTTTGCTAGGGAGTATAGATGAATGTCAGTGGTGAAATGGGAAGATTGGGAAATATATATTTTTAAAGATTTTACTTATTTACTCACGAGAGACACAGAGAAAGAGGCAGACACATAGAGAGAGAGGGAAGCAGGCTCCCCGCCTGGAGCCTGATGTGGCACTCCATCCCAGGATCCTGGGATCACGACCTGAGCCAAAAGCAGATGGTCAACCACTGAGACACCAGGGTGTCTGAGTTGGGAAAGAAATAAATTACAATGAGTAATTATGGAAGTGAAGAAAAATCCCACAATCAATGCCCCCACCAACTGTTCTTTTTTAACTCTCTTATTTGTGTGCTAGATAAATATTACACTTATAATTTGTGCTATTTGAATACCCTCAATGTCTACTGGAAAATCTGCTTTTCATTATAGACAACCAGCTTTCAAATAAGGATTTCACTGATCGGCTCCTTTTTACATTTACTAATACTCTGAAATTAGGGTACTCATAACAATTCTAAATTATTGTAACTCATATAATATCAGGTGATGCCCATTAGGACAGAGTCCATGTTTATTTACCTTTAGTCTCCATTAGCTAACCTAGTTCCAGGCATAAGGTACATGAGGTCTAAATGTACTTACTTATAATACTATTAATCATTCAGTTGGTCAACTGACTAAATGAACATTTATTAATGTATTTATCTGTCACATAGTTTGCCTGCATTCTGGAATAATACAAAAATGAACATGAGAGTTAGTGCTCCTGAATTGTTCATAGGCTAATGAATAAATACATCCACAATGAGTCGCAAACTACTTGAAATAATTTCATGATATAGTTACACCTGCAGTTTTGAATCTAGATATCAAAAGGAAATTAACATTCACGAACACAGATGCAAAAATTTTCAAGAATATATCAGCAAATCAAATCATTGCCCTTAAATCCCTAGTTTGCTGAGGACAGTGCTCTGACAGCATCTGAGTAGGATGAATAAGATCAAAAGATTCTGAAACCAGGGAGATCTAACTGAACCTATGGCAGTAATCTGGGGGGAAGGTAGTGATGATTTAAATGAGGAGAAATTAAAATTCTAAGGATAAAGATTTAGAAGTTGCCTGTGTAAAGCACAAGGGGTGGCTGGTATATTCCAAATAAATGCATGTTAGTCAAAACTATGACACTAAGCAAGCATCTCTAATAAAAAAAAATGTGGAAAGAGAAGAAAAAAAGGTTAAAGGCAAAAGCTGTGCTAAAAGGTACTCTCAGGGAGCAAAAAAGAAGTAATGCCAGGGAAGCAGGGATTAACAGAGATGTTGGAGAATGATGAGTGTGTCTTGGAAGCAGGGGAAGCAGGAAACCAGATTCTTGGTGAAGTAAAAGGCATGAGTGTGAATCTGTGAAGGTGGGTTTGGGACTATTCAAGTATCATTCACTCTGACTGTACACCACTCCATATTTTGGCCCTAAAACTTCAATATTATAATCACCCAAACCCAAATAGTTGAAATGATTATCTCAGAGATTGGTCTGGGCATTCTCAACCAGCATCAGAATGTTTAAGAACCATGACCCTGGAAAAAAAAAAAAAAGAAAGAAAGAAAAAGAACCATGACCCTGTATCAATATCTGATATTCACATAGTTTTCAAATATTATTTGTATATTTGTACACTCTCATGTACATTTTTCCAAGTCTTTCAGATAGATCTTTTATTCTCCATTTTCACAGGTGAGAAAACAGAAAGCCAGAAAACTTAAATTACTAATAACAACCAGACTAAACCACAGATCTTCTGACATTATCCAGTGTTCTTGTTCTACGTCATACTAACTTCCCTTGCACGAAAGGGGCCATAGACTTTCAAACATTGGAGGCACTCTGTTTCATATGCTGACACACTGGGACCTCTTCAGGAAACAGGATGAAAGGATCATATTCCAAATGAAGAGAGAAACTCCTTGGGCATCCATCTGGGTGTCTTAGTGAATAATCATCTCATTTCTAACAGGTTTATAGTGTAGAAAGTGGCCCTTTCACTTTAATGTGTCATTGAAGGCTCCCAACTCCTGATTGAATCAGAATTACTAGCTCCATTTTACAGATGGGGAAAATGAGACTCAGAAACAATATATAAACTACTAACAGTTGTATGGCTGGATTAAGAGCGCATTCCACTGTAGTTTTTCACATTTCTAGTTGGAATTAAATTTTAAGAGAATATGGAAAAGAAAACAGCCATTTTGTGATGTTGCAATGAGAGTTAATGGTGGTGGTGGTGGTGGTAGTGGTAGTAGTGGTGGAGGAGGAGGAGGAGGAAGAAGGGTTTGGGGATGGTTCCAAGCTTCCAATGAGGGAAGTGGATTGTGAAGTTGAGGGCCTGGTCCTGGTAAATATGGAGAAAGTTTGGAGCAATGCTGTAAATCCTAATTCTTTGAAACTATCAGGAGGCTGAGAGTGATCATTTCTCTTGCCAGGTCATTCTGGTTCGACATGCTTCCTCAGTCACATGGCACTTCTTCTTAATTTTAAGATAGGGTTGGGGATTGTGTGTTGATCTCTATCAGAAACAAACCATTGCCTCCTTTAAACTTAAACGAATATTTTATGAGGTAAAGGACCTTATCTAGGCTGGTGCCTGAATAATTTAATGGTTTTCTGAACTAATTGTACCCAGAGGCATGAACATTGAATAAATTAAGTGAGATAAGCTATCCTTATCCCCGTGTTGGTAACACGTTTCTTCTTTCCGCCATCTTCTGCTGTCATCGTTCTAGAAAAGTGACTCAGTCTCACCTGAAGGGAAATGGAACTGAGCAGTTGGTAAGGCTGATGACATGTGGCTTGTGACTAAGCATTCCCAGAAATGAAGGGTTGATCTTTTCCCCTGTGGCAAGATACAGTATGGCAGCTGTTATCCTCAGACTCTACTGACTTGGTTGCCAATTTCCTTAATCCAACTTCAGTCAGTACCTAAAACTATGATAAAGGACAATAAGAAAATGGCCTGTTTGGCAGCTGTGCTCATGCCCAGTGTTTTATACATTGCTGATTTGTGGTGAGAGCAGAGTTGATCCCAAGAATCCAATGAATTGGTTTTATAGCAGTAATTTATGAATGCTTGGTAATTTCTAATGAATTTGAACCATTCAAGAAAGTGAAAATGCGTAGATTGGGCTAATCCACTCTCCTTGAATTTGGCTGCACTTTGAAATCAACTGCGGAGTTTTTAAAAATTGCTAATGCCTGGGCATCAGAAACTGAAAGATTCCCCAGGTTCTAATATGAAGTAGATTAAGAGAACTCATCTAATGAATACCCTTTCATTGTGGGAATTGGTTTTCAAAGCTTTCTCACTTCCATTATCCAATTTCATTGTTATAACGACTGTGCGCACTGGTCCAGGGAGATTATTCCTTTCATTTTACCGAGGGTATCAAGGTCACACAGCTAGTCAGCAGCCAACACCCTCTTCTATTTAATAGCTAATGCTCTCCTGGGTAAGAATGATGGACAACAGTTAGACAGAGGTGTTCATACTTAAAAGGACATACTTGTGTGGAAATTATTCTTTGTGGGGGAATACTTAAACTCTGAAGCCTTTTTACTGTTTGTCAAACATCTCATATTTAAAAAAAAAAATCTAGCAGAGAACTGTTTCTAATGATTACCTGTGTTATATCCATCTAGAGATCTTGTTAAAAATGTAGATTCTAAACCCAAACCCAAGAGAATCTGATATGATCTATCAGAGGTACATTTGAATCTGCCTTGTAAATCTCTTTACAGTGATTCTTACACCCATGGAAGCTAGAGAAACTTTGCACAGTGTCATTTTCAAGCAGAGCTGCCCATTGTCCCAATGGCAATCTAGTGACTCCTTGCAGTGGGATTTAGAATAAGTTTTAGCAATCTGTTAAGGCTTTTCTTTTCCATTCTGTTGGAAAGCAAGAACCTAGAATACTCCTCAAAATCTGGCAGTTGAGGCATTAGAAATATTCCCCCTAGAATTTCAGTATGTCTAAGGATCAGATAGAGAAACCTGGTAAAAATTAGAACTGCAGCAAAACCAAAATAAGTCTTCCTATTGATACACAAGTACTGGTTATATATTGTCAAAATACACTCTATGCTTCTTATGCAAAACCATTAATGATGTTTATTTATTGCTGAACAATGCCGTGGCACATCACAAGACAAAGTGAAAAGAACACTGTTTGAATTTGTTGTCAGAGGAATTGAGCCATGTTTCCATGTTTACCACTAACCATCCCTACGATTTTGGGGTAGGTCACTTAACTTCTTTGATCTCAGTATTTTCATTTCTAAAATGGGATTGATTCCTGCCCCACCAATGTAAGAAGGTTACAGTAAATCTCAAATGATACACTCAGTAGAAAAGGGGGCTGTGAACTAATTAATTCTGTACAATTAATTCTGTGCAAATATGATTATTTTATAGTAAACATAGTAGAGTCTTCTTTGGTGGCCTTGGAGAATTAGGGATTTGCTTCCCAGTGGCTTCCTTCCTTCCTTCCTTCCTTCCTTCCTCCCTTCCTTCCTCCCTCCCTCCCTCCTTCCTTCCTTCTTTCTCTCTTCATCCAATTCCTCCTCCTCCTCCCCTCCCCCTCCTCCTTCCTTTTCTTCTTCTTCTTCTTCTTCTTCTTCTTCTTCTTCTTCTTCTTCTTCTTCTTCTTCTTCTTCTTCTTCTTCCTCTTCCTCTTCTATTTTTCTATAGAGGTGGATGTGTAAGTCTTGAGAGAAAAATTCCTTTAATAATATTTCTCAGTATGATAGAATCCGGAAAAATGTTACCTATACTTTTATCCTGGATCCAGAATTTTATATTTTTTATAATAGTTAGTCCTATTTTGTTTACTAACATATAATGAAATATCATGTAGTCACTTAATAGCCATGTTTTTTTTAAGATTTTAGTTATTTGTTCATGAGAGACAGAGAGAGGCAGAGACACAGGCAGAAAGAGAAGCAGTCTCCCTGCAAGGAGCCTGTTTCGAGACTCAAACCCAGGACCCCGGGATCATGCCCTGAGCTGAAGGCAGATGCTCAACCCCTGAGCCACCCAGGTGCCCCAACAGTCGTGTTTTCAAAAAATGTTTACAGATATGCTTAAGGTGATTAATGGGGGGAAAAGTAGCATATAAGTTGTATATATAGTATTATATTGATATATATTATATCAATATTATTGCTATTTTTTTTATTTATTGATGATAGTCACAGAGAGAGAGAGAGAGAGAGAGAGAGAGAGAGAGAGAGGCAGAGACATAGGCAGAGGGAGAAGCAGGCTCCATGCACCGGGAGCCCGACGTGGGACTCGATCCAGGGTCTCCAGGATCGCGCCCTTGGCCAAAGGCAGGCACCAAACCGCTGTGCCACCCAGGGATGCCAATATTATTGCTATTATAAGCTATGTAATATTATAAGCTACATGAAATACAAATCGACAAATATTTTTTTGAGCATCTACTATACATAATAGTGAAATGTCCCCCTGGTCTTTTCTTGTAAAAACAACTATTGGATAAAAAATATTCTATTACATAGTAATACTGAATTTGACCAATCTCTCTTTAATGACTATTTTGATTGGTAGCATTTGTTGTTGCTATTATTTTTGAGTAAGATCTCAAGAAAAATCCTCACACTTCAGAGGATTCTCTGGGTCCTTTGTGCCAACACCTCACATTAGCAATTAACAATGCTATAAGATTTGTGTGTTTGTGTGTGTGTGTGTGTGTGACATGTCACAAATTTGATATTATGAAATCACAAAGTTATTTTAGTTAATGGACTATCCATATCTGTAAGCAACCTAAGATGATGGGGAAAAAAAGCATTAGTTGAAATGTAAGTCACTATGTTGAGATAGTGCCTAGAATCTAAAGTAAAGGGACAAAGTGATCATAAGAGCATGTAGAGAGAAAAGGATCCTAACATTAACAGAGAAAGTCCAACTGGTAAAATCTAGAGCTTAGCTTCTGGTTAGCACATGTCACATCAATGCTTTACTGAACCGAATAGACAATAACTTTGATCGAATTACTCCAAGCTACTTCTACTTCATAGAAGATGGTCCTCTTTGAAACTCTTTGGAAGCATAGATATTTTTGCTGTAGATTTCCATCTGCCTGTGAGCTGTGAACCTCCCTCAACCAGTCTTGCCACCTGTACGGAACTTTGACAGTTTAAAGACGGGTAAAAGAATTGTTGTACACTTTTCCTTTCTCTTTGTAGGAAGAGGAGGAAATAATTGAGTCTTTAAATAATTCTGGCGGTAAATTGTGTTCTCTAAAAGAAAAGGTAAGGAACATTAATTACCATGGTTTTAAAGTTCAATATATGGTTCTATGAATAAAAACAAATTATTCAGTGAACTTTCTTACACATAAATATTTACCTATATCTATGATAAGATTCTCTAGTAGATTCTAGGATGTGAAAATTCTCGGTCAAAGGGTATGATCATTTTAAATCTCCTTGAACATGTTGCTCTGCTGATTTCCTGAAAGATTACACCAGTTTATATTCCTATTGAAGTGAATAAAGTACACAGTTGGCCTTTAACACACACACACACACACACACACACACACACACACACACACTCATGCACATATGCACAACAGTTTTCTTCGAATCTTTTATAATCAGTACAGTTTTGTCAGTTTCTCCGTTACGATAAAGTTATCTTCTATTTCCATTGGATGCCCTTCATCAAATTAAGGAAATTGTCTTCTATTGCTAATATGAGGAGGGCTTTTTAAAATTTATTTACTTATTCATGAGACACAGAGAGAGAGAGAGAGAGAGAGAGAGAGAGAGAGAGAGAAAGAAAGAGGCAGAGACACAGGCAGAGGGAGAAGCAGGCGCCTTGCAGGGAGCCCCATGCAGGACTCAATCCCAGGTCTCCAAGATCAGGCCCTGGGCTGAAGGCAGTGCTAAACCACTGAACCACCTGGGCTGCCCTGTAGGAGGGCTTTTTTTTTTTTTTTTTTTTATATGAATAGGTGTAGGATTTATCAAATGCTATCTTTGCATCTGTTTAAATGATTATCTTTTCTCATTTATTCTCTGTATAATATGAATCACATTGACTAAATGTTTAATCTTGCTTTCCTGGGAAAATCCCTTTCATTGTTATTTTCCTAGTGTCCTAAGATGAAAATTAAATCATGACGTGCAGCTTTCTTTTTTTCTAGTACATGCCTGTAAAACCAAAAGTCTTTCTTTTATGTCACTTTTAGCTGAATACTACAAATTTTAATATACCACATTTTTGCATGCCATTAAAGTATTTTGTACTTTACATCGTGATTTATATATTTAGTTCATGAGGATGTCAATTAATATGAAGATATTTGGGATTTTTACTTTTTTTGGTTAGGATACTATGTAGCATATTTTTCTAGTGAACATACTTTATAATTTTTAATACTTTGACATATTAAGATCAAGTTTGTTAAATATGGCTCAAAACTGCTCCATTTGCCCTGACTTTTGTCTGCTTATTTAGTTATTGAGGGAAAGTTTTAAATCTTTCACATTGACTATAGTTTGGTAGTTTGTAGTGTTTATGGTCTTGCTGGGTACAGAGAGATGTATAATTGTTACAAATTTTATTTCTTATTATTTCTAACAAAGACTTTAAGGCTTTTTGCCTTAAAGCCTGCTTTTTCTGATAGTAATAGAATAAGAGCAGGTAAATATTGGTTAATATTTGCATACTATATCTTTTTCCACTCTTTTTATTTTTAACCTCTCTACATATTTATGTTTAAGGTGTGACTCATAAATTGAATGTGCATTTTTATTTTTATCAGATCTGAAATATGTAGTTTGTTTACAGACAATTTATCACTGATATTTTTAAGTTTAAATCTACCATCTTGCTATTTGTTTTTTTGTTTGCCCCATCTGTTCTTTTCTTCTCTTTAGTTGTCTTCTTTTTGAGTAATCATTTTTAAAGTTATCATTCCATTTTCCCAGCTATTAACTTATGAGTTATAAATTATTTTTCTATTCTTTTACTTCTTACCCTAGGAATTACAACATGAATTTTTTTGAATTATTAGTGCATAATCAAAATTTGTGTTTTGTCCATTTCCAGAAAATGTGAGAAATTGAGAGCACTTAAATTCTATTTTCCTCACATAGCCTTTTAAAATATTATTGTCAAATATTTTGATGTATTTCAAACCCTGCCTTATATTGCCAGCATTGTTTTATATTATTGGTATTCATTCCATTATTTTTCCTATTTACATTTCTGTCTAGAATAATTTCCTTCCTGAATTTCAGTTTCAGATTGTTTCCTTTTGCCCAAAGGACACCTGTTAATATATATTTTAGTGTGTCTCTATTGCCAAAGAATTTTTGTACTATTTATTTGAAGTTTTCTCTAATTTTAACATATTTTTGCCAGCTATTTTTGTTTGGTATAAAATTTTAGATTGTGAGTTTTGTTTTTATTACTTTTACAATACCATTCTTTTGTCTTCTGGCTTTTGTCACTTCCTTTGAAGAGCTATCTTATCAGTTTTTTACATCTTTGAAAGAAATGTGTCTATTTTTCTGGATGCTCTTAAAATCTTCTTTCTGATTTTTGTTTATTTGTTGTTGTTGTTGTTGTTTTTAGTAGTTTTCCTCTGATGCGTTTGAGGGTATTTGTTTGTTTTGTACTTATCCTGATTAAGAAACATAGAGCTTTTTGAATTTGTGGTTGATTTCTTTTGTCAGTTTTGGAAAATACTTTTTTAAAAAATGTGATTCACCTGTTGATAAATTTTTATTGTGTTTTTGTTCCTCTTGTCATCATTTAAAAAAATATGTTATTTATTTATTCATGAGACAGAGAGAGAGAGAGAGAGAGGCAAAAACACAGGCAGAGGGAGAAGCAGGCTCCATGCAGGGAGCCCAATGTGCGACTCAACTCTGGAACTCCAGGATCATGCCCTGGGCTGAAGGCAGGCGCTAAACCTCTGAGCTACCCACGGATCTCTCATCTCTTGTCATTAATTTATCATATTCCTGGCCTAACCAGTAATTTTGAATTGATCATTTGCCATTGTGTATTAAAATTATTTCAACTCTGTATATTTTTTCTCCTGACAGGTATTTACTTTCTTTTAGCTCATAGACAGATGATAGAGAGATCATATGAGTAATGTAATCTTTAGTTCTCCTTTTCCAATTGGTTACCAGGAAACTCATGTTCAGTTTAATGCTCAAGTACAATAATTATGTTGACCTTGCTCTCTATTTTATCTCTTATTCTTATAGATGAATATTTTTAAATTTATTTATTTATTTATTTATTTATTTATTTATTTATTTATGATAGAGCAAGTGCACAAGCAGCTGAGAGGAGAGGGAAAGTGAGAAGCAGACTCCTCACTGAGCAGGGAGCCTGATACGGGGCTTAACCCTAGGATCCTGGGATCATGACCTGAGCTGAAGGGAGACGCTTAACTAACTGAGCCACTCAGGTGTCCCGAAACAAATATTTCTTGTATTTTTAATTTTTTCTCTATTGTACCATTATCTATTAATGTAAAGATTCTCTAATACTTTTATTTACTCATCATTTAGTATCACCTGTCTACACTACTGAGGCATAAACTGGGCTCTACGTAGGCCCGTGCATATGAATTTCACAGTTTCTGACTTAAAGGGGCTTGTAATCTAATAGCAGGAAAATAACAAACAGGTGAGTGGAATGTTTGAGGGTAGAAAGACTAGCTAACAGTACATAAACTATGTGCTATAAGAAAGAAGGGAAAGGAATAATGCAGTTTGCCTGGAATGATGATGGGGAATGTGAACGTGGCATTTAAGTGAGCATGTGAAGAACGAGTTGGATTACCAGGAAAGGGGCATTACCAAGGTAACAAGTATAGGTAGAAGAGAAAAATCCGGTATTTGAGAGAAGAATCTGGTAAAGGATGGGGTGAATAACGTGGAAGATGTTGTTAATGGGAGTCAGCAGATATGGGTAAGGCTGATTTAAAGAGTAGTTTCTGAGATTCTTAAGCCAGTGATTCCATTGCTTGAAATAAGATCAAGTGTTATTCTTTGGTGATCTTAAGGTTTGTGCTAGTTCTTTAATTACCTCCCAAGAGCTGTGTTCACTAAATCAAAAACAAGAAACAATTGGTGCCTCCAGGGCTAAGAGTAACCAAGGAAAGAGAAACACACCTGCCTTTTTGGTCACCAATACTAATATTTTACTTTCTTGGGTCTTGAGTGTTAAGCTGAAGCCAGGAGTTGGAACGGAATGCAGGCCGCTGTAGGGTGATGATTCAAGCTGACTGTTAGCCTTGCAAAACTGAATGTGGGTGGTTTTGTTGTGTAATCTTTTGCCTTAATCTTTCTGCCTTTAATGAAGTGCTTTGACTGTCTCTTTATGTGTATGCCTATTAGATGTAGGAGATGCACAGAGTTTCTTAATGGAACCTCATCAAATTTAAAGTCATGATTGAAAAATTGCTTGCCCTAGGTTAAAAAAAGTCCTCTTTAGTTATAGAAGAAAATAAAATAAAATAAGAAAGAATAGAAAGGAAAGGAAATACTAATAATCAAAGCCAAGCTAAGCCATTGGTATTATTTTATTTGGGAATTTTAAGTCCAGAGAATCAAATAATTTGGTTAAATTTACTTCTCATTTAAAGTGAGCTTCAAGTCTGGAATTTAATGCACAGAGCTAGTGCTCACATGCAGTGTTGGAGGGAAATTTGAGATCTGAAAGGGAACACTTGATTCAACCATAATTAAATCACAGACTGAATAATTTGACACTTTGAGAAACACGGAAAACCAAGCATTTTACCAAGCTGAATGCTGTCACTTTGACTGTTTCTCAATACTTCAGTCAATATTCCTTCAACAAACATTTATTGAGCATCTACTCCATGCCAGGCTCTGTGCTTGCCTCCACAGGCTGGGATGACCAAAGACCTGCACAATTCCTGATCTTTCAGAGATTTGAGTCTAGTGAGGATCATTAGACAATTGTCAAATAAACACACATATAAAAGAAAATTTCCAAATATGAGGAAAATGCTGTGGGAAAGAAAGCACAATTCTATAAAAGCCAATAACAAAGAGATGGTCAATAAATATCACTGCTATTTGTGGGCATCAGGAGTAGATAGTGTATCAGAAATGGATACCCTGAGCTGCTTGATGCTGTGGACAGAATAGGAGTCAGAGTTGGATTCTTGTTCTCAAGAAAGTGAGGGCTTTTCCACTGTGTCCTGCAAAGCCAGAGGTTCCCAGGAGGCTCCTGAAGTTAGATTTGTCCCTCTCCCATCTAGACTAGACTAGCACTTCCACTGGCACTTCTCTATTCCTCTACTCCATCTCCACAAGGCTGTCGGAGACATTTCTAAAACTCAGCTCCCAGAGTGCCTCCCTCCTCCTCCAGCAGCTTCTGAAGAAGCTTCTCCTTTACAGGGTTACATTCTTCTACTCCCTATTCATATCAAATTCGAGGTCCTGGCAGACAGGCCCCTCTGTGATCCTAGCAGCCTTCAACCAGCTTTACCAGCTTTGCCTTTCATCGCTCTTGTCCACACCCACGCACCTCAAGGTCCAGCCTCAGTGAATATTTTATAGCAGCAATGTTCACTTCCCTGAGATAGGCATGCTCTGCTTTCTTTTTCTGAGAAGCATTCCCTCCTTTTTTTTGCCTGGAAAGTCCCCGCTCATTCCACAATATCCTGGGCAACTGTGATTTCCTTAATAAAGCCTCCTCCTACCCCCTAAGGCAGATCTAGTCACTTCTTGGTGCTTCCTCAGCACTTTGTACCAGTTATTCCTCTCCTCACATTGTGCTGTAACCATTTGTCTTTGGGTTATTTCATAAATCAGATTGTGAACTTTCTTAGGGTGAATACAAGGTCTAATGGCCTATAATTTTACTTTGGCTTCTTTTGGGTGGATACTAATACCATGTTTTGTGTAGACTAATATATGCTTGTGGAAGGAGAGAAAAGTTGAGTGGTCCCTGATATCTGTTTTGTTGGTTTGTTTTTAATTTATAACTAAATGATGGTCCGGGGTGTACTCCTAATATCTGCTGGTGTGAATAAAATCAAGAATTCAGGTGGTTCTTGAAAGTGAAATTCTGAGGGCCAAATGAGAGAGTTCTTTGATACTTAGACCTCACACCATATGGCAACAGTGTAAATTATAAAATGCTGCCCTTTTCTCAAGACCCTTTACTTCTACCTGTTGGGAATTTGCCATTATATGTGAGTTTTGTTAAAACAAAGCACTTTCTTTTTCTATCTATCTATAATTGTTGTCAAAAATATACAGGTGGGAGCAACTGGGTGGCTCAGTCAGGTAAGTGTTTACCTTGGGCTCATGTCATGATCTCAGGGTCCTGGGACCCTGTGCGTAGGGCTCCATGCTCAGTGAGGAGTCTGCTTCTCTGCCTCCCTCTGTCCCTCCTCCTTCTCATGCTTTCTCTGTCTCAAATAAATAAATACAATCTTAAAAAGTATATACAGGTATATGATGTTTATAGTCAAGGTCACAACTGTGGATGTTGTGCCTGTATGTTCAGTGCTCAAACTGCATAACTGTATGCAGTGGGCTTTTGGAAAGATAATATGCTCTGTAATAGAAACAACAGATTCCAGCTTTAAGAAAAATCAGAAAATTACAAGGCGATCTTCAAATGGACACTAAGGTCATTATCATCATCAACAACAAATGCCTGCTGAATGTCTCGAATATGTAGGCAGTTGTGTCAGTTTCAGGGAAGACAAGAGACCATATGATGCAATTTATTTCTCCTTATATGAATGTCTAGATCGCACTATCTCTTCTATGTTTATGGTTTATCTCCATCTACTTTTACTTTTTGAATTAGTTCATTCATGTATTTCTCTCAAGCAGAATCTTCTTCTGGGGCTTAGTGTTTATGCCACAAAGCTATCTTTGGTATCGGTTTTATGTACAACAAGGCCAATGTTGATGGGTAAGAAGAAAAAGTCTAAATTATCTCCCAGATTGATGTGGGTTAAGTGGAAGAGAAGAGGAGTTTGTGCTACTTATTAAAATAATTGCGATAAGAAGACATTTTATGCCCCTGATCGTTATTTTTGCCTGGCAGTTTTTCTATATGCTTATATCTTCCTAATCAAAACAATAGTTATTCTAATCTTGTTGACTTAAGATAGAGAAGTTTCAGGGTAGAATTAGAAAACGATGTGTTAGTGTTTTTCCTGAATTTGGTTGTAAAATCTCTAAGGGTAACTAAGAGAATTTGGGCAGAGACAAAATACTTGAAAAACAATAAGATTTGGCTTCCTTCAGACCATAGAGGTTTTCCTCACTGACAGAGCAAGAGTGTATTCCCATCCAGACCCTTCACTCCTACTATGGCTTCTTCCCAGAACTCTACTGCTCAGGTCTTTCTGTGGTTCAGCACTTCACCTCAATCAGGGATCTATTCTACTGTTCTTCCTCGAGAAGCTTTCCTTGACTATGCCTAGTGATGTGAAAGAGATGAGAATATAGGTATTGGGTACTGAAGGAAGAAGACGTACCTCCTGTTTTAAGAACAGAGAAAGTAGTAACTAGACTTCAGTATAAATACTGTGTGAGTCTTGGCGGGTGGAGCCGGAAATATTACCAGGTTTCTAAGTCTGGTATGGAGAGAGCTGCAGACCAGGGATGGGGACATTGGCATGGCAGAAAGAAATCTCTCATAGTAACACTCATGAATGGTCAAGTAGGGCCCAAACAGGATCATGGAATCCTTAGTGAATAGCTGGCTGGACAGATGATTGGATGTACCTAAATACCCTACCCACCCACTCACCCACCTACCAATACAATTTAGACTAAGCACCAGGTAAAGGAATTTCTTGCACATGTAGGGTTGTGGGCTGAGATATATGTATTCCACAAAAGGAACGTGTTGACTGGTGGGAAGAGGTGTGAAATTAGCATGACTGAGAAATGCTGAATTTGGTGGGGAACTCAAGCGATATATATATCCAGAGGGCCTGGCATACCAAGACATGTAAAATGTGATCCTGACCTTCAGGAAGATCACAGATGGCTTGCAGAGATAAATGTGTCCTTTACAAGATCAGGATAATCCAAAGGATCATGTTATATGCTCAATGTAACAACTGCAGAAGTTCAGAGGAGAGAATAACCTGGGAAGTTTGGTTGTCAGGAAAGGCCGTACCACACAGGTGGGGCTTCAGCTTGGCCGTAAGGGAGGCATAAAACACTGAAACAAATAAAAGAGATTAACGATGATGTGGCAGTAAAACTGTGTGTGTTGTGGTTGAGAGGCTGTGGAGTAGAGTTGTATTTTGGCAGGTGTGTTAGAACATAGCTAGCTAGGGACACCTGGGTGGCTCAGCAGTTTAGTGCTGCCTTTGGCCCAGGGCGTGATCCTGGAATCCCGGGATCGCGTCCCACATCGGGCTCCCTGCATGGAGCCTGCTTCTCCCTTTGTCTGCCTCTCTCTCTCTCTGTGTCTCTTGTGAATATATATATATATATATATATATATATATATATATATATATATATATATATATATATATTTAAAAACCAAACAGAACATAGCTAGCTAAAGCACATTGGAAGAGTCTGTCTGGTCCAGGGAAGAAGACGTGTGGAGCACTCAGTTGAAGATTGAACTTTGATCTGTAGTCAGTGAGGAGCCATCAGAGGTGTCTGAATAGAAGGAATTTCTCTCCCATGGAACGCATCAAAAAATGAATTTCCCACAGTGGGCAGTCTTGCTTCTAGCAAACCAGGCAGCTTGTTACATAAGACAACCTACAGCAGTTGCATGAGACAGACCATACTCCATAAAGACTGAAAAACTAAAGATCCAAACTGGAAACCAACAAAATAAGAGAAACTAAAGATTAAAAATACTCTGATGGTATCTCTGCAGCCTTATGTTGATATTAGAGGTTGTCTCTGTAGACTCACTTTGCAAATATTACAGATCATTACTATTACTGTCTGGAGGACAATATAGCAATGTGAATGAATTAGTAACCCGTGTCTACTATTAGAGTTTAGTTTGCTCACTGATCTTGGGGATTATGTGAGATCCAGGGGTGTTCCTAGGAAGTGATTTGCATAGCTGCTCTTGTGCCCTACATGGGCATATGGGGAAAATTGTACACTTTCAAAAATGTAACTCCAATTTGTCACTTTCCGTGTCACTGTGACCCTGCACTGATTTCCTATCACATTCACATTAAATAAAAGTCATGCTTCTTACCATGGGTTACTTCGCTCGGGCTGGCTTTGTCCTTACCACTGTCCCTGACTTGATTTCCTCATACTCCTGGCCCGCTTCACTCCACTTTAGTCACAATGGATTCTTCCTATGTCTTTAGCAAGCCAAGTACATTCCATCCAAGGCCTTTGCTCTAACTGTGATCTCTTCCTGAAACACTCCTCCTCAGATCATTCTGTGGCTCAGGCCCTTGGCCCATCCAGCTCTCTGCTCAATTGTTCTTCCCCAAGAGGTGCTCCTTGGCTATGGTATGGAATAATCACCTCCATCCTCAAGCCCACCACTCTTTTTTATTTTTTACTAGCTTCAGTACTTTTAATTTCACTTCTTAGTGCAACTAACACTGTAGTAGTTACTTATTTATATGCTTATTATTTATTTCTCTTACTAGAATGGAATCTCTGTGAGGCCTTTGCCTAATATCTCTG